>NC_090658.1:129488304-129863304 GCF_013368605.1 Nyctibius grandis | reverse complement strand
GCCATTCCTTCTGGTGATAACAAAACAGTTTCTACTGCAAAAGAAGGCAAAAAAAGACCCCAAAAAAGCATTGAGAGGAAAACTGAATTCTCAGTCATGTATCCCCTTTTCCCTTCCAAAAACATTTCAAGTTAATAATTTCTGATTTCTGCCAGTGCTGGGCCACTGGCAGAGTGACTGGAAGCAGTTGAGACCGGCCAACTCAGTGCATGCAGGGCCAGGACTTGCAGTGAGGAGGAACCACTGGGCACCGGGTCCCCTTCTCTTTGCTTCCAGATCCCCGATCACTCATCAGCAGGCGCTGAAAAGAGATGCAAGTCACTGCAAAGAGTCTCACTGATTTGGGGGCAGGCGATGGGGCGAAATCAGTGTTTTCTCATAAATCTGGACAACGTGTATATCACTTTAATTGATGTCAAACTTTCAGCCTGACATGCTTTATAAACCCTGGGCAGCTTTGATCTCCTTGTCTTTGCCTATAAATGCAAGGATTACAAAAACATTCCAAAAAACGGCACCAAAAAATGTCTTTCACCGAGGTACTTTGCTCCAGCAGATAAGGCTAATAAGCAAAGAAACCCCAGGTATTAGGAAACGAGGCTTTTCAGGAACATACTCCGGGGCAGAGAGAGGGGGGCCGAAGCGTCTGAAGGATATTGATGGTTATGCTCCACCTGTCATTATTTCACTATATTGTTTATATCCCGGGGATGTGGATAAAGGTAGCTGTCACTTCTGGCACCGCTCTCCCCCCAGGAGATTACAGCGAACTGTGGCTGACACTGCCCAACGTTGCGTTGACTGACAGCCCCCCGTGGCATGGTTACTGTCAGAGCCCTCGGAGGGCTGGGGGTGCCCACATCTGTGAGGCATGGGGAAGGGGAGGGGGGTTTCCAGAGAGCGGTGGGCTCCTCTTGGCCTCCAGCACATCCTCATGCAGGAGGACGCAGCTCCTCTCCATGCAGGGCTCAACAGTGCTAGTAGAGTTGAGGGAAAGTGTTTTACTGGCTTTTTTGTGGGTATGGGACTCAAGTCCTAAATGTTGGGGTCCCTCTCAGGTGTTACAGTGCCCTGCTCCCAGGGGATGCTCAGGGATGTAGATAGGATGGGGGTCCTGCAATGCCTCCACCGGGCAGGACAAGGGGAACCTCTTTGCATGGGCAGAAGAGATGGAAATGAAGAAGGTAGACATGAAAACAGAGTAAAAGAGGCTGTATGACTTGGCATGCCAAGTCAGGACTCAGTTGTGGATTAAGACTAATAAATTTCTCCAGGCCAGTGTCTCCCTGAATGCCTAAATTCCCTTTATATTCCCTTTAGTCCCCATGGTACCCTTAGACATGATTCAGTTGGTCAAACAGAGGCACTGGGAATGTCTGAAACCACCTGAGATGTCAACACAGGGTCAGAATATATGGCACAAGACTCACAGCCATCCAAATGGCAGCAGGATCTCTGGCTAAAATGACCTTAGCCACCCATGTGGCAACCAAATCCCACCCCAATATTCACTGGAGCCACCACAGCTACTTGCTCAACTCAGCAGCAGAGACCTAGGCTTGGCCAGCTGGATAACTGACCTGTGCACACAGAAATGTGGGTTTCTTGTATCTGCAGACCAACAGACTTCCCCAGTTTCCTTTCATAATGGGAACCACTCTTCTCAGTCCCCAGGAAGCTGGGAAGTGTCTGAGCCTTTGGGGAGCTCTGTGGAGTTATAGCATTATCTTTGAAGTTAGCTGTGAAGTTATCTCCTTGGTGCTGGGACGGTCTCAGCTGGAGCACTGGGCCCCCTCCTGGGCCCTAGGCTTCAAGGGAAAAAGGGGTCAGACTGGGGACAGCCCTAAAGAAATGTAACGAGAATGACTAAAGGAGTAGAAATGACAGATTAAGGAGGAAGCACTGAAATTGGTCTAGTCTGCGGAGACACTTGAAGAGTGATATTCCTTCATGCAAGGTAAAAGAAGAGAGGGAGGAAGGGAGGGAAGGGACTTTTAATGGCAAGGACAAGGAAGTCTAGGAAGGAGAAGCTGCCTGGGAAACTCAGCATCCTTCAGAACAGCCTCTGACAAGGATGAGTAGCTAGATACCATTGACTCTGCCTTGAAGCAGGAGGATGGGTGAGATGCCCTCAAGGAGCCCCTTCCAATCCCACAGTGCTTTGACCCTTGTTGGCTAGGGCTGCGGCAGCTGCCATACAATGTGACTTGCCCCAGGCATCTCAGGAGCTTTGAGGTGGAGCAGGGAACGAGACCCATCTTTGCGGGCACCCACACCAGTGTCTGGCTGCAAGGCCACCCTCTGTATCTGCCTGCCTCTGTCAAACAAGCTGATTAAGAGATCTGAGAAAAGCAAAACCCAGGGGCTGGGACTGTCTTTTGATGGCATTACTCGGCTCACACTGGGTGAACTCTAACAGGCTTTGTCAATGAAAACGGGGGGCAGGGATTTCCAGCCCTGGCAAACACAGCTCTGGCTGTACGATTCCAGGCTCTGCCATATTTCTCCAGGACATTTTCCCCTTTCTCACTTTGTAGGCTTTTATTTACACAAACAAACCCCCTGCAAACTAGGTTTTGCACTCTTCTTTCTGTAAGACAGAGGAACGCAACTAAACTGCCCACATGATGGGTTTTGATAAGAACATAGGTTTCAAAAAAAAAAGAATCAGACATTTATATGAATTAAATGACATTGTTAATTAACATGATTTAAGATGGCAGACCATCTAGAAGGAACGTTAACTCTCTTGCTTCGGGGTTGAAAGCAAGCTTCAGTTTTTACAAGTCCAGATAAGTCGTCTTTGAGAAATGGGAATTTGGCTCCTAAATCAATTAGGTCTGCCAACTCTACAAAGGGAAATTTATAACTGAGCACAGAATTAACCCTAGACCTTGCAAACTGTATGTCAAGCTGCTGAGCACTGCCTCTCGCCTCTTTGCCTACTAGAGTCGCATGGCTCGAAGAGAGAAATTACTTTGCAGTAATGCTGTCAGAGACCAAAGCAAATCTGATGCTCCCAGACATGTGGAGGGCACAGGCCTTGACCTGCGACTGCAACCATCTGCAAACAAAGGATCCACCCATCTGAGCGTGAGAGGAAATCAAAGTGTGCAACATCACTGGTTTTCTAACTGCCTCTTTGCTGGACCTGAGCTGGCTGTGTGAGGAGCCCTGGTAAAGACCACGGTTGTTTTAAGACCCAGCAGCTCATGCCCATATGGTGCTCAACTCAGCTTTACACACATCATCTGTCCTCATGAAAGACAGAGTTGAGACTCTTCAAAAAGGCATATTGGACCACTTTGTCTGTCAGACCTCACGACCACAAAGACTGATGAAAGACACACATGGTGCAGTTTGTGCCTAAACGATCTTGTAAATATGCCTTTGAGTTTGTTTTAAAGCATTGGTGATCTCTCTTCTAGAACAAATGGGTCACTCCACAGCCACTTGCAGCATGGGAACACAAGTCCATAGATTGACAGTCAATCTGGCCTCAAGCCTGACTTCGGAGCCACTTCTCAGCTGTGTACACAAAACTTGGCCAACTATGGAGAGACATCCAGAGCCTGAGCCCTCTTCTTTGACTTTAGCAGCTTGATTCAGTTGCCCATGAGTAGGTATGAAGTGACATTTTAGATGCCCTCAGTCCCCAGCTGCTCTTCAAGACTTGCGCAGGCCTCCCACAGATCTGGTGTCATATCTGTGTGACTTCAGATAAAGGTAAATGTCTCAGAAAAAAAATGTCTTGGGGTTGGAACTAGATGGTCTTCAAGGTCCCTTCCAACCCAAATCATTCTATGATTCTATGAGAAACTCTAGAGCATCTCAGAGGGCACTAGATGCCTACATGTATGCAGCTAAATGGATGGGTCCGTTCAAGCTAATCACTCTAGACTCCCTTTCCAGTCTCTGCAGACCCTTGCAGACAAGCAGGCATGAATCATTTGACCTCTTTGAGATGACTGCCTTAGGCTGAGATGAACTGCTCCTTAGAAGTGCCTGTCTCTCTTTGCTGACTACAAAGGGAGCTTGGGGTGATTAGCTCAGCTCTGGATGTTTACAACGCATATGGCGAAATTTGACCAGAAGACTCTCACCCTTGGGCCTTTGCTATTCTGCATGTCCCTGTGTCCCTTCCATGTCTGGGTTTCTAATAGAAAAAGGGAATAAAGAAAGATGAAGAGGCCCTTCCTCTCTTTTTCTGCTTACATCGTCCTTACACAATGGAGAGGTTCCTAATAAGACATTTAGAAGAGGTTAACTCTTCAGAAGCCTTTGTCTCTGCCCTACATCCTGGACGCCTGCCAGAGCAAAGCCAAGGATAACAAACCAGCTTTCGTTCAAGTATTCTGAGCCAATTAAAAAAGACAAATTAGTTTGGCCTTATCTCTCCCTCCTCCTCCCCCTTCCCACCCGAGAGACAAGAGGGGATTCGCAGAGGAATGTTTCTCCTCTGTGATGGCTCTGCCTCGCTGAACTCTTCAAGGTCTATGACGGATGAAAGCTCTCTCTTCCATTATGCTTCCGACAGCCCACTGGGTCCTAATGGGACGGGGGGCAGGGGCAGTGGTGGGGGGACTGAAGTGGCAAAGTAGGGAGAAAGCTTTGTGTGGGGAATGAAGGCAATGGAGATAATGGACATTTCTTCCCCATCCGAGCTCAGCCTGAGGATCTCTGCAACCTTGCAAGTCCCAGTGCATGATAAACAAGAACTACCCTGCACTATCTGCCCTTTTCTTTTGTTGTTCTTTCTTGCTCTGCATTTTTTGACATGCAGTTGCTGCATTTTCCACGTGCTGCAAGCAGAAACTCTATCATGGCCTGGGTATGCCAGGAGGGGAAAAAAAAATGCCAGGAAAGGCTTTTTGGAAGAACTATCTGGTTCAGTTCTGGGCTTTTTTAAAGATATCACGTGCTGGTTTGACCTCTGCCATGGTCTGAGCTCATCTGCATGAAAAGCAGGGCAAAAACATCTGAGCAGCCACAATGAGCCAGAGCAGAGCCATATCTGCTTACACGCTCTTTCCCAACCCTGGCCACTAGCAAATGTTTACGTAAAGGGTTTAAGAAGCGGGGCAAGAGGAGTGATACATCAACTGTCTCAGCTGTGCTGTGGCCACATCCACGCTGCACCCAAGGGGAGTTCAGATGGGGGACTCCAAAAGACTAGGTGCTCTGCCTGAACGTCACCTGGGTGAAGCCGCATCCCTGTGCTCAGTCCACAATGGCATTGCCCTCTGCTGATTTAGGATGGCTTAGGTTGGCACTAGGTGGTTTGAGCCAAAACTGTGCCAAGCGTCTTACTGACAATACAATCAAGCTCCGGTATCTGTGCTTGGTGCTGTTTAATTTGTTAGTAGAGTTGTGTCCTGTGACAGAAAAGATCATCTCATTCCCAAGATTAGAAACCCACTTGTTCTTGTTATTCATGATAACGCCGAGCTCCTTTCACCCCTCTCTTGTACTGTCTTTATTTCACAGCTGGGGAGACGCATGCCTTGTCTGACGAGACACTGCAAGAAGGAGAGTTTAAATCCCACCTCACTTCCCAAACTAACACTCCACCCACTGGATAACTAACTATGTCTCATTCGGCTAACTGGTTTCCTGGGAGAGGTAGGGACAGGACCCAACACACACTGCAGATAACCCTAAGGGACTCTGTCCCCACTCTGTAGACCTTGGGCTGTAGAAAGTCAAAACATCAAAGCAATTCAGAAGGACCAGACTCCTTGGTTTCCATCCAGTCTCAATCTCCTGGACTCTTTAGGGATTTTGCAATATCCTGCTTCTGCGAGTCTAAGAGAAACACTCCAGGATGTCTTCACAGTAAGACTGTGTCTTTACAGAAGGAGCAAGAAAGACTTCATAGAAAGGTCCTGGGGAAGTCTCCAGGCTCCCTTGTGAAACATCTATTGGGAAGGAGTTGCATGCACTTGACTTTCTGCTAATGCTGTCCAATAGTTGGAAATGTGGAGAAACAGCAGCAGACCAGGAGGTATGGGGACAGCAAGAGGGTGGGCTCTCAGAGACAAAGAAAGGATGAAAATATAAACCATGTCAGAGGTCCGTGGAGAGGAGATGCTCATTTGCACTTTGGTGGTTCCATCTGATTTGGGCTGAGAGTTGGGTTTGAAAGGCTGGCATAGGGGGTGATGTGTGGTGTTCTCCCTTCTTCCTATTTAATCAGCCTGACCAGCCAATGCTGTTAACTACAGGATGCCAGAGAGGCCCAGATTTCTCACAGCCCAAGCATCTCTCAGACAGCAGTGCAAGACTCCTCCTACCCCACCCCACCACTTGTCTCTTCCCCACCACCACCACTGCTTTGGAAGGAGAACATCACAGGGAGGTTAGCTCCTGATCTTCATCCTTACATCTGCCTTGCAGGGACCCTGCAGGCAAGAGTGGTTGGGATGGTGTGGACACTCCCTGAGTAAAACCTAGACTAAGGAAAAGGGCTCATGAATTATCTAGGAAGTGATAGCCATGTAGAGCTCCTGGAGATGTGAGACACGTACGACTGGGAGGAGTCACACTAGGTCCTCCGTAATGTAAATTTTTTAAGGACCTGGTCTCTGCATAGTGTCTGCAGCAGCAGGGACTTTGCAGACGTGCAGGCCAATGCCTGGTGCAGCCTTCCCAGGGCAGAGCTATGACTATATCCCATGGGCAAGGTGCCAGGAGGGTTTTCTAGGAACCACTCAAAAGGACCTGCAGGGCTTGAGGTCAACGTTGAAGCACTTTCACGTCAGTCCCGGGGACAGAGAGTGTAAAAGACTATCGGAGGCACAGGAGCAGTCCCTCCGAGGGGCTCTGTCCAGGCTATAAAAGGAGCTGGTCTCTGCTAAATTCCACAGGGAGGGAACATGCTGTAATCACACTGGTGCTGTCTCAATCAACAGTGGCACAAACCAGAACCTTCCAGTTCTGCGGTGGACAGCAACAGCCAAAAAAACGCCTTGTGCCCTTGAAACAGGGAGTGTGCAAATTAAAGTTTAGTCTGAAGCTCCACTCCTCTGCAAGCTCAGCCCTGGCCTTGGAAAGGGGGTGTGCATGTGGGCTGCTGGGAGAGAGAAACAGTGGGAGAAAAAAGCAGGAAAGTGAGAGGTGGGGGGGGAGATGTGAAAAGGAGAAAAGAAAGATTGAGGATAAACATATCCCAGCTGATAAGCAATCAGGGTCGAGATGGGAGGGGCTGGAAAACCTGCTCAGAAGGGATGAATGGAGGGGCTTTCTTTTCCTCAGCCATGCAGTGAAAGGCATTGTGGCCTCTCTATATGCAAGAGCCTACAGCCCCTCCCTGCTCTACGTAAGGCTGTGTACACAGGGCATGAAATACTTGATGCCCCCCAAGGTTGGGAGCTCACCTCCATCTCATATGGAGATGACCAGTCTGACTTCCAAAGGGTCTGGGTCAGCACTGGTTCTGCGGGTGTCAGAGAAACTTAGCAAGAAGAGAGCACGGTATTTCCACTGGCATCTTGGTATAGAAACTGTGCTGGGAGCCAAGTATTTGTCCCAGTATTTTATACCCAGAATATCGGGTAACCTCCATGGATCGAAGGGTCATAGGAAAAAGGAGCATTTAGTAAAGAGATCCTGCATGCAACAAGCTAGGATTGATGCAGGCCAATCACCAGGCAACAGAACAACAGGAGCAGAAGAGGATCTGCATTGCAGATCAGAAGCTGAGCATGAGTCAGCTGGTGCAAAGGAGGTTAACTCCACACTGGGAAGTATCACTGGTGCATAACCTGGGATACGGGAGGTCCAGGCTGCTCAGTGCTGGAGCACAGGGTCCAGCTTGGGGCATCACATGAGGATATGGGAGCCAGTGGAAGGAATGCATAAGACAGTAACAGGGATGAGCAGGGGAGTAGAAAACACAGACGATGAGAAGCAGTTGAAGGACATGGAGTGTTCAGTTCAAAGATAAGACATAGGGTAAATGTGATATGTACCTCATGTGCCTGTCTAGGGAGAGAGTAGAGAGGAAGAACAGTGTCTCCATCACCAGTGGTTTACAAGAACAGGCTGCACAAGGAGGAAAGTTTATGGAGTTCTAATCCAGCCAAGGGAGGAGTGTTTGGACTGGCTGAGTTTTTCAAGGGCCTGTACCGGTTACAATATCATTCAGTCCTGTTCTCTTTTTATTCCTCCACTGCTGAAGATTTGCTCATTATTTGCTCAAGTTGCCCTCCTGAAGGCCACACCTTGCAGCCCATAGTCTGAATGGTGGTTTTAGACCCTATTTAGCTGCTGGCAGCTCACCCCAATGAAGATCCACCAAGAGCTTTCCTCAGGATGGCAGGCAGAGCTTGGGAAAAGCGTTTTCCAGGCAACACATTCGGCAAAAGTCAGTACTGCAAATCTCGCCCAGGGAGAAAACGGCACATTGATAATGAAGCAGCTGGGAGTGAAACATGTCTTTAAAGGAAAAAAAAAGGAAAAGTAAAAATTTAAGAATAATAGAATGAGTAATAAAGAAAGGATAAGTCCATCTTGAAGGGGTGAAGTACTAAATCACTCAGCCTTCCTGCTTGCCTATGACCTGCAAGCCAAGCAGGACCAGGAGTGTAATAACACCAGTATAAAAGCACATGAAAACATTCCCTGGATTACTCCAAGTTTTCCTGGTGAAAATTCTCACTCTGGTTTCTCGATCACCTTGATTTGCTGAGCCACTAACCTTACCTTGAGCAGAAGCTCCATGACCATGAATAAGGTCTGTGCCCTCAAACCAGGAGGAAATCTTAGAGCTCTCAGGAACATTTAGCAAACCAGACAGCGAGTAGACACCAAGTCTCCCTCAGTAGTCCTCACAGGTTTTCTGAAGCAAATCCAGCTGGAATCTCCATCCATCAGCTGGGTAACAAAAAAAAAACACCACCCTCTGCCCACATCCTTTTCCCAAATCCCCCTTCACTTTTCATGAATCATAGCATTCAAGGCCCCCATGGTCTCACCTCCCATATAGCTCAACCCATTATATTTCAGCACTATAAGTATGATATTCAGATGTAGCTCCCGCCCATAACTCAACAGCTTGTACTTGGCTAAAACATTGCTTCCAAAAAGGCATCTGCTCTTAATTTAGAGGTATCCAGGGATGAAGAACCTGGGTAGCCTATTGACTAATTACCCTCAGCGGTAACCACAAGCCTGGGTGGTTTTGCTCTGCTTTGCAGCCATGGAAAGGCCATTTTTTGCTAGATTAAAGAGACCTTTTGCATCAGGCATTTTTCTTCCCAAGCCATTCTTCTCCAGTCACCTCTCCATCTCCTTTTCTGATAAGCCAACCAGAACAAGCTTTCTGAGCTTGTCAGAATTTTTGTAGCCCTTTTTTCCATGCCCTTTCTCATTTTTCGGTATCTTCTTTAAGGCAGCAATGTGGCTTTCCCAGCGTCTAGCAACAGCCTATCTCTGCCTTCACAAAGGGAAGACCTCTCTGGATTAAGCTAAGTGGCCTGGTTAGAAATGACAGGAAAAGAGTCAGGAGGTTTTATAAATAAATTAGGATGTTTTCATCTTTCCTTTTCGATATTTTCATTTGTTCCTTCCTGTTTACAGTGAAAAATCATAATAAAAATTTGACTACAGAATCTATGTTTGGGGAAACTCATATATCTGGGGGTTGCATTGCTTTGCACCTTCATCTTCTGAAAAGAGTAGGAAATTTTCAGAAATGGGAACATTTCCTGCAGATTTTGTTCTTTCTATCTAGCTATATTTTTCAAGGAAATAGGGCCAGAAACACCCATTGGCACTGGCCCACAGTCTCCCACTCCATTGTTAGCAAAGTCTTTGCCATGACCTTTGTCCTTGACCAACCAGCAGTTGAGCTTCTCACCAAGCAGTTGAGCCTCCCAAGACCTAAGTCCTACCTGAAAGACATGACCTGCATGAGTAGGGACTGCCTACCCACAGCAGCATTGACCCTGGACTACAGGGATCTCCAGCCCTTCCCCTGCCTTTGGCCACCAAGAAATTGTCTAATTAACAGAAGAGCCAAAGTGCAGTACTGTTGGGTAGTGGGGAGAGGTGAAGGAGAGGGAGATGTTGCTCGGATAGGGACTGGTGTGGATGTGTTAGGTGAGCCATAACACCTCACAAGCATGGCTTTCTTTTCAGGCCCTCACTACAGCTACCCTGATCAGGTCTAGGGCAGACCAGGACCACCCTGGCTTTGAAGAAATGCACATCTCACAGAATATTGGAAGTGGGACCCAATATTGTTTTGGGACACAGCAAACATGAAAGGTCACCAGAGGCCAAGGAATGCTGGGTTTCACAGGCAGAGATTTGCACCATCCTATTCTGCAGCTAAAACAAAACCCATCAAGTGCATATCAGTGGGTGTCACAGAATCACAGAATCACAGAATCAATCAGGTTGGAAGAGACCTCTGGGATCATCAAGTCCAACCATTGCCCTGACACCACCATGTCAACTAGACCATGGCACTAAGTGCCATGTCCAGTCTTTTTTTTGTGTCCCACCTCTTCTCCAGCAATGCCAATGAAAGAACACAAAATCAGGACAAGGACAGAGCAGTGCTTCCCCAACACCCTCTTCCAGCCTCTAGCAAGTTGTTGCCACGTGACATCCTGAGCTGGATGAGCTGATCTCATGTTTAATAGCCCTCGATAGACTGTTTTTCCTCCACTCAACTGTCCAGTTGCTTTTCTGAACCCGCGTGAACCTCTAGCTGGGCTGGAGTTCAGCTTGCTGGGTTTGATCCCGCGCCCTGGTGTCATGAGGCCAAGCTTCTTGCAGACGTTAGGTTTGAGGATGCAGTGGGGGTCAGAGGAGCCCTATCAGCCTTACCCACCGCTGAACTCCTGCTGACACCGAAAGGAGCCGGCCAGACTCCTCGGGATGCTGAGCGCAGGGGAACTGCACAGGCCACATCCCAAACAAACAGGAGGGAAAAGGCAGAAATTGGTCCATGTAAAAAATGAGAGGGGGAAGTAAGGGGCAAAGTGAGAAGGGAAACGTCTGATTCATTATGCGCTTGTTTTGCTTTTGTCTTCTCCAAAGAGGAAGAGGATGGAGCACCGTCGAAGACAGAGACAGAAGGATGTTTCCTGGCCCGGCCTGGGAGAGGATCAGATAATGGGCAGATAACAATAGAAATGATGACTGAGACGAAACCGTAGCCACTCGCTGGGCAGAGAGAGCAGCCAGTCCCACCACGGGCAGCCAGAGGCTGAAGAGGAAGAGGCGAGAGCACAAACAGCTTCAATGCGTGAGCTGTCTGGTCCAGGTAGGACCTCTGCGAGCTGAGACCCTCCAGTCCTGCTGCACCCCATTTCATGAGCCCTTCCACATTTTTACTTGGGGTCTGAGGACACAACAGCAAATTCAAACCATAGATGTGGCTGGGGATGTGCAGTAACCATTTACCATGACTCTTTCTGCACATCGTGGTTCGTATTTCTACTCTTGCTTTCCCTTAATCAGCACTTCAGAAATGCCACCTAAGCATTCTGTTTGAACCCAGGTCTGTCAAGTCCTCATCACAGTAGGATTTCCACTGCTCTGATGGGTGCTGTCTTGTACAAAGAAGCAATAAATCAAACTAACTCTGAAGGTCTTCTCAGAAAGATATGTTTTGGTATCTCCATTGCAAGTAAAGCATGCTGTGGTCTTCACACATGCAAATGTAGTCATCCAGGGTATGCAAACACAGATGCAAAAGTACTGGTAAGCAAATGCCAAAGTCCCAGGCTGAAGCCTGTTGGGTATGGATGAAAAGTGCTCTTGTTCATGTCTGAGTTAGTGGTAGACAGGACACACCACCATGTATGAGGAAATTTCCAACACCAGACCTCAATGGAAACTGCTGCAAGATGCATGTGTACCACTCACCTTCTCCTCTGGGGAAAGCATGTTGTGTGTGAGTACTCCTGCAGCTGGAGAGCCATGTCCATCACACCCTAGACAATGGCCCAGAGGATGATGCTCACAGACATGCACAGAGTTCACCTGGGGTTAGTATTTGCAGTTCACTATAAGCTCCTGTTGTCTCAAGGATAAACTCTGAAAGGATGCAAATGTGTCCCAAGTAGTTTTTTGGAGCTCCACGGACTCTTCCTGTGTATCACAGAAAAGCCTTGAGTCTGACTTTAGCTATTAAACAAGAGTTTAGGGGTCTGTAGCAAGACACATGATTGCTTAACCTTCCACATCAAACAAGTGTGTTGAGCTGTCACCAGAGCTGCTGAGCTGCTGGGGTGATGGACGTGCAGCAGATACCTATCTAGAGCCACAGAGTACAGCCCCTTGCCCCAGGTGAGTCACCCAGTAGTTGAATCCAAAGTCCAAAATCAATGCTGTCCTCTGCTTGGTCACACTGTGAACCAGGCACTAGTGAAGCAGCCAAAGCATGAGTCGTACTAGGTTCTTATTAATAACACATTAATTATTGTACAGCTTCTACAAGTGGTTATACGTGCTTTATGAGGATGTAACCCAACTGCAGTTTCTTTACCAGCCTACTGGGCTTGAGTGAAGCAAAATGTGTTTAAAAAAAGACTGGACATGGCACTTAGTGCCATGGTCTAGTTGACATGGTGGTGTCAGGGCAATGGTTGGACTCGATGATCCCAGAGGTCTCTTCCAACCTGGTTGATTCTGTGATTCTGTGATTCTGTGAAAATAGGAAATGAGCAAGTTCATTATAAGCAGTGGAAACCCAAGCTGCCACGGGAAGCTGCAAATATCTTCTGATCGTGCCTGCATGCGTGGAGTCAGGCAGAAAGTACAAGCATGAAATCCCATCAAGGAAGGAGTAGAGAGCACCTAATGCGGTCCACCCCCCTCACACCAGAGACTACTCCAAGAGGCAGTTGCAGTGGGCTTGAAAATACTGGTGCTGCTGACTTTGGCCAAAGGATGGTCACTCAGCGGGGCTGCCACATGGGCTGGGGTAGCTGAGTGAAATCAGGTCATAGTGCTCAGGGATGATGTTCAGGCATGGCTCCGATGGCCTGTGGGTTGATAACCTCATTGCTGCTCTTACTACTGCTGGATAGGCTACATCTAACACCCTTAATCCTACCCAGCCATATACCTCGTGTTGCCATATTAACATAAATTTGATGTGCTTTTCTCTTCCCATGTAGCAGCTGAAGTGACTCTGTCCCTGTTGCTGTCATGGAGTTGGGTCCTGAGGGTTTAAACCTCAGGAAGCAAAGCCCATGAGGCCACCCTGTCATGTTATTACTTCATGCACGTAGCTTCATTTGTCCTTCCCATTCATCCCCAGCAATTTTTTAAGCCATTGGCCACTTAAGGATGCTGAGCTACTGGCTGTGTTTTGCAAGTAGATGTCTAGAGACATGAAAGAAACTGGGGGAAAAGCCACAGTGGGAGCTCAACTAGTTTATCAGCCAGTGAAAAGCGGCCCACGAAAGTGTTGTTAGGGATGACCTGCACTGCAGGACAAGTCTGGGCTCACCCTGCCACCAGCAGCTGGGCCCGTCCAGCTGCAGAAATCCAGGTCTGCACCTGGAAGAAGGAACCAGAGAGGACATTTATCCTAACAAGAGAGCACTTAGGTTAAAAATATTGTGTGGAGGTGGGGAGCAGAAATTATGTTAATTAAATTGCTGGCTGCAAATTGCTCAGCTTGGGCTGGTAGCGCCCCACCACCACCCAGCCAGCCCTCCCTCCCCGCTCTGTGCAGGAGAAGGGCTCCTATCTCCTGAGAATCCCGATAAACCCTCCTCTCGCGCCCTCCCCTTCCCCCCCGAAATAAAAGTGAGCTGTCTTAGTGCTAGGATGCAGAAACCACTTCCAAGCCAGCATTACATCAACATTGCAGCTGATAAAGGGATGCACAATGGAGTGTTAGACTAATAGAAAAACACAGCTCAGATAAGGCAGGCTCCTGATAGCCTGGGCTGATGTAAAATGCCATTGTCTCCCCTTCTGTCAGCTGAGTCACGGAGCGATAGGGAATTCCAGTGGCAACGGGCAAGTCGGGGGTCAGAAACCACAAACCCTGAGCAATGCAAATCCCCCAGCGTGGGTACCGGTGGGCAGACGGAGCTGGGGTGGGAGGACGTGGCTGGGGAAGCAGGTGGTGGCAAATGCCCCACGGCTGCAGGGATGGGGAGCAAAGACAAAGGGTGGAAAGGGTCCAGGCTGCAAGACTCCACCAGGCTCTGTGTGGAAGGATGTACCCAGCACAGATCCCACAGCACCACCAGTCCTGGCATGGGACTCATTGATTTTAGTGGCTTTTCCTTGCTGTTTCACCTCCCTCCTACTACCTCACCCATCTGTTGTATTTTCTCCAGGTACTCTGAAGTCAAGGAGGGTGGGAAGTCAGATGGAGAATGCAGGGAAGAGGATGCTGATGGCACTGCCCCGCAGTCTTCCAAGTTCTTTTGGGTCAAAATCATCTCTTCCATAGGGATTGAACAGGGGCCGAGTCTCATCTCAAGTTGATGTCTCACACTAGTCTGAATGATAAGGTGGGAGAGGCATGGAGAAGGACACCATGCCCACACCCAGACAGGTGCCGGGAGCCAGAGGAGGATGTCTGTCTCCATCCCTCCTGTGAACGGGAACAAAGCCCGCCGAGGGCTGCGATTAGTCCCCCGGCCAGCGAGTGAGGGTGTTTTTCCCTCTACGGGCTCCGCTCTCATTTTCCTGTGCTGCCCTTTGATCTCCTCTCACACGGCCCCAGCCCGCGAGGCTGCCCCAAAGGAGGAACTCCAGATTACGTGACAGGGTTAAGTCATTTTTCCAGCGGACGTGCTGGCCTGGCTTTCAGTTGAGAGGGCTTTTTTTAGTGCTGGCACTGCACTCGTTGGTCAGACAGGTCCTAGAGAAACCCTGCAGTGGGCATGCTGCAAAGAGCTTGTGCCCCAGTGAAAATCTGGGCCAGACAGATGGGATCCAGGATGGGCTCAGGAACCAGCCCTGGTCCTTCTCTCTGTGTTTGCTCACACCTCAGTGGGAATACGAGGGGTTCAGAGCCTGACACAAGCCAGCTGGTGCAAGATCAGCCCTGGCTGAAGCCCCAGTGTAAAGGCAGAGCATGGGTTTTACGCTGAGGAAGGGGTGCTGCCTCCTACCCAAGTCCTTGGACGTGGAGCAGAGATATAAGGACATTGCACATTACGGCGGTAGAAAACATGAAACTCCAGTGATGGAGAATTAAATCTGGCTGAAAATCTCCATAGATTGCCCTTCTGCTTCATCAGAAGTAGAGACTTATGCTGAACAGTAAACAAACAAACAATTATGTTTGTTTTCAACAAAATCTTCTTACATATTTTTCTTCTGAAAAATTTCTGATTAAAACCTTTCTCTTCGCCCCAAACTAGTGGGATTTCTTACCAGTCTGGGCACTTGTGTACCACGTCCTCATTATCCAAAGATAGAAGCAAAACACAAAAGATTGAAAAGTGCAAAAAAGGAGGATGGATGCCCATCATCTACATGATTGTGAAGAAGCCAAGATGGCCAGGCAAAGCTGCTGAAGGTGGAAGATTGTGGAGGAGACCCTGTCACCTAAGGAGCTCTGACTCTTGCATCTTGATCCTACCTACACTCTCTTTGTTTCAACAAACGGACACTGACGAACTGAAGGAGTCCCCCATGTCAGTCCCACTGCAAACTCTTGTGAGTGTGGAAAGACCCAGCCTGAACCTGGCTTCAGATACCAGCTAGATGGATGAAGGGCACTTTCTTGTCATAGTGCCTGGCTTTAGTACAAGGAAGGACAGAAGGTCCTCTCAATTTGGAAGAAGAGAGGGATGGAGGCTCAAGCTCCCCTTGCTCATCAGGTCTGCTGGGGGGACTGTTTGTGTCCTGGTTGCATCTGTTTGTAGAAGTGTGGTTGTGAAGGACCAAGACAATTTTCCAGAAAGTGCTCCCAAAGTGCTAAAGGCTTCTTCTGAGTCAATCAAGACGAAGTGGTATTTCAGAAGTTGACCCACGCTCCCTCAAAACTCAATAACCTCTGGGAGGTTCCCATCCACTGGAGGTTCATACCTCTGGTCTATCCTTGACTAAGGCAAACACGGGCCACAGTCTTCATGCATTGGCATGGATCGGGGCTTGCAGTCTGCCAGCACTGATCATCTCCAGGACAGAGCAGGAGAAGAGGTCTGGCTTTGTATGGAAACTCCAGGGAGACGTTCACAGGAGAAATACATTATCTACTCTGGAACGTCACCAGGGCAATGGACTAACACCTCTTTTCCCTTGGGGAAATCTTTAATAACCACAGATTTTGCAGGAAATATTCCATGAAGAAAGGACCATTCCACACGATTAAAAGCATCACCCCTTATGGAATGAAAGGGTCCCTGGAACAGCCACTCTCTTCCAGAAGAAACCATGCTACCTTTGACTGAAGTCTACTTGAAGAAGAGGTGCTCTGCAGTGCTGAACTGCAGCCCAGAAGAGGAAGGTGTTTCCCTGTGGCACATTTCTTTGTTGAAATGATCAAAGCTGCCTGAGGGCTCAAACTACAGCTGAAATGACCTCAGCGCTGTGCTGTTTCCCTCCCTTGACCTCATCGGTTCTTAGATCTGTCTTTGAAAAGTAGAAGCTGTGTTGTGTTAGCTGCAGATGTGGTTGAGGACTGGGGAACAGGCTTCAGAGACTCAGGGACAGAGGGTGCGGGGTAGATTCTGGATTTCAGGAAACAGAACACCCCAGGTCTGGTTTCAAATTCTTGCAGAAGCCCAGTGCTGTGTTTTGGAAATTCTTCAGTAGGAATAGTTACGAAACACAAGAGTTTCCAGACTACATCCTCAAAGATCTTTTGAAGCCAATGGGATTTCCTTATTGATATGACTGTAAGGGTAGTGTGCTCTCATGAAAAACCCTTTACCTCACATGGTACAAAACCCATGAGGAGATCTTCTTTATCTGCAGAGAAATGCATGGTGTTTACCTTCCTGCAAAGATCTTGGATGGGATGCAACTGAAAGACTCAGGAACCTAAATTTAAGGCTTAAGATGGTTGTCCTCACTGAAGATGCGCTAGAGCAGCCAAGGTGCCCAGATGGGGCTGGAAGACAAAGGAAATACAGGTAACCCATGCCCTTCTGTCCAGCAACTGGAGATTAAGTGGGGATATCCCAGGGCTGACCTAAACCTGGTGCCTGGATTAGGGTGAGTTAATCTGCTCCTCTGCCTGAATGGACTGGGTGTCCAGTGACTGTTATGGGAGCTGAGGCACTCGGTGCCTATGGAGACCCCTCCAATATAGGTACGTAGTGCAGATGTCTGACCCTGCAAGATGAATCCCGCCCTCCATCCCCTTCTGCCAGCGCAGGGAGGCCTCAAACTAAGCAGAAAGTTGCTCCTACCCATTTTAAGCATAGCATTGCTATCATGGATCTTCACTCAGTGAAGGTTTGACTTTTTCCCTTTCCTCTTTTCCCTCCAGATATACTTACGTGTAGCTGCAGAGCATGCCTCCATATCAGCTGAAGGCTTGCAGGCCACCAAAGAGCTCAGACCATCACCTACAGTGGTGACCTACTGATCACCTACTCCCACTGCAGGTCTGTTTACATGGAAGAAACCCATCACTGGGTCTTATTTTGAAGTCAGCTCCAAAATCATTTAAATCATGCATGTGTTGGAAGAGGAGTTATGAGGATAAACCCCGGAGAGTGCAGCTGGGCTGTTGCAGATGGTTTAGATCCTGAGAGCCAGGATCCCAGCCATCAGCTTACTCTTTTTTCAAGAGAGACAGAGACTGCTGAGTTTCTGCTGGGGAAGAAAAATACAGTCTGGCACTCAACTCTTGAAAGGTTTCCGGCCCCTGGATTCGATGACCTCAGTATGCCTCTTTCATATCTGCTACCACAGATACAGGACTAACTTCAGCCCGCTGGGAATTGTTGGACAAAACTACTCTTTTTTTTTTTTTATAAAGGAGAAAGCCAGTTTATTTAGCTTTTTTTATTATTATTATTCCACTTTTCTATGGGAATATACTTGTTTCAGTGAATCCTGTAAAAATTCTCAGTGTTGGATGGATTTTCTGGTCAAAATGATCACTTTTCTCATCCTACAGATTTGAAGACCTTTATAGTCCAAATCAGACATTTAATTCTCAGTTTCTCAGTACAGGGATCAGCTTTTGCTATTTGAACATCTCATTTTAATGTTTCTCCATGACAAGCCAGGGCTAGGCACAAGGGTTTACTGCTTTGTAAATTAATGACCAGAGAATGGCTTTCTCACCTGAAAAACGGTCTCAGGACTTCAGAGTCCTACAGGAACCATTTTTTTCACCTGTCCTGGAATAAAATTAAAAGAAAACACACACCCTGTCAAAAAGCAGCATCTCATATTAGGTCTCATATCCCAATGCTCTCGACCATAATGCTGTTTTCTCATCTTTCTTACTTTTCTCCATGTTAGCTGGGAGGGGCAGATGAACCTACTGATTCCAGTCCTCCACTCACCTGCAGGACAGGTTATAGCTTGCTGCTTATAACTCTATATTAAAGGTTAAATCATCTTGGCTTCCTCTCCCAAACCCCTCGTAGCTTGGTGGTCCTGGCATCCTATGCAACACCATGTCCTTTGAAGGAGCCATGGAAAGAGATTACAGCTTCTGTCCTCAAGGATTAAAAATCCTTCAGACATGAACATTTTAGACATCCTCAAGCTATGCAGCACTAGCCCCAGCTTGGTATAAGTCAGCTTCTTTTCACTGGCATCCTTTTCAGTCTTCTCAGACAGCTGGCCCAGTCTCTGTCAAAGTCAATGAAAAGTTTTCTACAGAGCACAGGTATTGTCGCTTGCAGGTGGTGCCTTTCCATGACCTCTGCCTGCATACGTGTGAATACATCATCCATTATGATGCTCTGTAATGCTAGAAGATTCCCATTTTATTTATTATGAAATCTGGAATTACCTTATTTATGGAAAACAGGCTGACTTAAGAAGCTGACTTCATTTTGGAAGTGACCAGCTTGGCAAGCCGTAAAAACATCTTGTTGTCATACAGCACCAAATACATTCTCCTGCCCTGAGATGAAATTGTAAAGTGGCTGGAGTCAAACCTTCCCAAAGCCATAATTGAACGTCTTGGCCCATCTCAAGAACTGATTTTCCTGAAGGAGACACCTCCCAGTCTGAGCACCCCCACCACCAGCCTCCTGAGAGCAGCCATGGGGTTAGGAGGGATGGCAGCAACCAGAAATCCACTTTTTGCCCTGGTACGCCAAATCAGGGCTAGCAGAAATCCTCCACATGTCAACTATTGCCACTAAAAATACATCCTTGTGAAAGCCGGTTCGTATGCGTGACGAGATGCTATCTGAAGGCAATTAAGTTGAAAGGTCCAGGCTGTTTCAGTTTGTTTTGCTTTTCAGGGAAGGAAAGGAGTTTCATTTTCAATCGATATCTGTATGTCAAAGTTTGGAGTTGAAAAGACAGCTCATGGCTTGAATCAATTTCATAGAATCATAGAATGAATCATAGGATGGTTTGGGTTGGAAGGGACTTTAAAGAGCATCTAGTTCCAACCCCCCTGCCATAGGCAGGGACACCTTCCACTAGACCAGGTTGCTCCAAGCCTCATCCAACCTGGCCTTGAACACTGCCAGGGAGGGGGCAGTCACAGCATCTCTGGGCGACTGCCCTGAGGGAACAAGGAAATTTTGCAGCCAAAGAAATTTTAAATCAGGCATGTTTGTTCTATAAATTTATTTTGCAGAAACACAATGACTCTCAGAGGGCGTCCTTTCATGGGTGCAGAAGGACAGATAGGCTCTTTGGAGATATTGCTGCTGAATTCCCCTTTTTTGGTCCTACACGTTCCTTCCTCACCACACCAAGACCCATGGGGGACACAGTCGGATGGGATAGCTACATCAGTTTGGGTGCTGGGGGTTGCTCCCATCACCCCAATGGGAATACCATCTTCTCCTTCCCACATTGCTAATGGGAAAGGGTCCTGGAGCTGGAGGTCCTGACCCAGAAGGAAACAGGGGTGAGCATGCAAAAGTGGGGGATGAGGATGAAGGGAGCAAGGGGAGAGGTGAGCTGTATCGATTGGTGTGTGAAAGGCCTCCCAAGAGCCCCGTTGCTGAGAGACAGCCCTGGGAGATGCAAGGCTGGAATTAATAACTGCTCCACTGGGGCCCTGTTTGCTCTCCTTGCCCAGAGCCAGAGGACTTTGGTCGCAGCTTATCACCCAGCCGAAAGCCCCAGGAATGCAGTCACAGGCAAATGTGCATGTTCACACGACATCTATTAATCAAATGGCTCCCCCACCCTTTAACCCTTTGCAGGTCGGGGGGGGAGAAGGTGAACATAGCTCTGCTTTGTCTAAAATCAGGGTCCCAGGAGTCTCTTTAGAGCAGCTGGAGATAGGGGTAAGTCTCCTGTGAACTTTGGTTAAGGCACCATCCCCTTGCTCTGCATCCAGGGCTTTTCTAAGATGATATCCCCCACCCCCTTCAAAATGTTCAGGGAATTGATTTTGGTACCTGCATCAGAAGACATCCCTTTTCAGTGGGAGCTAAGCATTTAACCACCTTAAAACACCTTGAAAATCCCAACCATTGACCCCGAAAAATTATCACAGACTTTTCTTCCTCTTCACTCTGTTTCAAATTTCAGGTGCTCTTTGCACTCACACTGTGGTGATTGTTCTACAGCTTCCCTGAGCTGCCCGTGGCTACAGCTCCTCTGCTGCTGTACATGTCCATAAGGGGATGATCTCCGCTCTGAACAGCACAGAGCTAATCAGACACACTCTTTCTCCCCAGCTTTCACCTGGGGACACAAAACATCACAGGCAAATGGCTCTGCTGCAGCCTACAGCAGGCAGGATTTACCCAACTTGGTGTCTCCATGGCAAACCAGCCACCCCCTTGCCTTGCTGTTGGGTGTTTTAGTCTCAGCAGTGTGCAGCAGAGTGTGTTCCTGCCTTGAAACTCAAGGTTGAGGAAGGTTTTCAGGCTCTTGACTTGTTAGCAGTTATTTAGCCAGCTAAATTAGCCAGAGAGCCTCTGCAGGCCCTCCATGGTGAAGGAAGAGACAGTGGCACCTCCTGAGGGCAATTTAGCATGCCAAAGTCAGGCGCCTGCTCTGTATCATCCCCTGGAAGACCCTGATGACAGAAACCCCAGGAAAACATCACCTGCTGAATTAAATGTTGCAAGCTGGCCAGGATGGACATTGCTTCATTGGTTACTCTGAGATGTCACCTCATCCTTGCCAGCACCCTGAAATCCACAGGTTGGATCAACAAGGCAATTAAACATAGACACACACCAAATAGACCCTTCAGGAAGGCAACAGGGATGCTCCAGTGCTGCAAGGTACATGTGAGCTCAGGAAATGTCAGCTGGGCATTAGAAGATGGCTCCTACGTAGGAATGAAGGTCTGGTATGGCTTCCCAGGAGGAGCAGATGGGACCAGAAGATACAGATGGACTCTGAGCAGCTTCTGGTGTGGTGACCTAGAGTGGAGGCTGATACTGTTCCTCCCTGTCCTCTGTCCCCTGTTCCTGTATAAACAGTTGCCCAGTGATAAGGTGCCCATTTGTGAATGGGGTGGGGACTGAGCAGCCTTGGAGAAGTGTGGTCAGTTCCTCATCATCTGAAGTTTTCCACCCAGGTTGGCATCTCCTCCTGCAACGTCACCACCAGCAGCAACGTTGGGTCACAGGGTGAGGCTGTGGCTTTTGCCACAGGCTAGATTGAACTGGATGATGGGGTGGATGACTTTTAGCCTTCCTGCATGAGGATGGAAGAAGGATAAATTCTTGTGCATCATGTCTTGAGAAATCTTTAGCCCTGGATCCTGTCCTGTTTACCTTGTGTCAGAAGGAGGAGCATGAGCTGAAGAAGGGGCTTGAATAAAGACAGAAAGCATCACCCCAGAGGTGCGATTTGCTGTATTTTTACCCTCATTTGAGTTCCTAGCTTAATTCATTAGATCTCCCAGGCTTGGCTCCAAGGCTCTGACAAGCCAAAGGTGCCAGGACAACAGCCCCCTTCTCATCAGGGCAGGTTTCACCTGTTAAGGACAGTGATGGAGACAAAGGACATTGTTATTAGCTGGCATTTTTAGGCATGCAAAATTTTGGGTTCTTCTAGCTGTCAACTAAGCACATCTTTTGGAGTTGAATCAGTTCCTTTCTGAAGCATCACCACACTCCAGTCTCTGTTTTGAGCTTTGAAGAATTCCCCTTCAGTTCCGACTGTGCCTAAAAACCTGGATTCCTTTTGAATGAAACTAACCCAAAAGATGCACTACAGATGCTAATGTTTTTTTTTTTTTCTATGGGACCAGAGTAGGGCTGGCCCAGAGTAAACCCCTGCTGAAATGTGTGCAGTGTGGACAACATGTGCTCAAGACCAACCGTTTGACTATGTTGACCCACTTCTATATGGCCACCCCACTGGCTGGTGTAGTCTTTCTTCTTGCTCTTCCACAACCTGTTACATAGGACTTGCCACGTGTCTGTGCAGCACCCAAAGCAGAGAGACCTAATGGGGCCCGAGCATGAAAGACCAGCACTAAGGACTAACCATATTATAGGATTCTGTTCCTTATTCCTGACTAATCAACACACAGAGAGAAAGAGAGATGAGCAGAAAAAATGCATTATCAATTATGGAGTCCAACCAACCTCCAGCACACCAGGTATTAAGAAAGGGAAGGGAAAAAAAACCCACAACCTTCCAAGAAATTTGACACTTCTACCTGTAAATGATTATTCATCCCGGTGACAAGCATATGACACTGTCCATGCAGATTAGGACCCTGCTGGAGAAGAAAACCATTCTTGCTTCCCCTCTTCCCATCAAAGGCTGTATTGTTCCCAAAGAGTTAACAGCAAAGCAGGTCTGCAATTACCTGGGAATAATGGGGTGTGATTGGGGCACTAAAGAGCTAGAATTGATTTTTTTCAGGCTTTCAGCCCTAGAAGCCCCTCCCTGACTTCCTGGTAACTCATGACCAGCAGGGTCAATAGAGCAGAAATCCTTCTAAAGGGCCAATCTGTATTTGAATTATTTAAACAATGT
Organism: Nyctibius grandis; assembly: GCF_013368605.1. Classification (NCBI taxonomy): domain Eukaryota; kingdom Metazoa; phylum Chordata; class Aves; order Nyctibiiformes; family Nyctibiidae; genus Nyctibius; species Nyctibius grandis. Next base: position 129,840,261 of record NC_090658.1, on the reverse strand, counting down.
AGTACAGCCAAGTTAAATGGGGCTTATCAAACGTTACACCTCTTAAAGCACAATTGGAGACAGAAGGATATTAACTACTGAATGCTCCACCGATGGCCCAGAGAGGGGAGGCCAGAAAAAAGGTGGGAGAAAGAAGAAAATAAAAGGGAGGGCCAAGGCAGGCTGGTTTGTACAAGGGGAGGAGCAGGTGTCTGCTGTGTGGTCTTGGCCAGAGATGGTCTCTTCTTCCTTTTGGAGACCCTCCATGCTTACCCAAACCAGGCTTGGCTTTACCTTCCTGACCCAAGGGAATTAAAACCCTGGACTTGGGTTATTTGAGTGCTTAATCTGCATCATCTCCCTCCCCAGGGTGAGAACAGCTGGGGATGTGGCACTAGAGTATACGGGTCTTTTCTTTACCTACTCCTTAAGGCAACGCAGGCAGAGGTTGTTTCCATGTCGCGATAGGCTGTGGGTTATTATCCCCGTGCGCAGCTTGGGATGTGCACTTTGCCCAGAAAGGGCTGAGACACGGAGCCGTCCGCAGGGCGCAGTGAAAAAAGGAACAGGAAACAAAAAAAACCCATAATAATAGCAGGATTTTCCACCAAATTTGGGAGCCAAACAAAAAACTCTTATCTACTGAGAGAGGCTAAGGACAACTAGGGAAAGTCCAGCTTGCCGAGCAGCCCCAAAAGATGGTTGCAAGTATTTTTGCCCATAAAAAAGCAGTGAGCTGGCTTAGGCTCTGGAGCCAAGAGTTTATCCAGGAGAACAGCTCTTGATTTTCTTAAAAAAGTGAAAGCAAACAAGAATCCACCTGGATGTTTTTCTGGCCATTTATCCTGCATTACCCCAACTGGTTCGCGGTGTTTCAGGTGATCGGCTGTGCATCAGGGAGCTCAGAGGGTCCTTGGTGGGATGCAGGGGGGTAAATAGTTCACAGGTAATTCATACACTGACATTTTCACATGACTTATTTGACCTGGAGAGAAAACAAATGTGTTTGCAAGTAAGAAAGCATGATCTGCCAACAAACAGGTCCCAAAAGGGCCGGAATTCACTAGATGATGTATGGACAGGTGAGAAATAATTCAATCACGTACAACCATGCAGTAAAGATATAGGGAAAAGGATACAGGGGGAAAGGGTTTGTAAATTATTCACAGACCAAAAATGTATGAATATGGGTTAACTGGCTTTTAAAGGTTTTACCAGAAGCCGTGAGTCTAAAGCAAAGAGAAAAGAAGGAAAAATGCAAATTAACAATGCTGTCTTAATGACCCATGTTCCTTCATTAAGGAACCATCTCCCCAGGAGCAAGCTTTTGGGAGGGGGTCTTTGCCCACCCCTGAGCTGCCATGCCCAGGCTGAACCCCCGGCCTGACAGCAGCAGGTCGGGGACGTGCAGTCGGGCAGAGCTGGCCAGGAAAACCCAGAGGGAAACATTTCCTGCTGCGAAAGGCTCTCCCATCCAAACTGGAACATTTCAGGAGACGTTGCTGATTTCACTGAGGTTGTGTATTTTTTTTTTTTTTAAAGAAAAATAATGAGGGGAAGGAGAGGAAAGTTTTCCTGACTCTGTTCCATCCTTTTTATCAGAAGTTAGGGATATAAGAAGGTGCCTCGCGGCTCAAATCCAGCCCAGTGCTATCTCAGTATTTGACATTATTTGTCATTTGGGGAAGAATTTCAAAATGTTTAGATTTCGTTACGGTTCAAAACGAAGCCCCAAACTCAACCCTTCCTCCCCCTCCTCGCCAAGCGGCGTTGCCATCCTTCCCCAACCGAGCTTTTAGGACCATCGTTTGCTGCAAAACCAAACAGGTTTTTGGGCCGGTGTCTGTAACCTCCAGCTCAAACAAAACCGGGTGCTGGGTTTGCTCACTCGGCCGTGACAGATCCAGCCCCCCACACCCTCTGCCTCCTCCCCGTGCACGTGGGTGTCCTGTCCCCGCCACTGGATGTCACTTCTCCAACGGGTTCTTCCACCTTGAATGTTTGGACGTCTCGGCGAAGGCCGCCATCGCCAGCAGCCCCTGCTTTCGCACGCTGCTTTCCCACCCTGCGGCACCGGGCGACGTTGGAAGGGGATGGGATGATCACAATATTGAGAAAGCTCAACCCAAGCAAAAGGAGGATTTATAAACTCCCGGCCTAGCCCGCAGGCTGCAAGGTCGCCCCTTATCTGAGTTTGCAGAGGGTTTGCAAAGTGCTGGCAGCCCTCCAAATATGTTTGGGAGTTTTTACTCTAACCTAAGGCTGCCGGACTCCCACATTTGACATTTTCCAAGTGCTGTTAAACGACGAGGCAGCGACCGGGAACAACGTGTGATTATAACAGCCAGCTGGGATAGGGAGAGCCGCTAGCTGAGGCTTTCCAAGAGCCGTAGCAAGTGTGAAGGCTCAGCAGCCTGGTTGTCTGCCCTACGGGAGCCATCTTCATCAGGGATGCTGCAGGGTGGAGGGAGGCGCCGGGCAAAGCCAGCACTCACCCGTTGAAAACTTTTTAATCATGTCCTGAAGGTGGAATAATGAAGTTTTGCAAAGGGAAAAAGTTGGGGTGCCTTTATCAGAGCTGCTCCGGGAGCATCCCTGCCTGGTTGCTTCTGCTCTGCCTGCAGATACCCCATAGGCTGCACCGCCGTGGTGCAGGACCCTGCAAGGGATCCCATGCACTGCTCTATGCCAAAGCCATGGGGTCTGGGCTGCCACCCCCATTTCACAAAGAAACGAGACAAAAAGGAGCCACACGGATGATTCAGAATCAGTAAAGGAGCTTGTGGACTTGAACCTGGTGTCTCAATGTCTGCATTAACCCCTGCCCAGAGAAGCTGTGGCTGCCCCCTCCCTGGCAGTGTTCAAGGCCAGGTTGGATGGGGCTTGGAGCAACCTGGTCTGGTGGAAGGTGTCCCTGCCTGTGGCAGGGGGGTTGGAACTAGGTGATCTTTAATGTCCCGTCCAACCGAGACCGTTCTGTGATTCTATGAAGACTATTCTTCCCCTTTGTACCTTAATTAATCTATCAATAGCAAGGGCTAACCCCAGTTAAAGAGCTGCATTTGTTAAAGGACATGCTCAGTATTGCACAATAATTTAAATGAGCTGAGGTGCCCTGATCTTTAGCTGGGAATATTTCTGTTATTTGGTGGAAAAAGGAGGAAGAGAGGAAATCCACGCTGAAGACAGACAAAAATATAAACTCGCTTGTTGTTTTATTTCCCCCTTTTCTTCCTTTTATCTGGCTGGAAAACTGACTGTGCAGGACAGAGAGTAAAAGAAAACAAAAGAAAGAGGAAGGAAAAACAAAAAACAAAAGTGCTGGTTTTCCTTCTTTCTTTCTCAAGAAAACAAGTCCAGAAAACTTCTTTCAAAACACAGTTTTTCACCTGACAGCTGCCCCCACTTAAAAAATATTGTTTTGAGAGAGGAAATGATGGAAGGAGAGGAACGGCTGAGGAGAAGCGGGATGTGCTTGAATACAAATTGGGTTGGAAGTGCAAAGGGGGTTATTAGTCAGATAGACAGGGAGACTATTTTACATCTCAACCATCTATACAACCACGCGTGCGACCACCTAAATGAAATGCTGGCTTAATCATCCTGGTCAAAGTTCGCTGGCTGCAAACGAGGCTTGTTGTACTGTGGATTAAGAGGGGGAAAAAAATTATGGGATTCTATATACACAGTTTTTCTGGCTTTAGTTAGAAACCCCAGGGTCGGAGCAAAGCTCTGATTTCAAACAAGTGTATTTGGAGTGATCCTGTTTATTCCAAGTGGCTGCTGAGGCTTTGACTCCGAGCTATTAATACAAAATAAATAATTTTCACACGAGCTATTTTTGCCTCCGTTCCCAGAAAAATAAAGACTGCCTCGGCCAGCACGGCAAACGATGCTTTTGCGACACATAAGGGGTGGTGGGAGACTCCCAGGGCACGTCAGACCATGGGTTTTATGGCATCTAAATCCACTGCTGTTTGAGAGGGTGTGTGACCTGCCATAAAGGCAGCTTAGCCCCTGTGAGCGGTAGCTTCGAAAGCTGCCCCTTGCAGATCCTGCTAGGCAGATGTGAGCCCAGATGATACAGATGTGAGCCCAGACGATGCCGATGTGCTGGCACAAGACCCTGCGGTGGATGCAGATGCACCCAGAGGACTGTACTTCTGTGGGACTGGGTGCAAATATGTTTTTTTAGGAGGCAGCATCCTGCCACAGTGCTCCCAAGTAGGGATACAAGGGATCCCTCAAGGAATCTCATTCTCTGTGGTGTGGGACCCATCCAGGCTGGCTGGGATGTGTTTGGACCCGCATCATTTGGATCCTCAGGGCAAGGGAGCAAGAGGTCAAGAGATAAAGGCAGCAGGTCCCTGCTCGGCTGTGTTCCCAGCAGATGCCAGGGACGAGCTGTATTTGCACACCTGCAGCCGAGCCCCCTCCCATACCAATGGTCATACACTCACAGCCCACCTACCTTTTCCACCAGCTGCTTTCCTGGTCCCTTTTTTTGTGGGTGGATGTCTTGATCTCACCAGGTGTCTGCATCCGGGTACCAGATTTCAGATCTAGTGATGGAGTGAAACGGAAGGGAGGCAAACACTCCAACAAATGAGGGCCCCAGTGATGGGAAATAATTCTGCAAAACCTCTGCAGAGGTCACCTGGCCTCCTTCTCTGGTGTACGTGAAGGAGAGCCCTGCTATTTGTCTTCAAGAACAGCTTTAAAGTCTACACCACTTGCTTGTTGTGTGCCCTGTAATAAAGCGGCTTCACTGGGGTTCAGAGGTTCAGAAGTGATCGTCCCTCTGTACTCGGCACTGGTGAGGCCGCATCTTGAGTACTGTGTCCAGTTCTGGGCCCCACACTTCAAGAAAGATGTTGAGGTGTTGGAGCGAGTCCAGAGGAGGTCGACCAAGCTGGTGAAGGGTCTGGAGGGTCTGACCTATGAGGAACGGCTGAGGGAGCTGGGGGTGTTTAGCCTGGAGAAGAGGAGGCTCAGAGGTGACCTTATTGCAGTCTACAACTACCTGAAGGGAGGCTGTAGTGAAGTGGGAGTCGGCCTCTTCTCCCAGGCAACTAGCGACAGGACAAGAGGGCACAGCCTCAAGCTTCACCAGAGGAGGTTCAGGTTGGACATCAGGAAGAATTTCTTTACAGAAAGGGTCATTAGCCATTGGAAGGGGCTGCCCAGGGAGGTGGTGGAGTCACCATCTCTGGATGTGTTTAAGAAAAGACTGGACATGGTACATAGTGCCATGGTCTAGTTGACAGGGTGGTGCAAGGGCAACGGTTGGACTTGATGATCCCACAGGTCTCTTCCAACCTGGTTGATTCTGTGATTCTGTGATTCTGTGAAATGATGGCAGCCTTGGGGGGGCATCAGGAAGGCAAGGAGAAGGCAGCTAGTGAACGTGCAAAGTGATTGCCTCTCCAAATCACAGCCCTTAACCTATATCCACGCCAGGCACTCAGGTCTGCTTGGGGAAATGGAGATCTCTGCCTCTGCTAACACCGTGGTCCCTCCATTGAAATAAGTACCAGCTGGACCAGGAAAGGCTCTCCCACCTCCTGCCTCTGCTGGGTGTGAATGATGGAGGGACGCAGCCTGGCCCTGAGGAGTTTCTCACTCTCAGACTCGCACAGGCACAAGGAAGCACCTTCAAAGTTGCCGGACAAAGGACCTGGTGTCGGAGGCTCCCCCAGGAGCAGGCAGGGGAATTGGTTGCTGCGGAGATGTGGGAGGCATTCGCTGGAGTCTGAGAGTCTGCAGGGAGAGCACGCGGCTGGAAACCCCTACTTACCATTGACATCTGGGTCCTGTAGTTTTGGTGCTGGTTGTTAAGGATCTATTAAACTTTGTATCGATCGATCTAGCTAGCTAGCTTAAATTATCAGGTTATAAAAAGACATACATTAATTTAAGCTGCAAGATCTCCAAGATGGGACTGTGTCCTACAGAGGGTGAACGTTGCAGTGAGGTGTGACATCCGTGTTAAACTACTGGGATGTAGAAGAAGCAGATGAGGCTTTAATACACAGGCATTTCTTGGGTAAATAAAAGGCTCAGATAAGGTTTTAAAAGCAGTTATATCAATCCTAGTTCTGGATATCCATCATCACCTGCAATTTTCTAGAGGCAGGGAGAGCATACCAGGGGAAAATCACTACAAGTTCACCTCGTTCTCATCTTTTTTCTGCAGATATCTCCTAAAAGCCACTATTTTCAATTCAGAGGAAGGTCGTATAAACACGGTCCATCACTGTCACAAATTATATATTTCAATTTTCCATGTTTGGTGAAATCAGGGCTCAGCATATCCTTAGTGCAAAGCACTAGCTTCATTTTACTGTCACCCTTGGAGATCCTAGGTGGCTGGACCACTGTCATATTAATAAGGTCTTAATCTCAAATAGAGCACCTTTGCACCCCATAATATGGCTAAATAACAATAAAATCATATTTGTCCTGCCCATAGCGCTCGGGATCTGCACTGTCCCAAAGGAAATCCATGAATAAGCCAAATCTGAGGTCCCACCAGGACCAGAGGGGGCCAGCTGGGTTTCCCAAGCCCTGAGCTGCAGGCGTCTATTAACAATCACCTTTTTGGCTCCACTAAGTGCACTCAGCCTGACTCGGTTTTATTAGCATCACCCATCTCCCAGTAAACGTGATAAGAGGGTCTGATTAGCCATGGCGTTCAGAGCAGGCTCTGAGCTAGTCTCCGGCACAGCTGTCTGAAGGCTACTTACCACATGTGTTTTCCATGCCACACTTCCAGGCCCAGGAGGGTCTAATGAAGATTGTCCCTGGACCTCATTGTTTACTTTTAGGCAAGCATCAGAATTAAGACCAATTTAGCTGCCCCTTCCTTTCCTTTTCTTTTTTTCACCAGGCTCAGTCTAAACATGCATCTCAAGAAAGAGGCTTTTTTTTATTGCCAGGACAAAGTGTGATAAGGAAAGATCATCTGTCTGCAAGAAAATTACTTCTGTGGGGTTCGGAAAGTGGTCCCAAGGGCCTGATTGCAGCACAGGCACAGCCCCTGGAGAACATTAAAGAATTATAACCCCCATGATAAGGCACTTTCTTTTATAGTGTTTTTTTTTATTTCATAGCAATAGCCACAGCTTAAAGATAAGAACAACATACATTTTGTTTAACTAGGCTCTTGTTCCTTGGTGTGGCGATCACTGTGAACTGGCATCCATCAAACTCTTTTGTGATTTACATGAATACCTGATTCTTCTGATAAGGGAAAGTGTAAGTCAACACAGTTCTGTTGTAATTGGGTGTTACCTGTTTAGATACTGAACTGTTATCTCAGCATCAGTTCACAGGCAAGCTCGACTTTACCTTTTCTTGCTAGGTGCAGAGAGAATGTCTCCGGGTTTTGCATTGGCCCCCAGGTGTTGCAACAAGCTGCTGGGAACGTCTTTTCTCTTCAGTCTAGTAGAGGTGGCCACAGGACGTTGTGGATGCTACGAGTCAATGTGCATTCAAACAGTGATGGGAAAAAATTACAAAAGAAAAAAATCCCCAGTTAAACCCAAAGCCACCACCTCAGGTTCATTATAATCCCTGGCCACAGACTGGTGGAGACTGTGTGGTCTAGCAAAGAGGTACTACCATACCCTTATTTTGCTGATATATTTATCTTAGTGAGCAGCATTTCATGCTTGTAGTATAAAAAAAGGTATTACTGATGTGTGTGTGTGGTAGCAGCAATCTCTGGCCCTCAGCATACCAAGATTTCTTTGCACTAGATGGCAAAGATACTATGACATCTCAAAGATTGATAAGTTTGCAGCCTAAAAACAAACCAGAAAAGGAGCATAATTTGATGACTGCCATGAAGCAGGACTTCCTAGAAGAGTGACCATAGATAGCTCCTGTCTTGGACTGTACCACCTTTAATTAGATGCCAGTGTCCCAGGAGACAACTGCTTTACTTCTAACAAAAATAAGAGCACCTGATCTTCCATAACAAGAATAACTAGAAACAAAAAAAACACAGAAGGAAAGTCAGCGAACAGCTTGAATCTCCCACCTGCAGGCTCTGAGGGCCAGAGGATTGAAGGAATGAAATTCAAATCACTAACCAAAATGTTCATTTGGGATAAGGACCATCCCAGATGCTGCCCAGTGTTTGTTCTCTCTCTGCCTTTAGCAGAGCCAAGCTCAGGAAACTGAAGTGGACAAGCAGCATGGAAGTCAGCCATTAGAAGCAAGATGATCTCTTCTGCTTCCATCCCAAGTTTTAATATCAGCCTGCAGCTTTTCACTATTTCCATGGTCTAAGCCAGGGCCCCAACAAAACCCCCGGAGCAGCAGAGATGTGGGCAGTGGAACAGGAACGCAGGGATCTCTCAAGAACTGCTCATAGATGGGCCGGGAGACCATTGGTCAGTGAGATGCAGACTGGGAAGATCCCACAGAAGGGCTGTAAAGGGATGTTTGGATGTATCTCCTTCCCAAAACAGAAGGTGAATCTGGGTGATATAGCAATGTCCAAAGGTCTTTTATTAGGCCAAATTCTCCTCTTGGTATGAACCCACCTGACTGCAGTGAAGGTGCAGCAATGCTTTGCCGTGAAAGGACTGTTCACGGCACATCTCCCCAAACTACATTGATACCCAGGCGCTAATCCTACGCCACTGCCCAGATGGGAGGAACATTGCTTCCTCCCAGCAAACACTCAGGGATGGATAAATAAGAGGAGCAGCAGGGTAGATAAGGCCTTCTTCCTAGAAGTGGGATCCAGGCCTTCAAAAAGAGTAAGACTCGAAGCCTTGTCCCTCTTCAGCCTCCCCAAAAGCTTCTGCTCAATGTAGAGCTTTGGTTGAGCCCCCCCACATACACGTGTTGGGCTCCAGGGTGCAGTAGGTCATCCATCACCTGAAATATTGGCTTGGCCATGCTTGGCCAGAGTCCCTCTCTACAGAGCTAGCTTTGGGTTGGGTGGGTACCTCCTGGCAAGCGGGAATCATGGCTCTGTTGGCCTCAGGTGTCCTCAGAGGTTGGGAATATTTGATACAGGGAGAGATGTGAAAAAAATGCTCCAGCCTATGTAGCTGAAAAGGTGGCTTGTTGTATTGGGTTGTTTTTATGAGTTCAAAAGAATTTCTTGGCCACCACACAGTTAGAAGACAGGGGTTTTATGGTGGTGTAGAGAAAGACAGTTATATAGATATGTATATATAAAAAATGCTAAATATACTTTTAGCACGGGAGAGCTGTGGTTTAAGAGGCTGTTTCCTGGCTTAGTCTAATTCTCTCACTAGACGTCTTCCTTCACACTAAGTGAAATTCTGGCTGAATTAAAGAACCGCTTTTCCTCTTATCTGCTGTTCCTGTTATCTAACTCCAAGGCAGAGTCTGGGAGCTGAGAGACAGCCAGGGCATACCGTTTTACAGCTCGCCTTCCCAGTGTTCCCCTGGGCTTGCATCAAATGCCAGGAAGATTTGTTAAAAAGCAGCCTGTCACTCTCAACCCAACCATACAGGGGGAACAGCAATGGGAAAGCCACAAAAGAGGTCTCTTTTTGCTGGATATCTTGATTTTTTTATTTTTAGGGTGGAGGCTCACAAAATCTCCTGCAGACCCCAGTGAAGTGGTTGCACTATGACCTCTGTGGAGCAGGGACCATCCTTTCCATTAAAAGGCCCAGGTCCATTCACATGTGCAAGCCTCCAAGGGTGTCATGAAAAGGGAAGCAATAAAATGCACCAACCCTGTTCCCTGTTTATTGTCACTACTTGTTTCTGGCTCCTGAGCCAGGTTGGTGCAACCAGCAGGAGCCAAAAGACCTCAGCTCCCTCCCCAACTCCACCACTGACTTACTGCTTAGTCCTGGGCAAGTCCCTCCACCTGCTTGCACCTCTTTCTCCCCCTTCAGTAAAGTCTTTATTGTGGTTGTAGAGATTGCCAGTCTGGGGGGAGCAGGATATGTTTGTCCAGCACCAAACACAACCAAGGCTCCTACTTCCAACTGTTCCTTTTCATGCCATGGTGAGAACAATAATTAGGGCAGCCCTTAACTAAGAAACCTCTTTTAGCCTTGGATTTTTCATCAGTGTCTTGTCCCAGAGTTATTCACATATCTTTCTCCAGGTTCCCTCCAAGTCCTCCCTTGTCTCAAGGTACCATCAGCCTCTTCCACACTTTGTGTTTGTGCATCCCAGACTTCACAGCTGAGTTAGCTGTGCCAAGAGCTGCACTTCTCACTCAAGCCAGGTTTTGTAGGTTTGCATTGTCATTGTCTTAGAATCAGAGAATCATATGATTCTAAGACAATGGTCATCGTCTTACATGTCTGTTCCCTAAATTAAGAATACACTGGTAGGCACAGAGGAGTTTAGAGCCCTTGAAACCAAATTAGTTCCTGTCCTTTTTGCTCACATGGAGGTTCTTTAGATAAAGCCTTGATTCAGGCTACTTACAGACCACCTCCTTTCACCATCCTGCTGTCTCTGGCAACACAAAGCAAAAAAAACCCCCAAACATACAAGGTTCTTCCTTGTAGGACCCAGACATCCTTCCAAGAAGGGTCCTGCTCCACAGTCAGCTGGGAATTGCAGCAGTCTCAATTTTAGATGCAGTATGGGCGCTCAGCACTGGGTATCAGGAGGAGCTGTTATTTCCAAGGGTTTCCAGAAACGGACAGGGCAATGTTCGTGTAGGTCTATGGCAGACTGCATGAGCTGCAGTTCTGCCACTGTGAAGTTCTGCCTATAGAAAAGTGTCTAAATAGGTATTGCAACCGGTGAAATGTGGCTGTGGTTGGACTTCCACTGGAGGACAGCTCTGGGGGGCTGAGAGGGCGATGAGAGCCCAGGTGTTTGTTACTACTCTTTTCCTCCTTTTTTTCACCATCCTCTTGCACAGTCAGTGTTCACCTGTAGACCAGGAGGCCAATAAACCTCAGGGAGTGGAAACTGGCAGATCCACCTCTGAGGGAGCCAAGAGGGCTTGGTTTGAAGCACGATCTCATGCCCAGAGCAACGAAGAGGCACAAAGTCCTGCTTGCCCTCCCAACCCTCTCCCTCGCCTCCTGGGGAACTTTAGGAAAGTCTCCTGCTTTGATTTCCCCTCCTGTAAAACAGGGGTGCAATCTGCTTCCTCTGAGATCAGCTAGCAAAAAGAGATGTACAGCATCATAAAATGATGGTGATTGGAGCGACATGCCCCTTCGCATTTGAAACAGATAACAATCTGCCCAATAATTCCACAAAAAATCTCGGTATGAATATCTTTAATACACTGATCTGATTTAAAAAGAAACAGAAACCTGGAGTTAAAAAGCAGGTGGGTTTTATCGCCTCTTTTATTATTTAATTTGGCTGGAATGTCTTTCTTTTACTTTAAGATAAATGAACCTTCTGCTGACAGCAACTCCCTTACTTTTTTGCTTTCAAACAAAAATTGACGGGATTTTAGGGGATTTTCTGCTAAATAAAACCAAAACCCCTTCCTCATAGTAGGAAGTGTGTTCAGCTGCTGTCATGAAAAACTCTGGTTAAAACCACAATGTCCTTCTGAGGATGTTACATCATGCAGAGCAGTAGCAGCCCAGAACATTTCTGGTCTCTCCTGCTCTGACAGGTTTAGATTCCCAATTCTTCATCTGTCCACATAAATTCAGGCTGTGGTAAGGACAACTTTAGGGTGCCTGGTACCAGGGCAGCATCCCTGCACCTAACTGCCACAATGCATTAATCAGGGCTTGGACTTCTTTAAAGTCATGCTGAATCAGATGGAGACCAATGCCACCAAAGTGGGGTTTGCCACCCGAGCTCCAGGAAACTCTGCCTCTAAGACACACAAAACTTGGTGCAAGAAACCTTGCCATGGTGTATATCTTCCTAAGACTAAACACTTGCTCGCACACTGCCAGAAGATGAGTATATAGCAGCACCATTTGGTGATACCTCCCAAAGAACAGGCTCAGCCCCATCAACCTTCATTCTCTCAAGTCCTCCCATACGAATCTGTGTGGCTACTCACGTGGAGAAGAAAAGTTAGCTGTAAATTCAGCTCAAAGCCAAGCCTCACAGAGGTGTGGGCAGTGTGGCCTTCACAGAGAGGTTGGCTCACGTTATTGCTGTCCAGCTTCGCAAAAAGTAACATCACCAGTAAAACATCATGGTTTACTTTGTATAGGTGAAGGTGTAAACAAATGATCATGAGCATTACCTCAGTGACAGCTAAGCAGGGCTAAACCTGTGGGTGTTCAGTATTTGCTAGTAAAATTCTTTTAAGCAGGAAGCATGTGGCTTTACCTCTAGACAAATATCTTCCTGAGCATCAGCATAAGAGCTGAAAGCCCTCCCTCTAGCAGACCACAAGCTGGAGACCTCTGAAACTTTTCTGAGCACCCTTAGATTTTCCCATAAAAATTAATACAGTCACTTCTTTTCATTTCTTCTAGCTCATCACATGGACCTGTTCAACTGGCCGTTGTCAATGCCTTTATCTCACTCTCCTCACCCTTGGGGGATGTCACTGCCTGGCCCAGCAGTGAAGGACCTCAGCTGACCCAGGAACCCTGTAAAGCAGAGCAGCAACCTGCCAACCCACATAGAAAATACAGCAAGCAGCTAAATACTTTCTTTAGACAAGGCACATCAGGGACAATTGGAGCACGGACTTTGCTTCTTCACATTGTGTGGATTATGAAGGGTTTTCTTGCTGCATCAATAGCCCATGCTCTCTAGAAGTAACCTCTGTGTCTTTAAGTGCACAATTCGTGGGCTCTGCCAAGTAGACAGGAAATGAATGAAGTTTAAATGAAGAGCTGCTCCCTTTTCTAGCTGTCTGATTATTTCTTTTGATTTAGTATAATCCTGGCAGAGTGCTCCTGATCTAATCACAGGAGCTTGCACTTTGTGATCCAATTACTGCCAAGTTTCTGGGCATTCATTTTGCTTTGAACATTTAAATGTGTGAACTTCGCAGGGGCTGACTGACAGCTCTCAGCTCTGGGATCTCATTTTAATTATAGACCCAGTGGAAATGGGTTAAAATTTGTTTTCTCAAAACATTACCTTGAGAAAGCAAGTTTCTTTTCATGGGAAAGCTAGAATCCTTTCATCTGGGGAGGAAAAAATGAAATAATGTGATTTTCCACAGACTAGAACATCTGCTTCACCTTTAGCCAGTCTTTCGGCCTGTCCATAGCTTAGACATGCAAACAGCTCCTGGCTCAGCACTGCTTCTAGCCAAAGTCTATGAATTCCTGATACCTGGTACCTATTCCTACTCTTACCTACAGGTCTCCACCCCTCTGCCAAACCTGGCTTGAACTAATCAGTAAATTTAAATGCTTTCTGGACAGCCGTGCAGCCAGCATGCTCAACATAGTTTCGTTTTTAAAAAGGAAGCTACAGACACAGAGATAACATTGAGCCTGTTTTCCAACAGCCTTCCCCAGCCCGGACTCGCACAAAGTTGAGCAGAGAACTGATGATTTCAGTGCACTTGGTGAGAGAGTCCAAGACATCTGCTTTGCACACTGATTTTCCAGTGCTGTCACCCAAACACCATCACTTCGTACCCTCAGTCTTTCATGGCCCACAGTTGCTGCAGTCGCCGATCCCCTCCCAACACCCCCGGGCACAGAAAGCGGCTCCTGGGGTCTGCCTTGCAAGATAGCATCACCCCACCAACTCCCAAAGCTTTTCTTGCAATGCCACTGCCCAGTATTTGCTCATGTCCTCACATTGTCCCCAACCCTGATAACTCCTCTGGTCTTATCGCCACCACGGCACTGCCGAGCCATCAGCCCTCCACGTTTCGCAGGGAGGGCACCAGGCTCTAGCTGCTGATAGACCTATCTACAAGCCCATTTAGCATTGTTTTGATCAATGGCTTAATCTCTGTTTGTACGGTCAAATCCCTCCCTCCCTTGTCTGCAAGCTGCGTGTTGGGATGAATGTCCCCTTGGCTCGTGCCATCTCAGAGCCTGGCTACGTGGAGAGCACACCGCAGCCAAACATTCACCGCTTGCACCCCATGGGGCTTTATTACCCTCATTTTAGCAGACAGGCAACTGAGGTCCCAAAAGAGATGCAGTCTCTAAAGTCTCAGGACAACTGAGAATTGAGCTAGGGTTTCCCAAGCCTTAAGGACATCCTTCTCCTCCAACAATGCTGTAAAGGATTGGCCAAGTCATGGCGTCATTGTGCTGACAGCCAAACACAGGAGTCTCAGGCCAGAGACACCTTTCCATCTAAAGTCCTGATATCTTTTGAAGACGTGACCATTTGCTTAGCTTTATTTACCGAGCAACCCTCTTCCAGTCAATGGAGCAGAGATAAGAACATGCAGAGATCTTGATGAGATCAGGCTTCATCTGATAGGACAAGAATAGGGTGGAGAAGAAGAAAGAAAAAAAGTAAAAGTAAAAGCTTATTGATGATCCAGGCTCCAAAATAGGCCAAATCTGAAGGGCAGAGTTCTCCCTCAAATACTCCTCTTTTTTTTTTTTTTTAAATAGCAATGTAAGGGATTTGGGCTCCAGCATTGAAATAGCAGCAGAGAAAAAAAGAGAGCAGGGGAAGGAGAAACCAGGAAAAAACAGATCAAAATGGGGAAAAGCTCTATGTATTTTCACCTCCTTTTTTTTCAAACATGAAGAAAGTGAAATTGGCCAATAATTCTGAAAAAAATCCATCACCAACAGAATATGTCCTCACCCTCCATCATGTGTTTAACATTGGTGACCAACTTTACACAAGGGAAGGAAACAAAGCCCATTTCACAGAAGGAGGACCTGGCCTGGAGGCCCAGCTGGACCCACTTGACATCAGACACTTCCTGTTGGTGTCTAAATTATTGTCAGTAACTGATGGAAAGGGATGGTTCCGCCACCTGAGAAGCACCCACCACGCTGGAGCGACTGCAGAGGGACATTAAGCCTACACAATTCCCAAAGGCTCCTGGACAGCTTGCAGCAGAGTTAAGGGAATTGGCCGCAGCACCCTCAGAAATATCAAGTAAATTATAATAGAGCCAGGCTTGGTTTTTGGCCAGGTGGCCACATCCGTCCTATTAAACTCCAGCTACTCAGAGTAGCAACAGCCAAGCCACCTCGTGGGAACAGACTTGTCATGTTCCCACAAAGAGTTTGGGATATGTCTGTTCTGTAGTCCCTGTGGCTGATGTCCAGCACCCTTGCTCCAGTGGGGTTAAACCTACTAGGAGACAACCTGCCTTAAAATCTTGTAGGAGACTCTTAGCGAGAGATCATTCTCCCAGTTAATAGCAGAGCAAAGTGAATGCACAGGTTGATGGGACATCTGATGGGACTCCATCAGCTTCAGTCTATGGGCCCCTGGAGAAAGGGAAGGGACCAACCCTAGAAGATAAGAGGCCTGACTCTGGCCTTGCTTTCACCAGCTGTACCTCAGCCATGGTCACTGCCTGGAGGAGATGTGGTATGTGTATGACTTGATTTGATCCTGTTCAGCTGAGGATGAAAGCTGGACGTCCATTTTGCAATTCACAGGAGGTATCTGGACAGCAGAGGAAAGGAGCAGATCAGAGAGAACATTTCCACAGTTATAAATAACCCCTGAATTTTGCCCACAGCCTTGAATGTCTGAAGAAAGTAGAGATGGTGGGAGCAATTCTCCAGGCACCTCCCCCATAGCCACAGTGCCCAGGCTCCACCAGATGTGAACAGCTCTGCATGGCATATTAATTCACATCACCCCTGATTTGGGGTTGAAATCCCAAGGACAGACAGAAGGCAGGAAACAAGACAGCACAGATAAGACTCAGAGATGCTCTTAATGCAACTGACCACTGGAAAATGAAAGATTTTAGGGTGCCCTCAAAAAAACCCCGTGATTTATTCCAAATGGGATATGAAGATGTGCAGAACAAAGAGCAAAACCTCTGTTCCTAAGTACGTCTCGCCTAAAATCTCAAGGCCAGGGCTGATGCAGCCCAGCTACGATGCTGAGATTTGCTCAAAGAACAGGTGAGCTGGAGAAACATCTGCAAGGGCAAAGGATAGAAATGCGCTTCCGATGCAAACAAGTGAGAAAGAAAACATTGGAGACTTCTCTGTTATCCTGCTGCTTGTGGCAGAGAGCTGGGCACTCTCATATTTTTAATAACATTTTACATGGAAGATGAAAAGTCAGGAAATAAATAGTTAAACAACAAAAGCCCCGTTGGGTTTTTTCGTTTGTGTAGGGTTTTTTCGCCTGCAGCAACATACAATGTAACATCTTTTGCCCATTCCGTGTTTTTCCCACTGCATGCTGTTAACAGCCAAGGCTTTTTAGACTTGCAGGCAGGCAGTAAGAAGACAGAATTTCAAAAATGTTCTTTGTTCTCTGTATGATACCCAAAAAAAGACAACTCTTGAAAGAGGGAATACATTTTAACTGAAAGCTAAGGAAAAGATTTCAGAATTTTTTCAGCTAAAATGAGTAGAGCCCATGTGGATTCATGCTCCTGTTAGATTGTCCTTTCAAGATCAAAACCTCAGCACTAAATGTAGCTGAGAACAATTACAAACGTTTAAACTTCTTGCTTACAGCAGCTTCAGAATCAGAATCAGAATCAGAATCAATCAGGTTGGAAGAGCCCTCTGGGATCATCGAGTCCAACCATTGCCCTGACACCACCATGTCAACTAGACCATGGCACTAAGGTTCAAACCTAGCTTTTCTTTTTGTTGAGTTTAAGCAGCCATTCATCCACAAATGTCTTCAAATCTTCTTAAAACAAGGAAACAAACCAAAAACCAAACCAAAAACCTGAAAGTGAAATTCAGTTAAATAAAAAAAATAAATTGAATAAACCTGTTACACTTCAGAGATTTGTTCAGCCAGAAACAAAAAATATTGAACCTTCCAGTTTGCTGATTTTGTACTTCTGCCTCTTCCAGATGAAACACAAATGACATTTTTCTTGATTTTGGGAGGATTTTCCACTGAACCAAAAAAAAATGCATTTCCTAATCAGTTCTACTTCTGACACGTGTGTTTTTCTGGAGTGAACATTAGACGTACAGCTCTACCACAGCCTGTATGGAAAGGTGCTAAAAATTGTCCTTTTTGCATGTCAGAAGAAGACAGTAAATCAAAAGTATATATGCTGGAGAGGAGCCCTCCGCGGGTGCGTGCAGCCATTTCTCCGTGGTGGTTTGCCTGTCTTTGGGTGTTAACAACTGGAATATGCTCCGATGCCTCCGACGTCCCGCTGGCATTAGAGTGAGACTTCACAGCTGTTCTGCCAAAGATACATAATCCTGTGTTAAGGCACGGGACTAAGTGCTCTGTGAGAGACGGGTCCTGTCCTGGATCTGCTATCCCTCACAAGGCTTTTAATCATCCTTTCCCTTCTCTTCCTGGATAATAGGAAGCATTTCTTCTCAGAAAGGGTCATTAGCCATTGGAAGGGGCTGCCCAGGGAGGTGGTGGAGTCACCATCTCTGGAGGTGTTTAAGAAAAGACTGGACATGGCACTTAGTGCCATGGTCTAGTTGACATGGTGGTGTCAAGGCAATGGTTGGACTCGATGATCCCAGAGGGCTCTTCCAACCTGACTGATTGATTGGTTGATTGAATAAGATCTACCTACCCCACAGTGTTGTTGTGAGGCTTAACTTGGTCATCTTTATAAAGTACCCAGGGATCCTGTGTAAAAGAGAAAAGAAAAAGAAAATAAAAAGGAAAACCATATGATCCAGCGTAATTTTGCTCTCATATGGCCAAGGAACGACTGCCGGGGAGATACAGCTGGTCAACAGAAGCAAGCCCAAGATCAGCTGCCTCTCTTGGAGGTACCATTGCAGAGCACAGGAGCCACCCTTCATTTAGCCTCTTGGGTACCACCAAGGATGACTCTGCAGTGACACGTTTTTCCAGCCCATGTGAAGACCTGTGCTTTTGCGATGTCTTTGCTTTCATGTACTAAATCAAAGTCTGCTTTGTCCCCTTTGTCTGAAATGCTGTCAGCACATCTTTTCACCAGAGCAATATTCCCCTCAGAGTCAGCCATGAAGATGGTGACCATCTACATGGGAGAGCAAAGGAAGATTTCTGCCTCTGAAAGCTCAGGGAACCCTGCTCACCCTAAAAAGGGTGATGGCTCCCAGGCACTTTTTTTCTCCCCAGAGATGTCAACTGGTCTAATAAAAGCTACACCCTCCCTGCACTCCTGCTCCTCCTTCATCACTGTTTTTATGTTACTAGCAAGAATGTTAAGCCAAAGAAATCTCACACTGGTTATGGGGCAAGACCCCAAGAGCAGGTGCAAGATGCAGTTCACGCTGTCCAGCTCTAGCAGAGGTTTCACTTTGCTTAATGACAATGGATGAGAATCTCCCACCACCCTCCTTACAGCACCCATCCTGTCCCTGGTACCCGGCCAGGGCAGGACAACATGGGGCTGAGCCGGAGCTGCTCTCTCCTGCAAGCCAAGAGCTATATAGACCTGTTCAAAGCACTGTAGGTGCACTACAAACTCATGTCGCAGAGTGTACAAGAGTATCAGGCTTTATAAATCTATATCTATATTTTTTTTCCACCTGGAACAACAGATAAATGGATTGGTGGATTGAGGGATTGATTGACAGATGATAGCTAGAGCTACACAGACATTCAAGTCCAGGCTCCTCCTGCCTCTACCTGGCTTTTTTTTATTATTATTTCCAATGAAAACCTCCAAAACTCAAGCCATGCCCAGGAGTCCCCCTCTCCTCATGGCCCAGGAGTCCCCCTCTCCTCATGGCCCAGGAGTCCCCCTCTCCTCATGGCCCTCTCCTCTTGGCCAGCCCCAAGACTCACAGCGTTCCTCCCGATGTGTATGCCCCATGAAAAATCAGAGGTGCATCTGTCTCCAAGCACGCTGCCTGACAGATACTACTGTTTATTAATAATATCAACACTGTTGATTAATAATTTCAACAATTCTGTTTATTAATAATATCAACACTTTATTAATAATATCAACACTATTGATAATATCAACACTTAATGATCTAAGAATGAGGGCTAACTAGATATAAATTTGCCAACATACCTGAGTATTCTTTCCACATTAGTTTTGCCTAATGATAACAATATGGTTTCATGATAAAATGAACTTTCACGTTATGGTACCTTTTACAATTGCAACGTGCTGTGGATTTTCTTGCTTTTCCCCACAGATGACAACGTGCCACCTTCACCCAAGATTTCCCATCCTGGACAGCACTCCCAGGTCGGTGTGAAGCTTCACACTGAGTCTGAAAGCCAAAGCTAGGCTGAATTTCATCAGTGGTGGAGTCACCATCCCTGAAGGCATTTAAAAGACAAGTAGATATGGTGCTCAAGGATAGTTTGGTGGTGGACTTGGTTAATGGTTGGACTTGATGATCTTAAAGGCTCTTTTCAACCAAAACAATTCTGTGATTCTGTGATTTAAGGGGTCATCAGCTCTGCTGCTCTCCAGTAACGCCAATGCATCAGCAATATTAGCACCAGTGATACTTCACAGTACAAACCCAGAAGAGGAGAAGCAGAGGAGCGAGCAGGCTCTTCCCGATGGCAAAGGGAAGTTGGAAGCTTTATTTGTGCAGCTGTAGGAATCTCGGCGGCATAGTCTGAATTCCTGCTGCCAAGAGCGAAGCTGGGGAAGGTTGTAATGTTCACTTGGCTGGAGAACAGCAGAGCAAGGTATGCTCGGAGTGTTTTTTTGGTGGGATATTTCTGGAAAGTTGGATGGACCCATCATTAGGAAAGAAGAAAATGCCCATGATGTTGCCTCAACTCCAGAAATTGTTGCGTAGATCCCATGGAAATTAAATATAATCCAAAGGAGCCCTGGCAACACTTGGAGATTAACAACTATTTAATAGCACCAGCTCTGCTTATCCAGGCTCTGATCCCAAACACCCCCAGCACTGAAGGAGCTGGGCCCTTCCCACCTGCAGTCACCCTAACACCTCTCAGGGTATGTAGGGCTTTTAGGTCCCTGATTCCTGCAGGAGTTTGGGTCCTTTGCAAAGCTGAGGCCAGGGGATCTGGGGGAGGCTGTGTGAGCATCTGCCTGCTCCCAGCCCAGTGTCCTGAGCTCAGGGAATTCATCTGTGACAGATCCAGGTGAAGAGAGGAAGATTCCCAGAAAGCTCCCAGCTGCCTCCACTGTCCCTGGAGGACACTGTCAACCTCAGATCACACACTCACCCTGCACCAGTGGGGTTTTTTCCTTGTTGAAAAAAACTAGACATTTTGTGCCTTTTTTTTTCAAGTTTTCCGTTTTTAAAACTGTCAATATTTTGTGGTTTTTGACCGGCCATCGAGCCCAAGGTCAAACCAACCTCCTGCACTACCGCTCAGTCCTGCCAGCACTTGCCTGCACATGAAACCTGCTTGTCCTTTGCTCGAGTGAGAGCATTTCACCTGGATTTGACACTCTGAGCATCAGTATGAAAAGTTATCATTTGGCTTTGTGCTTTCACTTTTGTTTCTCTTCTTTTTTTTCCTCTCCAGAATAGGTGAATTAATTCAAACCCGTGCAACCCCCTGATGTGTCAGCGCAGAGAGAAAAGGGTTTTTCAGCCCAGAAGGAGATCAGTGATGAAGCCTCCATCCTGACACTGCATCTGCCACCCAGGGGCAGAGGATTTGGGTCAGGATTGGCCCTTTCTCGTCATATCCAACCCCACCGCTGCTGTTCCCACAGCCCAGTGCCCTGGTGCGTGATGCTCGGAGGGGGAGCAGGGGCATCCCCTCGGGGTCCAGCCCTTCCCGGCGGCGACGGGGCTGGCCGGGGCGCTGACCCCAGCGCCGGGGAGTCTGGAACGGAGCTGGCGGCCGCCGCTCCCCGCCATCAACCCACACCTCATCAATAGGGGCTGACAGCTACGGCCTCGCCGCCCCGACGGCACCGCTGACGGCACGGCACGGCTCGGCACGGCCGGGAGTCGGGGCTGCAAGCAGGCAGCCCCGTAAGGTGGGGTTGTACGCAGACCCGAGGGTCCGAGGTGCAGGCAGCCCCATCAATCCGGGCTGTAGGGAGACCGCTGGTTTGGGGATACAGGCAGCTACATGGGGTGGAGTGCAGGCAGGGCGGTGGGTCTGGGTACAGGCAGGGCGGTGGGTCTGGGTGCAGGCAGGGCGGTGGGGCCAGGTGGAAGCAGTCCTAGGGGATCTGGGGTACAGGCAGCCCTGTAAGTCGGGGTACAGGCAGTCCTATGGGTCAGGTTGCAGGCAGCCCCATGGATCTGGGGTGCAGGCAGCCCTGTGGGTCATAGGGTATAGGCAGCCCCATGGGTCAGGAGTCAGGCTGCCCCATGAGTGCAGGGGGTCCAGGCATTCCCACAGGCTGAGTGAAGGAGCCCCATCTCTCTGAGGTAGCAGCAGTATCACTTGTCAGGGGTACGAACTGCTCCGGGGGTCTGGGAAACAGGCAAAGCCAAGGGTCCAGGCAGCCATGGACCTGGGGGGTGGTCCAGGCAGCACCACTTGTCAGAGAGTGTGGGGATGGCACAGACAGCCCCATTGCTGAGGTGGTACCGACAGCCACATGGGTCAGAGCTCAATGCCAGACCCATAACAGACACCCCCAGGGACGGGCACACCGATGCAGCCGCACACAAAGGTACAGTGACGGATAAGGACGTACAGTGACTAGGTATAGGCAGAGAGACACGTAAGTGAGAGGTACATAGACACGTGGATAGTTATAGAGATACATAAATAGGTATTTCAGCAAGTAGATAGGCACAAATAGACAAACAGACATAGGAATATCTAGAAAGATCATAGATATATGGATATATGGATATATGGATATAGGGATATAGGGATACATGGATATATGGGTATATGACTAAAGGGATATATAGATAAAGGGATAAATGGATAGTGATATTAACTGAGTTTCTGCACTGCCAGGGCTCCAGCCCATGCATTTCCAGGCAGCTCAGCCTTCTGCCTGAAGCTCACCGCTGCTGTTACTGCCAGACGTGAGTGGCTGTGCCCAGGCCTGAGCCTCTGGCCGGTACCCAGCAGCCAAGGAGGTGATGGCACAGCAGCACGGTGACAGTGTACTGCAGGTGTGCTCCACACGTGCATTTTTATCATCATTACATCAAAGCACCGCAGTAAAGAAAATAAAACTGCACATGGGTGACAAGAAGCCTGTCAGCGATGCACCCCCATCCATCCCAGTCAGGCTCCTCTCGTCCCTGGGATATCAGGAACAATTCCTTCACCGAAAGGGCTGTCAAGCACTGGCACAGGCTGCCCAGGGCAGTGGTGGAGTCCCCATCCCTGGGGGGATTTAAAAGCCGTGTAGATGTGGTGCTGAGGGACATGGGTTAGTGGTGGCCTTGGCCGTGCTGGGTTAACTGTTGGGCTTGATCATCTTAAAGATCCTTTCCAACCAAAACGATTCTGTGATTCTGTGAAGCCCTCTCTGTGCTGGGCTTTCACAGCTCCCCACCGACTGAGAGGATCCCGGATCGGGAAATGCAGAGCCCTGACATTTTAGGCTCAATTCACTTGATTTTGGCAGTAAAGCTGAAGAGGAATGTAGCACATTGAGCCACACCATATTTTCAGTGCCTGCCCTGGGACACCTCTGTCCCTTGCCGCAGGGTTCTGCCATGCACACGCAGTGGCACAGACATGCGTGGCATCACACGAGGGCACGTGTGTTCCTGTCCTGTGGCCCCTGTTTCCCTAAAGATCCCGGTTCCACGTGGGTTTTGGATCCTGAGTCTCCTCAAGTCAACCTGGCACTGACCCTCTCCGCTCAGCTTCTCTCTCCTGCTGCCTGGGAGCACGAAGTGCTGCTCCACGCACCTCTGCACCCATGGCTTTGGCCTTGAGGGAGTCGTTTGTATTTATTTCCATTGGGGGAAAAAAAAAAAGAAAATAGAAAAAGCAATAACATGATATTTGGGGGTGGGGAGGGCAGTCAAAAAGGATTTTGAAATGCCCCTGGAGCTTTAGTGAACCATGATGCTCTTTGGACACTCTCTCCCAAGCAGTAGCACCTGGTCCTCAGAGGGGGGGGTGTAGGTGAGGGGGGTGGTGGCATTTTAGGACCGCTATCATCCTGTGAACAGATGTGACACTTATTTAAGAAAGTGTCTCTGAAGGTGTGACAAGAGAATTTAATGAGTCGCAGGGGGGTGGTAGCCAAAAGCACAGCCCCCCCCTCCAGCTCTGCCACCTTCCTGCCCCCTCGGCTGTGGGGGGGGGGCTTGTCCCGCTGGTTCCCCCCTGCCCCAAGCTGTGGGGGCACGTGTCCGTGGGCAGGGGTGCAAGGGGGTGCAAGGGGGTGCAAGGGGGTGCAAGGGGATGCAAAGCTAACGGGGGTGAGGGCAGGATCAGTGCCCCGGGAGGGAGGACCGGTTCCTCCCCGTCCCTAGCAGCGCTCCACCGGGGGTTGATGCTCGGGGCGGGGAGGGGGGTCACCCCTTTGCTCCGTGTCGACCAGATCGGAGGAGGGCAGGAGCGGGCAGGGAGGGGGTCAGCGGAACCATCACCCCCAACTCCATCCCCAAACCCCCCCAAAGGCGGGGGGAGGCGGGGGGGGGTGCGCTCCGCCGCGGTGCCGCTCTGGGATGTCTCCGACCTCGCAGGGCTCCTGCCCCCCCCGCCGCCCCCCAGCCAGCCCCCCCCTGCCCCCAAAAACCAGGGGCGCAGCCGGGCCCATCCCCTCGGCTTGGGACCCGATCCCCCTCGCTCCTTCCACCTCCCAAATTGCACCGGCTGCTCTAACGCAAGGCAACGCCGTGCAGACCCCGCCGGCTGCATCTCCGTATCCCCTGTACCTATAGATACATACCTATAGATCTATACCTATAGATACGTACCTATAACCTATAGCTATAGATACACACCGCCCGCACATGCCACCTAGCCCAGGGCACAGCTATTTAGGACCCCGGTTGCTCGCACCCTGCTGCCCTGGGACGGCAAAGACCCCCCGACCCCCCTCCAGACCCTTCCCAGCTGGCAGCCAAGGCACGGAATAATTAAAATAAATTAAATAATTTTTTTAAAAGGTTCAAAAATACCCGCGCACAGCAGCTGCCGGCTGCGTTTGCCCCTTTTGCTCTGCTAAAACCACACTTGCCTGCTGTTTTTTTTTCCATTTTTAACCATTTTTTTAACCATTTTTAACTATTTTTTGTGATTTTTTAAAAAAAATCCATTTAAAAAATATTCTATTTTTTCAAAAATTCAATCTCTTAAAAAAATTCAAATTTTAAATCAACTTTCCCCCACCTCTTGCCCAATTTCTAATGTGTTTTCTTTTCGTTGTTGTTGTTCACTGCTACTCGCGGGTGCATCCATCGACACCCGGAGCTTTAACTCTAAAACCGCCGCGGAATTAACTTCGATGAGGGGCAAAAAAATAAAAAATACCATCATCGTATCGATTTATTTCCTCCCTTGGGGGGAAGAAGGGGCTGGAAAGGAGAGTGGAAAGGCCGAGGTTTGTTCCGCAGGATTATTTTCAGCCAGATTTCGTTAACCGCTTTGCTTTGTGATCGCAGGGGGAGGAAAAAAAAAAGCAGAGCAGGGATTTTTTTTCTTGTCGCTGCACTCGGCTATATCCCATCCTCTGCTTTTTCGGGATAAAAAGTGTCCCAACGCGATGCTCGGCACCAAGGACCGATATTTGCCCCGCTGAAAGACGCTGGATCCGGCCACGCAGATGCAAAACCCATCGTGGGATTTAATTTTTTATTTTTTTTTTGTATATGTGTGATTTTTCCTGGAAGAGATAAAACCAAGGCAGGTCCTTAAAATCGCCTCTGCTCCTGGTAGAGCTGCTCAGGCGGTTTTAATTAGTTTTAATTGGATTTTTTCTGTTTTTTGGGATTTTTTTGGGTTTTTTTTTTTTAAGGAAAGAGCTGATATTCAGTGAGAATTCAACGAAGCTTCAGCAAAGCGCTGCTTTGATAGAGAAAATTGTCAGGGATTTTACAAGGCGTGGATGGGGAGATGCGTGTCCAAAACCCAACACATCTGGATACGCAGCTGCTTTGGAGAAGCGGGGGTGGGGGGGGGAAAGACATCGATATATTTAATTCTCCCTCTTTCGCTTCGTGCCGATAGCCCTGTGCTCATAAGTATATTTTATGTGTATATACATACGCACACAGCGTGCTATAAATTACTCTGTATAATTAGGTGTGGGCGTATATACGTGTTTACACGCAACGTTTGCATTGGTATGTATATAACTACATATTTATTACTACATATTTATTTCCCCCTTGTGCCTAAAGCACAAGTATCTGCATCGCACCCAGCAGCCCCGCTGCCGATATTTCTCTCCGTGCCATATTTATGCGCCGGTAATTTTATTTCTATACGTGCCTATAACCACCTTCGTGCCTGTATTTGTGTATTACGCCCGAATTTAGCTTTAACCCCTTTTTTAGGCTCTGTCGGTGCCCTCACGCACCCGCTCCGGGCTGGAACCCCCTTTTTGGGGTTTCCCTGTAACCCCCCCGCCTCCGGGTGCCCTTCACCTTCCACCCCCCCTTCAATAAACCTCTTCCCCCCCCCCCCCCCACCCCCGCTTTTTTTTTCCTTTGCTCCCTTCGCCTCTTTCATAGGGAGATTTTTAATTTTCCCAGAGATTTTTAATTTCCTCAGATATTATTTTCTTTCCAAGACCCAACAAGACCTTCCAAGACCCCCAAATTTCCAAGGGGAACCCCGGAGCCGGGGTGTAGGAAATATTAAGGGTGTGAGCATCATTCCCGGGGCCGGGGGATCCCCCATCCTCGGTGGGTCTCACAGTCTGGAGCCACCCCGGGGAGAGGGGGGGCGGTGGGGGGCTGAGCCCCCCCCCAAGGCTCGGTGCCCCGTGGGACCTCGAGTTGCAGCGAGGTGCAGCCGGCTCTGAGCTATCCCTATTACTATCTTTTATCTTATTATCTTATTTTTAGGGCTACCCCACTATTAACTTTAGACCCGGCGGCCTCTGCAGCTCACAGGGAGGCGGTTGAGGGGGGGGGTGCAAGAGATTGGTGTCCAGTCTGGGGAGGGGGCACCCCCAAACAGGCTGGGGTGAAGGGGAGAGTGGCTGCGACCTCATCACCCTGCTTGGACCATGAAGGATTTGGGACAGGAGCTTGGAGAAATCCCCCCCTGTGCAATATCCCCACGGAAAGGGGTTGCCCCCAAAGGGACTGGGGAGCTGGGGGGGGGGGCTGTCGTGTGTGTGCCACCCCCAGCAAATGCCCTCTATGATTTCTGCGAGCTGGGTGTCCCTGCGGGTGCGTGGGGAGGTGAGGAGCAGGGCTGCCCGGCTGGACTTTGCCTGCAGCGTGGGGCCGGCCCTGTGGCCATGCCCGGGGGGGGGGTGGTTTGATTTTATTTTTTTATTTTTTATTTTTTTTTTGTTTTTGCACGGCAATGAAACCTGGCGCCCGGCTGATGGTGCAATAGATACCAACCACCCACCCCCCCGCTTTACCCCCCCCCACCTCCACCTCATTCCTCCCATCGCCGCCCACTTCCACGTGATATGGGCAAACCAGTCAGCGAGTGGGACTGGGAAGTCTGGCCACACTGGGGAGCCAAGGAAGGGGGGGGCAGACAGAGCCCTGCTGCCCCTAACCCCCCCCTCCCCTGCGAAGCAGGAGCAGGCAGGAGCCAGGCATTTCTCAGCCCTCTGCCTTCCCCGCAGCGAGGGGGGGGTCCTGCCCCACGGCCTCGCCCCCCTGCACCCCTTGTCCCCCCCAGCACCGAAGGTGGGTAGCGCTTCCCTGTCCCCTCGCTCCTCTCCCTCGCTGGGACCCCAGCAAGCCCCTTCCTATGGGGCTCCAAAATCTTCCTCCTCGGCCTTGAAAACAGACTCAATTTTGCTTTTTTTTAGGTTGATTTTTTTAATTATCATCATTATTATTTTTAAGGCAGGAAAGTAATTCCCTCCTTTTCCCCCTCCTGTGAGTCCTGCTCCTCTTTGGAGGGTCCTGTGGAAACGGTCCATCCTGGGCCGCTCACCCGCACACGAACCAGCCGCTTCTCCATCCCCTGGGGTCTGGGGGGAAGCAGAGCTCCCTTAAAACCCCTTTTGATCCCGGCTCGCTGCCATCCTTACCCCTTCCCGACGCTGCCTCCGGCTTCTCCCCCTTCCCTCGGCCGCCTGCCGCTCTCCCGCTGCCCTCCCGGGTATCAGCCCTTATCTCCTGGTTATCTCTTCTGCTGCTAAATTCAGCCCAGCGGAGGGGTTCAGCCTGGGGAATCTGCTAGTTACATCTAAATCAGTCCCAAGAGTTATTTCTCCAGCCATAATTCCCCCCCATCCAGCCCTTCCCCGGGTGGGAGATGGTTTTCCAGGATCCCTCCACGATCTGCAGAGAAAACTGTGTCTCGGAGCATTTCACACCCCTCCCAGACCCTACTTGGGAAGAGTGTTTCATCCTGCCCCCCCTCCACGAGTGTTTTTTGGGGTCTCGCCGTCACAAGCCACACGCAAGGCCCTCATGGCATCCCACAGCCTGCACCGTGCCCGAAAACCAGCCCTTTCACCCCAAATCACCCCCCACCCAAAGGAACCCAAACCAGAACCCAAACCGACGTGGGAAAAAGCACCCACCGTGCCCCCCACCCTGCCCTGGGGCTCTGGGAAATGCCTCCCCACCCGGACCCACGGCAGCCCCTGTCCCCAGTGGGTCACCCCACTCTGTGCTCCCACCTTCTCCCAGCTCCCCACGCAGGAAAAGCCCGGGGGGGAGATTAAAATCACCCATGAGGGGGAGTTTTGTGGGTGCTACTAGGGGTCTGCTCCCCACATGCCATCACTTGCAATGGGTCCGGGCAGCATTGATGGGGGGTGCAGCGGTTAATGCCCCCCCCCCCCCCCTTTTAAGCACCCCCCGCGGGTGCGGACACGCGTGGGGAGGGCGCGGGGTGGGAGGGTCGAACCAGCCTTCCTCCTCCTCCTCCTCCCCCCCCCTTTCCTCACCGTCTGCCTAATTTAATTGCCCCCCCTCCGCAGCTCCAGCCGCCTCCCCGCCGCCCCACATCAAACACCGGCCCCGGGGGCCCATTAACAACTTAAAGCACCGATCGTACCTGCGGGACAAAGGTGGTTGGTTTTGGTTTTTTTTTTCCCTGCTCCAGGCCCTTAGGAGAGAGCATCCCTGTCTCTCACCTTCTTGGCTGTGTAACACCCCCCCCCCCCCCCCACCCCTCCAGCCCTTTTCACCCCCCCTAAACTGCTCTAACCTCCTTATCTCCTCCGCCCCGAGGTGGGCAACCGGCCCGGCCGCCGCCTCCTCCCGCATCCCCGGCCGCATCTCCCCCCCTGCCTCCCCCGGAGGTGTTGTTGGACGGGGCGGGAGAGGAGGAGCGGGGGGAAAGAAATGCTGGGAGGAGACTGACCGAGGGTTTTAAGCAGCCCAACCCCATCGTGGAAGGTGTGGGGGGGGGGACACGGGGGGGGCGGGAGGTGATGGATGGATGGATGGATGGAGTCCGGTGGGAGAAGCTAAATCCAGGCGGGAGCTAAATCTCTCCTCCGGAGGGACCTGGACTTCTTGCTTGGGGTCTTGGAGCTGCGGTCGGACCTGCTGAAGGTGGGGAAGGTGGGTGGTGGGGAGCGGGGGGTGGAGGGAAATTGCATCGCTGGTGGTGCTTTGGGGGTTGGCTGGAAGGCTGTACCCACGCGAGACCGCTCCGGCCACCGCTCGCCGCAGCGGAACAAGGAGCCTGGGGTTTCTCACCCGCTCCCCATCGCTCTGGATTGTGGCGGGGGACTCGGCCGGGGTTTGGGGGGGTCCATCGCGAGATGTACCAGAGTTTAGCCATGGCAGCTAACCCCGGCCCTCCGGCGTACGAGGGGGCAGGTGGCTTCATGCACAGCGCGGCCGCAGCGTCCCCCGTCTACGTGCCCACCACGAGGGTCACCTCCATGATCCCCAGCCTGCCTTACCTCCAGAGCAGCGGCTCTTCCCAGCAAGGCAGCCCCGTCTCCAGCCACTCCATCTGGACTCAACCCGGAGCCGAAAGCGCCGCTTACAACCCTGGATCTTCTCACCCTCCCGTGTCACCTCGGTTCTCCTTCTCCACCAGCACCCCCATCCCTGCTACCTCTTCCCGGGAAGCCGCGGCCGCTTACAGCAGCTCCTTGAACCTTTCTGCTAACGGGAGGGAGCAGTACAGCAGGGGTTTCGGCAGCTCCTATTCCAGCCCTTACCCGGCTTACATGAGCCCCGAAATGGCCACGACTTGGACTTCTTCACCCTTCGACAGCCCCATGCTGCACAACCTGCAGAGCCGAGGGACGCCCGCAGCCGCCCGGCACGCCAACATAGGTGAGCGCAGCCAGGGGTGGGATGGGAGAGGGAGGGTTTCACCCCAAAGCCCCCCTAAATTTTCGTGCACGGACCCCTCTTTGGGCAGGGCGAAGGGCAGGAGGGAGAAATTCGGCGTATTCAGGACGTCGGCGCCGGAGCCGCCTCTCTGGCTGCAGAACGTGGGGGTCCCCACGGTGCTGTGGTTGCCCCCCTGCACACGGGCTTTCTCTGCAAAACCACCTTTTCAAAATATCCTCGAGGGCCACAATTTCATAAGAAATAAATATAATTTAGGGTAGGCCTGGAGCAGCAAGAAGTGACGCGCCGAGCTCCCGTGCAAGGGCCTGCTGGCTCCACAAACAGCTCCGAGGGGGATTCAGGGGCTGTGATGGGGATGGCTGCGGTGTGCAGGACCACGATGCTCCGTGGGCATGTAGGCAGCCCCTTCCCCGGCTTGAAAAGGTGTAAAATGGGGAAAATTGTTTGGAAAATGGGAAATCTAAGTTTGGCTCGTGAATCCTAGATCTTCCCTTTGGGCTGTTTTATGTTACGTCTCTTTTTTTTTAATATTGGGAAAGGTCAGGCTAGAAAAAGGGAAAGCGAAGGGAAATTTGGCACTGATGGGGGAGAGACGATGGAGAAAAAGAAACGCACCCACCTTTATTGTCACGCTTTTTGGGGGACTCACAGGCACATCTGAATGACCCAGCCCTGTATTTCAGAGTCTCAACGCTGCAAAAAATCTCAGCCCTGATCTCCTGTGCCGATCCCGATCTCAAACCCTTTCATTTCTTAAGCGCCCCTGCGTCCTACTACCAGAAATTGGCCCGAATGGCTTTAAATATCACTTTTTTATTTTATACAGCAGAAGAGGGAGAAAGGGGGAGAGAAATACAGGGCACATCTTTGCATTGTGGTTTCATAAATCCTTTTTTCCTCCCCGTCTTCTCTCCCTGAAGGTATTTCTGTCGGCTTCGGGGTCGGGGTTAACAAAGAAAATGACTCAAATTTGTCTGCAGATACATTTTAAGACTGTGTTCTTCAACCTGAATTTTGGAGGGTAATTTTTCCACTGTGATTAGCAAGCTTTGCTTTATCTTTAGCATTATTTTAAGAGGTTAAAGAAAGGAAAGTTGGGCTTTGGGGAAGGCTTGGCCTTGCCAATGCCTTTTGCTTTTCTTTGGGCGTTATGAAATTGCTGAAAATGGGGAACAGATTATCTTTAAGGATAAAGTTTTGGCCAACCAGGCAATGTTTTTGGGAAGCCATGAGAAGGTAGAAACTATAGGAAAAAAGCAGGATGAATCGAATAATTGAATAATAATTGAATATTATCAACAAGGACATATGTGTATTCGTATTTGACTACCGTGCCACCTCTGCCTTGGGAAAAAAATATCCCCTTTTTGCAGTGTTCTCAAAAGTGCTCTTAGTAATAAAAATAACTTAAAACCAAAATAATGCAAATGAAGAACTGCAGTTGCAGAAATACCCGTCAGCTTTTAAGATGCCAGAGACTGAGTGCAGCGATTTTGGCGTTCCAAGCCCTGCGTTAAGCAGCGGTTTGCGTGGCAGGTCTCGCAGCTTGCCTTTTGGTGGCAAAAAGTGCTTTTTATTTGGGCTTTTAAATAGCACCGGGAAGACGGGATGTGTTGAGCCAGTCCAGAAAATATTAGCGGTCACTAATGAAGGAGCTGAGATCCCCTTCCATCGCCAGCTCCTAATTCGGGTGCTGGATTCGTGGTGTCCCCTCCTGCATCACCGAGAATGGGGGATTTATTAGCGTGGGTCTAATTACGCCTCTGCCTTGAATGTGGAGACAGCGCTTGGTTTTAAATAAAAAATGCTCAGTTTATGGTAAAAAAAAAAATAACATCTCCCCAAAAAAAACCTGCCTGAAAGCTGGCGAGTTTTAAACTCAGGATTTAAATGGTTGCAGGAATTTTTTGGAAGGCAGCTCCCCCAGCAAGTTGTTTAAGGTCCAGACCTGCCCCTGTCCCCCTTCTCCCTGAGTCGGGACGGGGCCGCTGCCGGGCTGCTCCCAGCTGCCTCCCGACACCCGGGCGATGCTTTGCACGGGCTGCGGGTATCGAGAGAGCTGTACGAAGGACGTAAAGGCTGGCTGGTGGTTTCTGAGCAGGGAAAAGTTGTGGGTTTTTTTTTAAAGAGCAAGTGAAAAGCCCTGATGAGCTGAAATACTGAAGGCACTGAAAGATTTAGTGGGAGGGAAACACCATTGTGGATTCCACCCGTCACGGACCCACTTTAATAACACATCCAAGTCTGGCTCAGCACCCGAGCAGTCCCTGGCACCGGGGAGCCCAGACTCCTTCCTTTGCCTTTCCTTAGGACTAAAGAAATTTTTATTGTCTGCACAACAAGGAAACTTGAGGTGGAATCGCAATCCTTCGCGCCAGGCTATATTAAATTAAGTGATTTTTGCTGCTCTCTCATTTTCCTCCAGAGATTTTTCTTCCTGGAGAACCACCACCTTTGGATAGTACTAATTGCAGAGCACCCCCGGGATCATTAGAATATTAATTATTATCATTTTTAAATACCGAAGATCAAGTCTGTGCAGGTGTAGCTGGGTGTGCAGACACAGATACTCAGTCTATACGACCGGGCACGGCATTTTCTCCCCGCTGTAAAGAAATGCACTGGGGAAAGAAGTTTAGTGAAACTGTATACAAAGGTGATAGAAAATGGAAAAAGAAATAAGATCTTTAGTTCTACTAAAAGAAATAAAGATCTTACTGCTTTTTTCTAATAAGAGGAATTTGAGCCTGGGTTAAAATGTGCCAGTGCTCTGTGGTATAAAGCTCTGGGAAGGATGGATGCATAAATCACAAGGGCCTATTTGAAAAACCTTCCCTGGTGTGAGTTTAAAATGCCAAATTTGGTCTTTTCAGGGTAAGTTTGGCAAACGATTTCATTACCCTGAAGGGCAGGATCAGATCCTTCGGCCGAGGCCGTGAACTTGCTCCAGGCATTGCCTGGGATGGGGTTACAGTGAATTCCCGGCTTAATGAGGCATGAAAAGGACCTGTTGCAAAGTCCCCTTTCAGGAGACTTCCCTGCCAGAGCCCAAAACCACTTGAAATCTGTCCTAAAATTAGCAGCTTGTCCCTTTCCCAGGCCGAGGGGAGCAGGGATCGAGGGCAGTACAGGAGCCCAACTGCATCCAGCCCGCTGCTGCTTGCTGCCTCTGGGGTGGTTGCAGGCTGGGGATGGAGGGCCAGACCCCGGTCTGCCATCCCCACCCCCTGTAATTTGCTTTTTGCAAAAAAGCAGCAGGGTTTTTCCTTTGCCGTGGCACCGAGGAGGTTGATGTGGTTGGGAGCAAATAGGGGTGAAGGGCTGTGGGCATTTCTGGCGGGTGCTTTGTATTTTGTTTTGGCTAAGTCGAAATCAGGGTCCCTCAAACAGGCACCGTCTGAACACAGCAGCAACATCTGGGAAGATCAAAGCCTGGAGCAGACGCTCGGTTGGAAAATGTCTTCTCCACTGCTGGTGGGGGAGAGATTGTGAACCAGATCTTAAGTTTTCCCATAGGGATGCTAAGAGATCTTCCCTGTAGCATCCTGGGGGCCGGCATTTCCAGTGACTCATCGGCATTTGTTACAATCCTCTGCCCTACAAGCAGCCCCTGACCTTCCCCACGCACCTAAGGACAAGGTGGCTGCTCCCTGTGGGGCAGCGGGCGATGGGGGGAGCACAGCATCTCTGCTGTCCTTGTCCTTGGAGGGATGGGGATGTAGGATGGAGGGATGGGGCTGTAGGATAGAGGGATGGGGACGTAGGATGGAGGGATGGGGCTGTAGGATAGAGGGATGGGGACGTAGGATGGAGGGATGGGGCCATAGGATGGAGGGATGGGGCCGTAGGATGGAGGGATGGGGCCGTAGGATGGAGGGATGGGGATGTAGGATGGAGGGATGGGGACATAGGATGGAGGAATGGGGCTGTAGGATGAAAGAATGGGGCTGTAGGATGGAGGGATGGGGCCGTAGGATGGAGGGATGGGGCCGTAGGACGTGCCTGCATTTTGCACGGGACCCTACATCCCCGTTTTGCAAGCGGTTGCATTTCTCACCTCGGCTCGGCCGGTGGGGAAGGTTGGCCCAGGGCTTTGTTCCCCTCCCTCCGCAGGTTTCAAGCCGCCTTCTGCTCTCCTGCCTAATTTAATTGTCACCAGGCAGTCTGGGATTTGGGATGAAACCCACAGAATTAGGGGAGGCAAGACAGAGCTCAAGCACGCAGCTGGTTTTTAACCCCCAAATCCCCAAGCGGTATATTTTAAATTCTAAATAAAGCAACAATAATGATAAAAATATCACCATCATGGGCACTATATCACCCTTATTAATAACACAATCCCTTAATTGAAAACTGCACTCCATCACCAAATACAAATGTTGCATAGAGCAGCCATGGTGCAGTATATAATACATTATAAATGCTCGTGAATTTTTGTAAAGCATTAAAACTTAATGCAGTGGATGGTGGTCCTGAATCTAAGCCTTTATTAAGCCAGGATTAATTATTTTTCTCCTCCGCACACACACTCATGTATGTGTCTTTATCCCTGCAACAATAACAGCAATTATTTTTTTTAAGAGACAGTCTCTATTTTGCTCTCTCCATATTTATTTCCATCAGTTTTGGGGGAAAAGAGGTGAAATCCTTGGAAACAGATGAGGTTTATTGGGTGTTTCCCGAAGGAACTCGGACCCGATCCTGCTGCCTCTGTGCCCTTCTGGTGATGGATAAACCTTGGCTTGGCAGGCAGAGAGCGGCTCCCCAAAGCTCGTTATCCCAAACGCAGCCGGGTATTTTGTAGAACAAACCATCTCACTCCCCATAGCTGCAAAATTAAGGATGCTTTGAAAAATAAAAACCACCAACAAAGCACCAACCAGCAAATAAAATCCAAAATTGGGTGAAAAAGCAGCAGCACAGCGAGATGAGGACGTTTTTGTGCCCGAAGGTCAGCAGCCTGTTGCTGCCGGGGGGATGTGTGCAGGGGCTGTTAACGGTGGAAAAATGCGATTTGAATGAAAATGCAATTAAAAAAAAGTTTGATAGCTCAGTGCCAAAACCTGCAGAGACGTTGTTTCTCATCGGCACAGGGCTCTGGGTTGGGATTTTTGCTCCTCGAGGCCCGCAGAGCTTTGCATGCGTAGGAAAAAGAGATGCAAATATAATAAACCTCCTTTTTGGAGGTTTTTTCCCCAAATTCCCTGCCCCCCACACCAACCTGGTGTGTCCTTCCCTCTCTACAATTTCCTTCCTGAAAAGGAGGTGCAGAAATGGGATATTTGGGGATCTCGCCCCTCTCGGTGATGCTCCCGGGGGGCACAGGGCAGAGGAAGGCGGGAGGATGCAGCTGAGTCCTCCGAGGCTTTTGCAACCCTGTTATAAAAAGACTTAACGAAGCGTCTGCCTCCAGTTTGGGGCTCACGAAACCAGGCGGGGATCTGTGTCGAAAGCTCAGACCTTGGGGTTTAAAGCAGCCGGCTTTGCTCGTGCTGGGAGGGCAGAAACGCAGATTTTTTGCCGGGACGGCCGCGTCAGCGCCGTGTTACAGGGACGTGTGACCCCCGAATAACGTGGTTACGCTGCCAAACTCCCCCAGTCGTGATGGCGAGGTTGGGTTGTTACAGGTATTCTTGCTTTGGTGGGGAGGGACGTGTGTGATTACGCCTGGAGGGTTGCAAAAGGGAGGTTGGAAATGCCAAATATTCACTGTGTAGATGGATCCCGAGCTCACGCTGCTGTCTGGCAGGAAGGTGTAAATACGCCTTCGCTGTGCGAGTGTGAAATGCTGCTTAAATAACCAGGGAAATATGTGAGAACGTGCTCTTGCCTCCACAATTAACCCAAATTATAGAAGTAAATTTCATTATAAGGTTGGATTGAGGGCTTTTTTCTTTTTTATTTGAGTGGGGGGGAGAAAAAATCCTTGTGGGTCCCCTTTGTGGGTCAAAAACCTTGCAGCTGGCTGCGGTAACGTCCAGCGTTACAGCAAAATATTAAAGCCTCTCTGGCCTCTATAAGTCATCATCGGTCACGGCGACCAGTCCAAGCTGTAAATACGTCTGTAACGACAAATTAAACCCAATTATCTGCCATGCCTGAGCAGTGAGGTCTTTATACCCAGGTGCTTACACGTGCGTGACAGCGCTTGAAAATAATTCCATCATCGTTGCCTTTGCAGGGGCTGGTACAAGGGGTGTTGGAGGCTCTTTTGAAAACCCCCGTGTGTCTGCCATGCCGAGCGACACCGTTGTAAGGTCTCGTAGGGCAGAAATAGTTTTTTTTTTTTCCCCTTATAGTTTTTCAGAAGGTCACTTGCTGCACGGTACGCTTGAGTTCGCAGCGTTCCCCACGCCGTTGCACCCTTTTAAGCACTCGGGGCCTATTTCTCTTCCATTGTGATAAGCTGGAGCTGGATTTTCTCATCCCACAAAAGCGCAGGAAGGAGCTGGGTCTGCTAGGAAAGAAGATCTGGGCAGGGGTTTTCGAAGCTGGACGTAGATCTGACCCTGCCATCAGCGCTGAAGCGTTTCAGCTTGTTTCTGGCAAGGTCTGGATTTAAAACCAAGTTTGGGGCAGAGTCAACTGGAAGGGAAAATAATTTTTTCTTTTCCAAGAAGTGCCCGGTGATTATTTTTTTCCCAATTATTTGGTGGCACGGAGGGTTTTTTTGCTTAATTAGGTGGACACCTAAGTGTAGGATGCACCCTTTGCTCATGGGGGAGCAAATCTGGGTCCTGCCCATGTCTTTTTGCTGTTTTCTTGGTCTTTCTAAGTCCAACCCTGCTGTTTCGCCCAGGCAAGGCTTGCAGGATCAGGCCCCCCGGTAAACACATTCAGTATGGACTGTGAAAAAAAAAAATCAAGCCCAAAAAATCACCACTTTGCTCAGGGCTGAAACCACCCCAGTTTTAAAGCGAAGGGAGGTTCGCCTAGGGCCGGTGCAGAATCAGGCCCATGCAAGAATCTTCCGCAGGGAACAAACGTGGCTCCCAGCAAATGATTTGGAGACCCACAGGTTTTCTCGGGGAGGTGAAGCCCCAAAAGCCAGTGGGACCTTTCTTTTTACTATCTGGAAAGTGGCTACTTGGTTTATATGTTGCAGCATGAAGGGATTTGTGCTTTTTTTTTTTCTTTTCCCCAATTATTTTTAATGACCCGTAAAGCTGGTGAGCCCCTTATCGGAGCCAGCTGGGCTGGAACAGCTCGCGCCAGCCTTGGGAAGGGACTTGGAAACTTCTTTTATTTGTGAAAGAGGGAAAAAAATAATTCATGGAAAGTCAAGGAAAAGCAGGTCTTCCAGCGGCAGCAGAGGTGGGGTGAGGGCAGCAGGATGAGGGATGCAGCAGGGCTGATCTGTCTCCAGCAGGGACTGGAACGGGACATTTTGAATCTGGGATAACATCGCTGCCTGGAAATGTTTCCTCCTAATCCCTGGGAATTAGGTCGGTGTCTGCCAGGGGAGCATTTCAGGAGAGGTCCTGCGGCGGGACGCCGCTGCCTGCTCTTGTTCTTCTCCCCAAAGCTCAGCCGTTTTCCTCCGGCCGATGCTTCCAGCCACAGCGCCGTGTTTTTACAGGGTGCCGGGGCAGGGCTGGGTGCCTGTTGCTGTCAGGCTCTCCTAAAAGGTTAAAACCCGAGACCCGCAGAAGAGGTTGGGAGCAGGGAGGGGGAAAAGGAGACCACACTGCTCCCTCGGAGCAAGATTTTGCCAATTCTTGCTTTTTTTTCCCCAGTCCCTGCTTGCGCCGTGCTCTCCAGCTGTGTCTGTAATATTTAAGCAAGTTCCAGGTTGTCCTCTGGCCTCAGGGGCCGGGGCAGTGGGTTGTCTCCTTTGGCTCCGCAAACATCTCCAAACAGTTTGGGAGATACCCCCCTCTTGTCTGCTTCTCAGCTGCCGCCAGCCCTTGCGCTTCGGTGCACCTTGTTTTTCCTTCAAGCTCCAGCTTCTGGAGTCACGTTATCACACGTCAAGCTCTGGTTTTGCAGGAAGGGAAGGAGAAGCTTTTCTGGACAAGAGAAAAGCTGGGAAACCCTGATTCCTTCATGTTGAAACTCCAGAAGAGACAAAAAAAAATAACCTAATATTTATTATTTAAATTCCTATGAGTTTCCAAGACAGGCTTTTGGGTTTGCAAGCCAGGGAACCATCGTTATTTAATATTCAAGGCTTGCAGCGCTGGAGCTGTAAAAAAACAGTGGGGTGGTGAGCCCCAGACATCAGGACTCCTCCGAATGATGTGTTTGGCCCCAGATGTCTGAGATTATTTTGGGAAAGGAGTGCTGGCCCCAGGGGCTGGCTGCTGGGAAGGACGCTGAGTTGGGACATGCCTTGGTGATGTGGAGCACAGGAGAGGCAGCTGGCTTGGGGGATGTGTCCTCCTCACACTCCCCTGGGCTGGGAGGATGCCCTGGATCTTGGGTATGACCGAGGCTTTTCTCCAGGGGCTTCCCACCTTCGGTCCTTCATTGCTTCAGTGGGGCAGATCGTGGATGCTGTGGTTTACCCTGACCCTCTGGATGTGAAGATCTGGCCTCGAGGGTTTTCCCAGATCCCAGCACAAGCAGGACCAGAAGCAGGAGGGTGAAATCCCCCTCAGACCCCCTTCTCTTTTCCCCCAGCTGGGGAAGGGTCTTACTCTGGCAGGGCAAGCACCCTGCCCCGCTGCCTGCCCCTCTGCCTGCCCCTCTGCCTGCCCCGCTGCCTCCCCTCCCGAACCATTTCCATTCCTAAACCAACATCCCAGTCAGACTCTGTCACCTCCCTTCACGCAAAATCAATAACAACGGGTGAGCAGGTTAATTATAATCACAGAATAAACGCCGCGGTCTCAAAGTTCACCCAACTTCAGCAGCGTTTCAAAACGAGCGGACGACGCCAAGAAACTTTCATTGATTCCTCCGGGGCAGGTGTGGGAGTTTGAACCTGTCCCCAAGCTGATCTTGATTCGAGACCTACTCAATTTTCTTCCTTATCTCGACTTTCGCCTATCTTATAATGCCTGTTATTTTAGATAAAAAGTCCAATCAATTGAGTTAGAAAAACTGCAAGTTATATGTTGCCCTGATAAGTTGGGTACCTGCCGTTTTATTGGCCTGGGCTGCAGTTTCTGTGCGAACTGACCTTTGCAGATGCTTTATCGGCAGCCGGGAGAATCGCTCCGTCCTCCCGCCCCGCTCGGGGGCTGAGTTGACTTAATGATCAGAGTAACTAATAAAAGAGGAAAAGAGAAGGGCCAGGGGTTATACAAACTGACTGTCCCCTATAACCATAGTAAACACCTTTTTGTTTGTCCCTGGCTGGCGTCCCGTAGGATCTGGCCTAACTTATTTTGGTGTAGCTCCTCTGAGTGGTATCTATCAGTGTAACACCTCCGGATGGGAGTCAGAGCCTGTGTCTAAATTAGTGAGCTTAAAGAAAACTGGGGCGGGGGGTTGGTTATGCGCATGATAATCAATATTTGTTAGTGCTGTCACGTTCAGAGCTTAGACATTTCATTTCTTCTCAGAAAGGGTCATTAGACATTGGAAGGGGCTGCCCAGGGAGGTGGTGGAGTCACCATCTCTGGAGGGGTTTAAGAAAAGACTGGACATGGCACTTAGTGCCCTGGTCTAGTTGACATGGTGGTGTCAGGGCAATGGTTGGACTCGATGATCCCAGAGGGCTCTTCCAACCTGGTTGATTCTGTGATTCTGTGACATGTGGAGCAATATATACCCTACATATTTCATATATTCCTATACATGGTATATATATATGGCTTATATATATAAAGTGTGTGGGGGTGTTATATATGTGTGTGTGCATGTTATATTTGTGTACATATATATATAAATATATATATACACAGTTTTATACAGCTATGTTCTATATAGCTACAGACTAATATTTCTAACCACAAAAGCAGAGAGAATTCATTAGAGCTGATTTCTAGTTTGCTTAAAGGGCATTCTTAAGGACATAGTATATGTATTTATGCACAAATATATATGTTTATATATATGTAAGTGTGTATCCTCAAGCTTCGCCAGGGGAGGTTCAGGTTGGACATTAAGAAGCATTTCTTCTCAGCAAGGGTCATTAGCCATTGGAAGAGGCTGCCCAGGGAGGTGGTGGAGTCACCATCTCTGGAGGTGTTTAAGAAAAGACTGGACATGGCACTTAGTGCCATGGTCTAGTTGACATGGTGGTGTCAGGGAATGGTTGGACTCGATGATCCCAGAGGGCTCTTCCAACCTGAGTCATTCTGTGATTCTATACATACATACAAATACATATGTATAATGCACACACATATGATAATACTACTACAATTAATCATATTCCTACAAGCAGGATTTTGCCCATTTGACTCAGATAAATGTCTTTCCCTCTGATCTGCACCAGTCTGGAAAAAAAAAACCAAACTTTCATTTTCTGGAGCTGCAGGATTGCAGAAATGCAGGTTGAGAGATCTCTAGTCCAGCCTCCTGCTTGCAGCAGGACAGGCACTAGGACTAGCTGAAGTCAGCTGTGGATTTGCCGAGATGAGGCTTGGAAATGCCTAGAGATGGAAAATCCCCCACCTCTCTGGGTACTCAATCCACCTCCTAATGGAAACGCTTTTCCTAAGGCCCAGCCTGTGGTTTGTGCTGCGTCCCCTTGTGCCTTCTCCCACTACTGAGAAGAGTTCGGCTCTGTTCTCTGCGTACATCTGCCTAGTTTCTCCCTGATGTCTTTGTAATGATCCCAAACAGCACCAGTTTCCCTGTGCCCAGAGCTGGCCCTGACTTTGGTCCACCTGAATGCTGGTGGTCACCTCTACAGACAGACAGATGGTCACCGTCAGACAGACAGATGCTGCACTAGGACGTACGACCACAAGCCATTGGGTTCCTGTGGTTTAAGGAGTTCCAGCTCATAGAATCATAGAATCATTTAGGCTGGAAAAGACCTTTAAGACCATTGATTCCAACTGAAAACCTAACACTGCCAAGTCTACCACTAAACTGTGTCCCTAAGTGCCACATCATCAGCTGCTCTGTAGGCTGCGTCATGCTTGATGATGAACTAGTGCCAGATGCCAGCCATGGGAACCCAACAGACCACGCTCTTCAGTCATTAGCATGGCCCCTGGCAGGGTCTGAGCACAGATCATCTCAGGCTGACCCAAGGAGGTGCAGGTCCTGGGAAACAGCTTGGATGTGACCACTGTAGATTGGGGACCAAGAGTGTCTGAACATGGCCAGACTCCGCCAGATGGGCTTAGGGTCAGGGTTCACCTGTTACGCAGTAACTGGCTCCGGTTCACCAGTTACCCAGTAGCCATAAGGCCAGTTCCCATGGCTCAGTCACGGAGCAGCAGCTTTGGCATGCCTCCGCAGCACACCTGCACGTGGTCCCCTGTGGGTACACCAGACATGGCTACATGTGTTGGAGATGATCCATTGCCTGTGCCCAACTCAGAAACAGCTGGCCAGGTGGAATCACGGCATTGCAAATCCCAAGCTTTTCTGATCCTCTACATTTTTTTCCCCATCGTCCCTTCCCTTGCAGTCATCAAAGGAGAGCCTCTGGTAGGGCATGTCCGTTTGGAGATGGGCCATATTTCAAGGAGGAAAATGCTGTAGCTGTTTTTCCTTTGTCAAAAGAGAGAAAGACCATTTCCAGGTGCCTCCTGCCAAGCAGACCCCAGGCTGTGGATGGCTCCATCCTGGCAATTTCCTGGGCTCTCCACGCTAATCTAAGATTTGTTCAAAAATATTTGGACAGTCGATAAGCAGAGGAATCTCCTGTTTATCAGAAGAGGCTCAGATATTTACAAGTGTAAGAATTGTAAGTAGGAGTAAGAAAGGGGAGGTCACCTTGGTGGGTGGGATCAGGCGTGCATCCCAGCAAAAGAAAGCAGACCTTGGAGCTCACTCACGCACAAGTTGACAGTCAGCAGAAGTTGCTGTTGGACACCATGTTGCTATCAAAGGGGTGGCCAGCAAGTGCTCCGACCAAAAGCACTCTACATCCTTGGGGATGTTTGCATGCTTGTCTCCTGTACAGCAGGCTGTGGGACATGGTACTTCAGTGTGGGGGTTGACAGTCTCTCCACTTGGCTCTGGTACAACCATTGGGCTTGATGGTTTGCGGTCTGGTGGTTCTGGTGTGCTGGAGAGCTGTCAATGGTTTTCCATGCAACCAGGCTGGCCAGTCCCCCAGGACCATCTCCTGCCCCTTCCCAAACCAGGCAGTTTGTCTGAATCTGCTTTAGAGGAAACCAGTCCGTTTCCATCCACTGCTTGTTTCCACATCGATGACTGTGGCCTTTGAAAATTGTCCTGTTGCTCCTCTCCAGTGAGGCAGGGAGGAGCCTTTGCTCCTTCTCACAGAGGAAGAACAGTGTTGTAAGCAGATGAAAAGCCTTGCTCAAACGAAGCCTGCTGCAGAGCCAAGACTGAACTTAAATCCAGGCCCAGGATTTGAGCAACCTTCCCATCATGTCTCCCTTGCACATGATCTCAGCTGGTCCCTTGGCTGCTTCTACCTCCACTGTCCTTCAAACCGGGGAAAACATCTCCATGAAGCAAAGGAGTATTCTTGGCTGTTGGCAATGGTGTGTGCCATAGACCTTGGCTTGCCGCAGGCAGAGGAGGGAGCTTTGCAGGGGAGGGACGCAATGTTCCCTTCGCCTTGACGTGAAACATTTGGCCTGGGAAGGGCTGCACAGGAACAGTCTCACTGTGGTGTTCCACGAAGCAAGGAAAAAACAGATCTCTTTGCCTTTCAAAAGTGACACGTGGCTCAGCCAGATTGTAGGTTCAATGTTTCCTAAGCAGTGAGTAGGGTCTTTGTGGGGGAAAGCTGTTTGGTCCAGGCAGCCAACTGGGTAACCAACCATTTTCTCCACTGTAGATATGTCCGATAAATCCCAAAACATTCCAGGACAGCATCGAGCCATTTTTGTGAAGCTTTGCAATGATACATTTTGCTTGAAACGGTGTTTCTGGTCAACAGTGAGGAATTTATCCCCTTCTCCATTTCCTGCAGATCAGCAATCACAGAGGTGATGTTCTTTGTTAATACAGATCAGAGCAGAGTAGGGAGCCACATTCCCACCAGCAACCAACCCAGTGATGGGCACTACTCAAACACGCACTGTCCTGCTGTCCCCATGTGCCTACATCTCATTAGTCTAAAATAGTGGGGCCCTGAATGAATTTCCTCCAAATTCTGTCAGAGGGGAAACAGGCAGAGAAGAGGAAGGGGGGAAAAAAAGCCAATGGGTAGAACCTGTTTTTACAGAAACATCCTTGGCTCCATTAGCTGAAGGGTAAGATAATGCACGTGGGCTTTCTGATCCCAGTCTGTGTGTCAAGCTGATCCCAGTCTGTGTGTCAAGCTGATCCCAGTGTGTGTGTCAAACTGATGATGTCCCAGTCAAACAAGGAAAGGCTCACTGACGCCTTTCTTGTGGCTACACGTCTCTCCCATGCATA
Organism: Nyctibius grandis; assembly: GCF_013368605.1. Classification (NCBI taxonomy): domain Eukaryota; kingdom Metazoa; phylum Chordata; class Aves; order Nyctibiiformes; family Nyctibiidae; genus Nyctibius; species Nyctibius grandis. The sequence goes on along the minus strand of NC_090658.1, from coordinate 129,797,500 downwards.
AATTTGGGCTCTTTTATTCACAGCCACTCTCTGCCCCTTCTACGTTTGTCCCTCCTTTCCAGTTCAGCCCTGCTCTGCCATGGTATTGGATCAACCAGTGTTGACTGTGATGTGACTAGAAACTTTTTGGTGGGTTTTCACCCTTGAAGCTTCAGCTTCTGTAGTTATGGACTTCATGGGAGCATCACAACCCATTTAAAACAGAAGATATGACTTTCAGCTCCACTACCTGCAGCAAAATGCTTAGTAAAAGGACCCCTAAGAGTGTGAACTGTAAGAAGGGTTTCCACACTGTCACTTTTTAATGGAAACAGTCTTGGGATTTGGGACAAACCATCCTGAGCAGCTGGGAATGGCAAATCCTGTTTCCTCCTGCCATGCTGTCATGACTGTCCCTTGAAGCAGAAGGTGAGAGTGTCTTGGGTGGGATGCCAGGGTGTCCATGTGTCCAAGGGGCCACCTTCCTTTGTCTCAGCCGTGAGTACCCCTGAGAGTCCATTTGGGATTCGTGTATACACAGGATTGTGTCTCTCACCTCTTATCATAACAAATTGTTTTAGGAAACTGCTTCTCTGCGGGGAAAACTGCTCTCAGGGTCTGTTTAGAGCCTGTAAGTGCCTGGCTGTGTTTGAAGGACAGCTTCTCCTTTGCTGAGTTGCTTCATTGGGTTGAGAAGACACTTCTGCAGGGGGAAATGTTGATATTAAATATCCCTCCATCTGTAAACAAAACTCCAGTGTTATATTAATGGAAGTCTCTTTCCATTCCTCTTCACCCAGAAGGGGTGAAGGCAGGAGGGGGCTGGAGGGCAGAAGAAGGTAGACAACCTCGTTGTTGTTTCTCATGCAGCAACAGCAGGGTCTGAGACAAACCAGTGCAGGGAGGGCTCTTTGTCCCCTTCTAGAGGCTGGTTTGGGAACAGAAAGTCATAAACTGGTTGCTGGCTCTGAACTGGAGGATTCAAAATCTCTCCATCAGAGGTATTTTTATGGTTGTTATTCCTTTGGGTCCTGATCCCTCAGGTTTGTGTGTTCAAGACGATCTCGTCAAGGCTAACAGATTTACAGTTGCTAAAGAAAAGCCTGAACAAGCCCAGAAGGTCTGGACCTAGGAATGGGCATGCTGTCAGGCTGGCACAGCTGAGGTTTGCAGAGATGGTGGAAGGACTACAGAGGGGAGTTCAAGCCACCCTTCAGACCCAAGCCCTGGGCAACCTCCCTCTGATTCCAAGCTGACTTGGTTGCGAGAGGGTATCTGATCCTCCTGGTTGGGAAGGCAAAAGTACTCAGACTTTGGGTGGGCCATGCCCTTGGTCAGAGATGCTGTCGTGTCCTAGGCATGCTGGAAATAATGCCTGTAGGTGTGGGCTGGCTGGCGGTGCTCAGATCTGCTTTCTTGTTGAGCCCTGCATTGTCCCTACCAGTTGATCTCTGTGGACCTGGTGGTCAATGTGAAGGACCACTCCCAATGACTAAGAGCCACAAAGGGCCATATCCAAGAATGCTTTTCCCCTACCAGATCCCAGTGCCTCACTTAGGATTTTCTCCTGGCTCCCTGGGGACTGAATGTCCCATTGTGGAAAGTATTTCTGACATTAGCATGCTCAAGGCCTCACCCAAGATTAGGAGACTGTTGTGCAACACACAAGTGACATTTCCTGCCCTGGAGACCTTGCAGTCCTCATAAACAGTAGGCGTGAGGGGAAAAAGATCTCCTTTATATAGCAAGCTGATAACCAGGATAGGGACAGGACCCAAACCATCCTCTCCACTGGGTCATTCAGTGAAATTTCACCAATCTGCTTTTATGACTGATCCCAAGACTGATATTATCCAAGATAAGGGCTGGGCAAAGGCGCTCAGGGGAGCTGTATGTTCAAAGAAGAAGATGAGGCTATTCAGCACACATGAGGCTACTCCAGCCGTGGGCCTGTGTCCTTCTCAGCCTAACCACCAAACTTTATCCTTTCCTCAACCCTGTCTCAGTGCTGGCCATACCTGGCTTTGGGAGAGGGAGCAAATCTCTCCAGCAGAAAGGCTATTACAGAGGTGACCGGACGGACCCATAAATCTCCATTATCAGGCAGCGGCTCCTGTGCCACAAAACGGAAATTATTGCCCTGAGTGCGACTGGGGGAGCCTTTCCTTCCCCCCGCATTGTTCAGGGCCCTCCGGGAGCCGCTCCGGCAATTTGCTGCCTGAAAAAACGTTTCCTTTCCCGGCTGCTAAGTACAAGGAATAAGTGTCAGGGGATCTCATAATGCCAGGATTTAGAGCTCCAGCCCCAAGACGGAAGCCAAGAAAACACTTTGCTGCTTTTTCCCGGGGAGCCTCCAGTCTGCCGCGCCTTAATCCACGTTATTAATAACAATGTCAAATTAAACAATCAGTGCACTTGAGGCTCAGTGACCTCCGTGTCCAACATAGCTCAGCTTGCTGGTGGATCATGGTTTCTGTGGGCACTGGGCTTGTCTTGGCAGGGACCTTGGAGATAGTGTCGTCTGCTCATGAGCAGCCAGGCATGGGGAGAGGGTCTTGCCCCCAGCTGTGCCCCTGGGGGAAGGAGGCAAGCAGACACCATGGCCCAGAATGTCAGAAACAAGCAGCCATTTTGAGCATTTGCATTTCCTAGGTCTTGGACACCCACCCAGGTCAAGCTGCACGGGCTGCAGCTCTTCAGGTGATACTTTCTCATTATTTTGTAGACCGTCAGGTTTTCAAGAGCAGCTGGGATGTCTCAGCTGTGTGGCCAGAAGGTGAGCTCAGAAAGCTTTGCTCAGCAACTTCATAGAATCATAGAATCACAGAATGGTTTGTGTTGGAAGGGACCTTAAAGATCATCTAGTTCCAACCCCCCTGCCATGGGCAGGGACACCTTCCACTAGACCAGGTTGCTCAAAGTCCCATTCAACCTGACCTTGAACACTGCCAGGGAGGGGGCAGCCACAGCTTCTCTGGGCAACCTGGGCCAGTGTCTCACAGGAAAGAATTTCTTCCTAATATCTAATCTAAACCTACCCTCTTTCAGTTTAAACTTCATCCTTGAGTTTAGCGATGCTGTGAAGTTATAGCACCTTTTTTAGAAAGAAATCCAGTCCTTTGCCTTCCACTTCTCCATTGGTGCCAAAATGCCTTTCGTTCACTAAAGGGCGTGCACTAAGCCTACATCACCTTCTCTGAGCCAGTATCCAGTAGTGTTCAGGACACATCCTTCACCATCAGCAAGAATTCTTTGAAGCACAGAGAGGATATTTCTCCTCCAGGTGAGATCTCTTGAGACCAAGGAACTCTCTCTGCTCTGACGGGGCTCCAGAAATGGTTTTAATGAGGTTGCACTCTGCAGATGTCATCTTCTGACTCAGCACTGGGTGGTGCACGCAGGGGACGCACCCATCTGATATCGCCCCGTGAGGTCTGTGATTAGGGAGAACCACCCATTGCGTGGAGCCTCAGAGTGCCCTGGGAACAAAGTCTGTTCCTTCCCCGTCTCGAGTACCAGTGATTCCTGTTTATTAATGTTCACAACCTTTGTCAACAGCCGAGAGGGGGAAATCACGCAAATGCTATTAATACAGAAGCAGAAGAGGACTTTTGGAAACTTACACCAGTGAAAGTCCCTCAAGAGAGAAGCTCCAGTCCAAATCCCATGGAAACTGAAAAAAAAAAACCAAAACCACCCAAAAAGTAGTCAAGAATATAGCTCAGACAAATACAGATGAAAAAGGAGAGCAGGTCTCAAGACTGCTTTGTACTGGTGTTTTTGATGTCTGATTACAAACCAACAGTGAAAATAATGTGGACGGTGGGGCTGAGTGTCACAAACTCTTAGGAAATAACACTCAATATCCAGTAGTAAATTTGAATCTTGCCAGACTTACATTTTGCCTGGTTTAAACTGCATATCCCCTGTTTTTTTTTCTAAAAAAAAAAGTATTCCCAGACTTGACATTTCTTCTTATCATATCCATTTTGAGGGACCTTCTTCAAGACCTACTCCAACTCTTAACATTTCTGAGGGACTGTTAGGAATTTTCTCTTTTTTCCTTGATTAAAAACTTTCAGATCTTTATTTTCTGGTGGAAAAATTTCCAGGAAATATGATATTTTGTAATTAGTCACTGGCACAACTCAAATCGGTCAAGAGTTTTAGCTGTTACCTTTGGACTACCTCTGCTCTGCTAAATTCTCCCTGGATTATGTCAACAACTTTGTACCAAATTATTTTCAAAGAAGAAGGGATTTTCTCACAGGACAAAAATGACTGTGAGAATAATTGGGCTTTTTCTTTGGAATATGATAATCAAAAACCTCAACAACTTCTAAGATTAAAAAAAATAGTGAAATGTTTCCCTTTCTTGAGATTTTTCAAGGAAATGAGTTCTTTCCTGACCAGCTGTTCTAATTCCTTCTCTTTTCAAAGGAAGTTTATTTGATCTAGATTTTGGCTGTGACTCAGTGGTGATTTTAAAGGGGAAAGCGAGGCATTATGGTTACAGTATCACTGAATCCACGTGTACAAAAATCACCTGGAGGGATTCCCATCTTTCCTAAACCACCAGAATTGCTCAAAGGTAATGAGATTTTCCTGAGCTGCTGAGAAGACACCGGCTTCTTTTTTCCTTCTTTTCTGGCTCCAGAGCACCTTGGGTTCATTCATTTACTGTTTTCTAGTATTTCCCCATGGTCACACAGTGTGTTCTCTTGCCATTTTTAGCTTGGTTTTCTAGGGAAAATTAGGCTCACGTGAATCTTTTTCTCTGTGTCTCTGTTCACTGGCGCCACTTTAGTAATTTTTTAATCCTTTGGCTTTTTCATGGTCATGTAGTTTCTTACAGATTTTCCAAAAATAGTCTGAAGAAAAGAGAAAATAAGGTTGACATTTGAACATAACCCTTATTAGATATCAGAGGATCCACATGGGACTGAGACACTGATCAGCCAGAAGCCAAATATTACAGAATCACAGAATCAATCAGGTTGGAAGAGACCTTTGGGATCATTGAGTCCAACCATTCCCTGACACCACCCTGTCAACTAGACCATGGCACTAAGTGCCATGTTCAGTCTTTTCTTAAACACAGCCAGAGATGGTGACTCCACCACCTCCCTGGGCAGCCCTTTCCAATGGCTAATGACCCCTTCTGAGAAGAAATGCTTCCTAATGTCCAACCTGAACCTCCCCTGGCGAAGCTTGAGGCTGTGTCCTCTTGTCCTATCGCTAGTTGCCTGGGAGAAGAGGCCGACTCCCACTCCACTACAACCTCCCTTCAGGTAGTTGTAGACTGCAATAAGGTCACCTCTGAGCCTCCTCTTCTCCAGGCTAAACAACCCCACCTCCCTTAGCTGTTCCTCATAGGTCAGACCCTCCAGACCCTTCACCAGCTTGGTCACCCTCCTCTGGACTAACCATATTGTTGGTTTACTGTTTGGGGAACTATTGTCTTCCAGCAGAAAGCTGAGATACTCATATAATAAGCAGGTAGACAAGCACAAAATATAGCAAGATGCACAATAACATTTTAAGAGTTCATGTTATGCTGGTCTGTAATGGCTGAAGGTCCTGATGCAAAGCTCTTACCGTCCTCCAAACGTCTCCTGTGCGCTGCATTTTGTTGGGAGTTTTTTCAGCAGCCTAGTTTATTTCCAGCCTATGCTAAGTGATGGAGTCCTTTGCTGTCATTTGTCATTTTCTTCTTCTCCCCAATTATTTTACCATCTAGTGTTCCCTTTTTGGTGCCCACAACAGTATGTCTCCATGTGCAGGAAGGAATGGTTTTGTAACAGAAGAAATACATCCCCAAGCTGAACTCAACAGCTGATACTCTCCAGGTGGGGTCACCATCAGGAACGCACATTTTTAAGGGCCATGCCAGCTGCATACAGCTATATTTACATCTCAGCAAAGCCTATAGCTGATGCTTATATTTTATAAGGTGAAGTTTGTGTCTTTTCAAGGTCATTGTATTCCAGGGTGAGCTGACCTGTGTCTTGCCAAATGATGATGCAGTTGAGGTGCGTTGTGTTGACCCCTGCACTGCCTTGCAGATGATATGGACCTTTTTTAAGAAAAGACACCTAGTGCCATGGTCTAGTTGACACAGTGGTGTTAGGTCAAAGGTTGGACTCGATGATCCCAGAGGTCTCTTCCAACCTGATTGATTCTGTGATTCTGTGACCTGCCATAGCCAGAGGGATTGGACTGGCCCAGTCCAGGGCAGTTGTCCTCACCCTCACATCACAGCTGCAGCTGGGCCCCAGTGGAGGGTGAACCAGTAATGTGGTGGGTGAATGCACCAAGCCCCGGAGAGTGACATCAAGCACAATGGACGTTTGCATCAAAAGCTGAGTCTCTGACACCTGTGAATGCCCAATGACATCTGTTGGCTGACAGCCTGGGCTGAGGTTGTACACGTGTATTCTTGCTGTTCAGGAGATGCTTCTCGTGCAGAGAACAGGGTGAAGGCATATGAACATCTCAGTCCTTTGAGTCTCTGCAGCCATCCCCCTCTGCAGAGGGGCCGGGTGGGAGCTGGCATGGGCCAAGCGAGGGAGAGCAGGGCGTACAGGCATGGCTTTCCCTGCCCACACCTACTTCAGGCCTGTTGAGAGATGCTCGGGCAGCTGTCTGATCTCTGGGCAGTTCTGCTGTGTGGGTCCAGGCTTGTGTTTGTCCATGGTCTTGATTGTGAACACGGCTGTTCACCTGTCCCAAGCTGTTTGTCCAATCTTGAACATTGGATAACGTGAGAGCAGAAGGAGAGGTCTCTATTTCTATCTCCTTGTATCCGTGTCCCAGCACATCCCTGCTGCCACAGGAGTCCTGCAGCCAACACTGTATGGCAGGGAAAGGGGTTCCTCTTACCAATAATCCCAGGGGCTTCCTTGAGCCCTATAAAAGCTGAATGTTTGTGATCTCTTGAAATGACACTTCTGGGCTCAAATATTGAGAACCAGCCCAGAAATTAAATGTATAGCTGCTTAATTAATCAAGTCTTTTCCCTTCTCTCCCATCATGGCAGCAGAATTTTTTGATGATTATTCAGAGGGGCGAGAATGTGTCAATTGTGGGGCCATGTCCACCCCGCTCTGGAGGAGAGACGGCACAGGGCACTACCTCTGCAACGCCTGTGGGCTCTACCACAAGATGAACGGCATCAACCGGCCCTTGTTCAAACCTCAGAGGAGGCTGGTAAGTCAATATCACACAATGTATGTGGGGCAAGGCTGTGTGCGAGGATGAGGCAAAAAGACCTTGGCTAGGTGGAGATGCCAGGGGTGTTTCGACTCCTTGGGTCACCATCTACCCAACGTAGGTGGTTTTGGTCCAAATTTCCGAGTGCTTCCAGATTGCCTTGTGCTTGGTACACTCCAAGATCTTGTACTGTCCAGACCAGTTCTGCAGACACCCAGGCCAGGCAGTGGAAGGGGTTGTAGGACACCATGGAGTTGGTTTAGCAACAGCCAGTCTTTGCTGTAGTATCCCTGTAGGCATATTAGGAAGAATGGAAACCATTTCCAGTTCTACCACACCACCAGTCCATCTTCTCTTACCCTCAGGGTCCTCATTCCCCAGTCGTTTCATGGTGACTGGCCACCTTTTCTGGATACCCTGCTCCTTTGGACGAGTTGAAGCAGAGCTTGTGGGGCAGATCAGGGCATCCCAAAGCCTGTGCGGTCAGGATGGGGTATGCATGGGAACATCTCCATGTTGGTATCTCGCCTGTCCCTGCCTGTTTTGGTGAGGGGATTTGGGAAGGTCTCTGCAGTTTGTGCCCCAGGGACATGGCCCTATCATGAGTCCAGGCAGAAAGGACCCAGCAAGCCACCCTTGAGGGCCATGTTTCCCCACTCCTTGTCTTCCATGAGGCTCCATCCCCAACATGCCCTGCTCTTCACATCGCTGAGACCTGTCTGTGCTCAAACCCAGCCATCCCCTGCAAGTGTCAAAAATGACACTGGCAGCTTGAGCGCTGCCACCAGCCACAGCCACCCAGCGCCCTCTTGTGAAAACCCTTTCCTAGACACTGCACTGACTGAGCCAGGCAGTGTCTGCACCCTGGCACCCACGCCCTTGCCCTCTTTCATTTACTGGTCTACACGTTATCTTTGGGCACATCTGTGCAGTCAGGAATGGCCCGTTGGGTACCAGGCTTGGTCCTTCACAGAAAGCAGCAACGCGTGCTGTTAACTCTGCACAGCCTTGGGGTAAGGCTTGGGAAAACCCCGTGAGAAACATAAATGCATGAGCTGTGCAGAGCTGTACATGCACTTTGTCACTTGGCTGGGCAGCTGGCAATCTTGTAAAAATGGCCACATTTCTGCTTTTTCTTCTGAAAGAGAATTTCCATAAAGAAAAGGAGGATATGTCTAGGGGTGCAAGGTAGGAGTGTGGTAAATGGGCTGCCCAGGGAGGTGGTGGAGTCACCATCTCTGGAGGTGGTTAAGAAAAGACTGGACATGGCACTTAGTGCCATGGTCTAGTTGACATGGTGGTGTCAGGGCAACGGTTGGACTCGATGATCCCAGGGGTCTCTTCCAACCTGATTGATTCTGTGATTCTGTAAAAGTAATGACAATTGTTCTACCTGAATAAATATACTCAGTATAAGTGATTGGGTTTAATCTGTCACTGTGTAACCTCCTTTTTTTGGAGACTGAGATACACCCGAGAGCCCTGCAAGGGGAGAGCTTTGCCTTTGCTGCAAGCTCTCTTTTAAGCTCTTGGTCCACTTACAGAGGCTGATGATTGAAGTCAATACAGGGTGAGGTTACAACTAAAGGAGTGTTTGGTTTCTCTGCACCAAAAGGGCTTCCAGCTTTCCAAGTCTTAAGAAGTACTTGAATTTCAGTTTTTATTGTCCTGCTGCTGTAGATTAACTGATCCTGTTTTATAATGAGGGAGAAGACACAGAGAGAAGTTCTGTGGCAAAGATCACAGAGGAAATCCCCAGTAGCTGCCAGGTCCTCATCTCCCAGGCTTTCACCCCGTACACAGGATCCAGCTATGCTGCTCAGGTCTGCTGAGCTGGGTACATGTCCAAGAGCATCAGATTTCCTCCCTAGCGGCTCCTCTTCAGGCACCGCTAGAACAGGCATCTTCATACAGCTCTAGCACTTCTGTTCAGTCCCCAGTTTATCAGCAAGCAAAGAGGGAATTTGAACCCTGCCTGTCCGGACTTTATCCTCAGCCTCTTAAGATCTGTGCTTTGAAGGATACTGGGAAGAGTCAGGCAGGCGTGGAGGATGTGGCTTCTTCTTCCCCCACCTCCCACTCTGCTTCCAAGCTCAAATCTGGTATTTTATATGGTTTCAAGCCCATTGTCTTCCTCCTGTGGCCTTTCGAGCCTGGCTAAACCAGTTCACCCAGACAGGGAACTTCAAAAGACCTGTTCCCTGCACTGCTTCATTCGTGGGGATTCCTATTAATTATCCCTCTTTATCTTTAGGAAGATGATGCTGCTGGAAGCACTCTTAGTCTTATGTCCCCCTCAAGCCACATGAGCAACATCACTCAAACACAGCAAGGAGTATGTAACATTCATGGCATTGATAATGTCTTCTTGGGATATGCCATGATGCTTGGAAGGTGAAGGGCTTGGGAGGCTGAAAGGGCAGGATGGTCTGAGGTCCAGATACCTTAGTGTAGATGTGTGCACGTGCAGTGAGTCTCTAAGCTGCTACTAGACCTGCTGGAGATCTGGGGCTCTGTTCAGGTGATGTCTCTGGCATCATCTGAGATGCCCTAGGACAGCTGAGATGTCTGGGCAGTGCTGGCAGGCAGGAGGCATCGGAAAGGCAGTGGAGCAGAAGATAAAAGGCAGGAGGGGAAGACAAAGGGAGTTGTGTTATCCACTGCAGCAAGGTGAGAAGAGAAAAAGAGAAATAAGAGAGGCAAGAGGAGAGGAACACCTGAGGCGTGCTGGAGTGAGCTTGTTGGGATCTGAGATGCTGCCAGTGGCAGCAGTAGAGAGCTAATGTTTTTTTTTCCTCTGCATTTTCTTTCAGTCGGCTTCCCGCCGTGTCGGCCTCTCTTGTGCCAACTGCCACACAACGACAACCACGCTCTGGCGCAGAAACGCCGAGGGAGAGCCCGTCTGCAATGCCTGCGGACTCTACATGAAGCTCCATGGGGTAACGCCTTCATTGATCTTTACTCTCTATGCGGACGGTAACAATAGCATCAAGCTGGGGATTGGCTTCGTTGTACAACTCCTTGCTCTCTTGGAGCTGTTTTTCCTGCTGTCCCTACGGGCCTCAGTCCCCCTCAACATTACATCATGATTATACTGCCAAGGGGTGATGAATGCAGGGCATTTCTCACATACTAATTTGCTACCCTTTGTACCCACGTCTTAAAACCCAATAAAGGCTCCAGATTCTTCATACTTAAATTCAGGCACTTTAGTGAAAACCTGAGTCAGAAGCACAAAGAAGGGCTTGGCCCTTCCACATGAGGTGTCAGATCCCACCTAAGACTTGGTGGTAGATTTGTCATGGGAGCAATCGATGACTTCTCTTGCACAGGTGCCCAGATAGTCCCTTCCTCTCAGTGGGGGCTTCATGTTTGATATATCTAGAAGAGTTCCATTGGAGTCCAAGGACTTTAAGACACAAATCTCCAGTCCTCCCACCAGTCAGTGGCAACAGGGCCACCCTCATGGCAGAGACAGAGGCCTTCAACACCCTGGTGATTGCTTAGTAGCAAATCCCCATTCTGCTTCTCATTGCTACCTGCAAGGACTTTTTATACATGTCCATGCTCTCAGTGATGTCCAGTGCTTCAGAGTGCATGGAAGGGCATTCATGAATGACAGGTCAAAGCTGGAAGACAAGGTGGATGAATGGAAGCCTTACTTAACCCAAAAAATTCTTCCTAGAAATCCCAGCGTGTTTCTGATCATGAGGGTGACTACCTCAGTGGGATCAGATCCTAAGGGAAGTCTCCCCACACAGGCTTGGTACCTTTCCAGAAAGCAGGTATTATCCAGAAAGATGTCTTCTGCTCTGAGTTAAACAGGAAAGTAAATCACATGAGCTGTTTATCCCTTCTGGCCTTAAAACACTCCATATCTATGGTGTGAAAAACCTATCTATTCCTATATGGAATGGAATGGAATGGAATGGAATGGAATGGAATATTTTAGTTGGAAGGAACGTACAACGATCATCTAGTCCAACTGTCTGACCACTTCAGGGCTCACCAAAAGTGAAAGCATATTATTAACAGCATTGTTCAAATGCCTCTTAAACACTGACAGGCATGAGGCATCGACCACCATTTGGAAGCACACCTTATAGCTTTGACATATCTCTTCACGCAGCAGTGCTGACCAGTGACTTTGGGCTCCATCTTGTTGTTGCTTTCAATGAAATCATCTGGTTTTCATGGAGCCTATGAGGTAGAGCTGCAATTGTGTTCTCCTATATGACCTTATGGATATACAGAAACCAATGTGCTTGTACGTTTGGGTCCATAGGTTCCAAGGCCTTTAGCAATGAGAAAGGAGGGCATTCAGACAAGGAAGCGCAAGCCGAAGAACCTTAACAAAACAAAGACGCCAGCAGGTAAGTGTTGAATGGGGGAGTTTATTGTATGTGTAGACATGTGTGCACTTGTGTTTCTGACCATCACGTCCTGGGAGTCAGACACCCAACCACAAAACGGGTTGATTCTTCAAAAATGGGGGATGCCTGAATGCCTTTCAGCAGTAACAAAGCCCTTCCCACTATTTATTTTTTATTTTATGGATAGGTGGGTACAGCTCTATACTGAAAGGTCTTTGGGAAGAGCCTGGTTTACCGTTTGCTTTCTCACAGGTCCATCCAGCAGCGAGAGTCTTACTCCGACCACCAGCTCCACCAGCAGCAGCAGCAGTGCCACGACCACTGAGGAAATGCGCCCCATAAAAACAGAACCTGGGCTCTCATCTCATTATGGGCACCCCAGCCCAATTTCTCAGGTACAAGGGGGAGCCAGCCCCCCAGTAAAGAGATTCATATGGTCCTCTATGGTTTGAAGCTTTGTTCACAGGATTTTCCTTTTTCCATAGGCATTCTCAGTCTCCGCCATGTCCGGACATGGATCATCTATTCACCCTGCGATTTCAGCTCTGAAGCTTTCCCCGCAGGCTTACCAGTCAGCTATCAGCCAGTCCGCACAAACCAGCTCCAAACAGGACTCCTGGAACAGCCTGGTGTTAGCTGAAAACCACGGGGACATCATAACTGCATAATCTGGTCTTCCACCCACGAACTTCAGGCTGATCCGCTTGAGAGATGAAGATGCCACGTAATCATGAAGTCAATGTTGTTTCCCACCTCCTCTGCTCTCCTGCCTTCTCTCCCCTTGTGTGATGTTCCAGCAAAGAGGTAAAGAGGACTTATCCGAGGTGCAGGAGAGCTCTTACACAATGAACAGAGAAGATCAAATCTCAAAGTAACTAATGGATTTGAAGCCTTTTTTCCCCAGTTTAAATGAGCCTCTCTATTTGAGTGTCACCACCTTCTGTGAAATAGACAGAAACACAAAGTTGGACACAGTTCTTGATTTTTGTTTATTTTAAAATATCTGGCATTTAAGACTCAGACAACGGTGGAGCAGAGACACTTTTTCTTCTCCTGTCACCATCTCTTCTTTTTCCTGACCAGAAGAAAATGCCACCATCTTCTCATTACCCAAATTCAGTGATCTTCCACCAAATGGAGCCAGTTCCAGAACAGTTTGTTGAACAGACTTCACTAGACATGCTGTGGTGGCTTTAGTGGATTTGATATGATCTAGGGCTGAGAAAAAAAAGAGACCTTACCCCCCCACATCCTCAGCTCACACATCTAGAGCATTGTCTTCATTTTCCTAGATGGTCTGAAAAGCTAATGAATGCCCGTATTTAACAGTAACTCCTTTCCTATTTATCATTACAAAATCATGGGACTGTGTTTCCAAAAGGCTGTTGTTGGCTGAGCCTGGAGAAGGTCTGCCCAAAGTCAAAGGGAGATTTTGGAAGGAGGAACCTTCTGGAAGCAGGTAGAGGAGACCCATGCTGGTCATCAAATCCTGGAGGAAATTGCTGGGCTCTTCCCTTATGGATAGCTACAAGCCAGGCTTAGAGATTATTCAAGAGCACAGCAAGTGAAAGATGCTGTTCAAATGCTGCTGTGCCGTTGCTTTTGAGACAGTTAATTTAATTACTTTGCATACTTTTCTGTTGGTTTTGATGTCATGGATGAAATCTGATTGTCATTTCTTTTTAGCTGTACTGTGAGTGCCCACTTTCCCCCTAACAGCTGGCTCATGACCATTTCACACATCTAACCCTTTAGGATTTCACCTTTTGCAACAAGCAAAGGCTTCAGCCTCTAACGGAGGTAGGCAGGGGCCGTTTGCTATACCCAGCATGTGCATAGACTTGCTTGCCTGCAAGAGAAGCATAACTCCATTCACGCATGAGTATTAAACAAGGCTTGTGTGTTTTCTTGCCCATAAGGCTCTCAGCAACCAGGGAATCCTGGCAAATGGAGTTGGAAGAGATGCTGAGAGCTCACTGACTCATTCCCTTTTCCCAAAGGGATCAATTCTACCTAACCTAGCCCTGACTGCTCTTTCTCTAGCATGTGCTTAACAAACTCCAGCATCGCGGATGCCACCACTCCCCTGTGCAGTCTAAGTGCTTCACCAGATGCTTGCCATGACGTTTTCATCACAGCTTTGCCTGTCCAGGCAGAGAATTTCTGGGACACCTCATCCTACAAGATTCTCCACTCTTGTTTCTGATCATTCCCAAATCCTGTTACTCTTTTGGCCTTCCCAGCTCCTCTCTTCCTCTCTGCATCCAGAACTCGAGTACATAACTACCAAGTGAAAATCTAGAAGAGGGACTGTGCATCCCTCCCAAATGTGCCATCCTCTGTCTCCCACTGTTTAACATTCCCACAAAGAGTGTTTCCTCCCAAACACCAAGATACGTGGCTTGGTGAAGAGGAAAGCCACATACATGTTTGAAAAGAAAGAATGGCATTGTATTGTATTTGTTTGAACTCTCCATTTTCCTCCTGATGGTAGAAGAGCTTCTTTAAGGAGAAGGATTCAACTGGACTGGTCATGATAAAGACTGGGACTGGAGTCATAGTAGAGACCCGGACCCTTCCACATTCCCTGTGCTCTGCGTAACTCAGATTTGCAGGGTTTTGGAGAGGTAACAGAGCCTCTGCACTCTCCAGAGAAAAACAACATGGCAGTGATGCCATAGGAATGGCTGGATGATGTTTGCACAAGTTTCCATTCTGTTTTCCTGAGCTAATGCAAGGTCTAGCCTCATTAGTGTTAATTACAGTCAATGAAAAGACATTCATGAAACATGAATAAAAAGAAATTAAATTATGTGATTCTGCTCAGGTCTGGTAGGCTGCAGAGAAGAGGCCAGAAATAGTACCTAAAAATATGAATTTGGGCTGAAAACATAAAGGTGTTTCTCTCTGAGCATGCAGGTCTTTAGCCGGCCTCCTCCTTGAACTACATTCCTTTGTAAATGGCAGTTGAGCTCTCTTGGGATCTGGCTGTGAATTCCCGTCTGTGACAGAGAAGCATGTACCACAAGGATGCTGCTCGGCTAATGCACACCTTTGGGATACCCTGGGCAACCTGAGAGGGAGGGAAGCAGGTGGTCTCCTGGAGAGGAGCTAAGGTCCAGACCAACCACATGCCCCATTTCTCTTTCCATCTAGATGCTCCCAGAGGCTCTGTCCACCTTGCCTTCTCACTGTGCTCCTCCTCCTACCCTCAAAGCCAAACTCCCTGGCTGAATTTTTATCCTGCCCTTAAAACACACTCCGAGATACCGTAAAGGAGTCTGCTTGCAATGCAAGAGGGGAAAACCCCTGAAGAACATCAGCCTGCCTTATGCTCCCTCAGGTTATCTAAATGACCATGGTAGAGATTTGTTAACTGGTTCTCCACTTTCCTCAAAGACTTAAAAATAATTCTTGAAACACAGTGAGGAGTATTTACAAGGACCTTGGTAACAGGACAAGATGTCTGCTTTAAGAAGGCGAGGCTCTGGGAGCCATGAGGACAACTTGGCTCTCTTTAGTGGTAGAAATTTGCTCTTTTGTCCCTCATTTTGCACCACAAGCAGTAGACGTCCAGATGCAGCTGGTTCTGTTGTTCTTTTCAATCACCCAAAACTATGGTACAGCTATTGTCGGTCCAGGAGCATTTGCCATATTCCAACCAACACTGATATCAAGATAGTGAGAGGCTGAACTCAGACAGGGCACCATCATGCTAGGTGCAGTAAAAACACACCACAATAGATAGGCTCTGTCCTAGGCAACCCGCAACGATAGAATTACAGAATAATTTAAGTCAGAAGGAACTAGATCAGGTTTCTCAGGGCCCTGTTCAGTCAAATTTTGAGTATCTCTACGGATGGAAATCCTACAACCTCGCTGGGTTCCTGTTCCACTGTTTGACCACCCTCATGGTGGAAATGTTTTTCCAAATGAACATTAGATTCTAATGAGAGGCAAAATCGTGGGTAAATTAAACTCTCAGGCTGGGGACTCCCAAGCAATGAGTCATTGCAGGAGACTGAATGTTGTCTCCAAGCCCAGGAGTCACATGGAGCCCCTTCTTGTAGGTAGGAGCTGGGACGGCCAACGCAGGATGACAAACAACAGAAGTGACAGATGAAGGGATACTCACAGGATGAGAGGATAAAAGGGCTACCAGTTTCAGAAGACTCAGCTCATTCTAGCAAGAGGGACAGCTTACGAAGTTCTGGGTTCCATCTGAGCTCTGCTTTCCTTCCCCTTATGGCATTTAGAGCCTGCTTTGCTAATGAAATTAGACACAATTATTAGAGACTCATTAAAGCAAGATAATTATTACTATTATTGCAATAATTTATTTCATTGCAGAGTGGCTGGAGAACCTAGTGAGGACCATACCAGGCCAGGTCCTACACAAATGCAGGACTGAGAACTCTTCTGCTCTGAGGAGTAAGAGCAAAAGCCTAGTCCTGCAAAACACTTAAATATGGATATAAATGCATTTGTGGGACTTGTTCCCTTAGAAGGTCATCATTAATCACACATGCAAATTTTGATGTCGAAGGGTTTGCAGCACTAGGCTCGGTTGTGCCAAACCAGACCTTTGCAACGGCTCAGCGGTCACCAGAATGAGATGGGCAGATGAGAACCAGGACGGGGAGCCAGAGGCATAGAAAGGTCATTTCTAAATGTCTTTCCTCTTTGTGGAAGCGCAATATCTTGAATCACTTCAGTTATTCTTTTGTAAATTGATCAGAAGAGATCCATATTATGCTTGCAATCTCATGGGCTGGCTGGAGAGTGTGCAATCAGGAGGAGCTCAGGAGTGTTGTAAGGGAGCTTTAAAACCGATCAACAACTCTTAATGTAACATTGAAACTGTGACTATATCAGGGGTGGTGTTTTGTTTTGCTTTTTTTTCTCCCCATCTATAAAGTTTGAAGCTTCCCAGGTCATCTGGGAAGGTCCCATGGAAACAGACACTTATTTGTAAGGGATAGAGGGAAACCAACCAACTGAACAAGCTGTAATTATTTAAAGATGTAAAAAAATATATATTACGAAGTAGTATGGCTACCAATCCACGTAACTTCTACACCTTTAGAACTAATGGAAATAAAACAATGATAATAAAACCAGAAGGTTACTGCTTGACTCTGACTACCCTCGTGGGCTTCTTGGAGAGGGCTGGGGGTAAATGATCACATATAAAGTGCACCTGGAGAAGCAATGGTGCAATGGGTCCTGTCCTAGGGAGCTCACAGCGATAGAATTACAGAGTAATTTAGGTCAGAAGGAACTAGATCAGGTTTCTCAGAGCTCTGTTCAGCCAAGTTTTGAATAACCTCAAGGATGGAAATCCTACAATCTCTCTGGATTCCTGATCCAATGTTTGACCACCCCCACGGTGGAAATGTTTTTCCAAATAAACATTAGATTCTAATGAGAGGCAAAATCATTAGTAAATTAATTGCTCTGACTTGGGGACCCCCAAAAAATGAGTCATTGCAGGAGACTGAATGTTGTGTCCAAGCCCAGGAGCCACACAGTGCCCCTTGTTGTAGGGGGGAGCTGGGATGGCCAACGCAGGATGACAACCAGAAGTGACAGATACAACAATGGAGCAATTCAAGGCCAGGTTGGATGAGGCTTTGAACAACCTGAACTAGTGGAAGGTGTCCCTGCCCATGGATGGGGAGCTGGAACTATGTAACCTTTAAGGTCCCTTCCAACCCAAACCAGTCTGTGATTCTATGATTTTAATACAAGGGGAGAAAAGCACCCAGTGTGTTTTCCATGCAGCAGGTAATTCCCATAGTGCAGCAGACAGCACAAAAGCTGCTCAGGGCACCTCAGCACCATTATGACTTATCTTTTTGCTCTGCTCACTAACACGGTTCTGCAGAGCAGGCTGTTGTTCAGCCTAAATGCCCCCAGCTGAACCCAGAGGCACCGCCCTTAAGCCAAGATCACATTGCCAGCAAGGGTTGGGTGTCTGCAGGGGGTGGAGGTGGTTGAGCACAGCCCTCCCACAAGCACTCAACCTTCCTCCCAGTCCAACCAGTCCCTGGACACCGTTGCAACTTAGTGGGGTAAGTGAGGCCAGCACTTGAAACCTTGCCCACTCCTCCCACATCAGCTGCTTGTGGAGCTCCCCTGCTATCTGGGGGGAAGGTCCTCCTCTATAACAGTAGGTGGGTGGAAAGGCTTTGGGTGCAGAGGGTGGTACTGAGGGTGGGTTTGTTATGGAGAGGGTGGAGATGCTGTGGGAGGTGGCAGGGGGTGTTGGAAGGAAGACTAGGGGCAGAAGAAGGGCTCTGGAGTCCAGGGGAGCAGGAGTGGGGGAAAGGCTGCATGGTCTGCTCCCTTGGTGCATGCACAGGGTGGGCCTGAGAAGGGCAGTGGCTTGAGGACTGGGTGCAGGAATGTGGGGCTCAGGAGACATGCTATGGGTGCCTGCTTTGGGGCTCTGTGCTGTGCACATGAAGGTTTTGTGTGGTTCCTCTTTCCCCAGTGCTCTGGTGTGGATAGATTGCTTCCACTGCCCCTGGGAGGCATGGAGGGGGGTGGAAACTCAGGGCTCAGATGTTTTGGAGACCTGCAAGTTGATGCTTAGATGAGTGAGAGAAGATGGTGAGCTCTGATCCCCCCTAATTGCACATGGAGTGTCAGGGCTGTGCCTTGAAGTCCCTCCAGGAACCTTGTGCAGGGGTGTGAAGCCATGGTGGGGCTTCCTCTGCAGTGGGGTTTGGGGCTGCAATCCCTGGATGCAGGTGAGCTGGCAGCACGGGTGTGCAGATAAAGCTGGGCTGAGGAACCTGTTTCTCTCCATGGACTTTGCCACAGGGACTTGAGGAAGAAAATGGCTGTGATGGGATTGTGGTGAGCTCAGCCTCTGACTGGTTTTATTGTATTTCTGAGTTGCAACTTTCCCTCAACTCTAGAGCACCAAGTCTGAGAGGGACCTGCTATTCCCTCACCAGCTGCTGTAGATGCCAGAGGGCCCGTCAGTGAGAAAGTTCCAGCTGCTGACCTCCCCTTTTGTGGGACAAGTGGTGGCCAAGGTGGGGGGAAGCAGCCGGAAGATCAGTGTGAGTGACCTGAATGCCCTGAGGCTCCAGGACTCCCAGGTGAGCTGTACTAAAGATGAACTTATGGTTCATGGCAAGTCTGAGGCAAACCACCGTTGTCCTGCATCTGGGTGACAGAAGGTACCTAACCAAGCTTGTGTTTGAGGTGGACCGTTGGCTTTGTTTATAGCCACAAAATAGGTGCATGTGGCCAAAGAGATGTGAATGCCCATTTTGGAGTACTGCTCTGTGTTGCAAAGTTTGGGATCAAGGTTACTGTGAGGAGAAGCTGTTGTAGGGTTGTGGCTAGACATGGAGATACCCAGAATCATTTGCAGTTTGGGTCAGTCATGTTAATGCACTGGTTCTGTGCCTCTCAAGGGATGAGGAGTTGGTGTTGGCGAGGGCTGTTTGTACGAGGTGAGAGTTGATTTCTTTGGTATGTGGATGTTAAGAGCAGCAACCTTGTTTCTCTCAGCTGTGAGCTTGCACAGTTTCTTCCCTTATAGTAGAGGGCAGGTTTTCACCTGGCTAGGTTGAAATGTCTATGCTGTGGGTTCTTGTGAGATAGTCGCACTGGGTCAGTCCTGCTGGTGGCTTCACTTGTCTGACCTCCTTCAGATGATGATTTGGACTTGACTGACCAAATGTTAGTGCACCCTCACCCCTAATTACCTGATAGTCTCAGCTGGGGACACAGGTGTGAGCTGCTCAACAGTCATTTGTGGCTTCAGAGCCACCCTTGAGTCAGGTCACCCTAGCCTGAGACACTTGAGGCCAGCACAAAGTGGGGAGGCAAATGAGAAGCAGTGATGACAGACTTTGAAACCCTGAGTGCCCTGGTATGTCTCTTTGGCCTGACGGGAGCCTCTGGGAAGGCTTCACCCTGGAGTGGTATCTGAATACCTTGTGTAGATGAAGATGGGATGCTGAGAGGATGACTGCAGCTCTGATGGTTCAGATGCTAATGAATCCCACGTTCAGGGTGGGGTGATGTGCCTTCTATCTAAAAGAGGTTGTAGAAGATAGTCACTTGTATGGAAACAGCCAGAGGTTATGTGTATCCTCACTACCTCCCACCTTTTTTTTCAGGTTCATGGGAAGAACTTGTACCTGGCATTTGTGGCAGCTGAAGGTTCCTTGGGACCAACTGCAGAAGAGACAGTGCTGCAAAGAGAGGCTGCTAGTGGGGCAAGTTCTCCTGCCCAGGTAGGGCAAGAACAGATTTGTGCTCCACAGACATATCCCCTGGATGAGGAGCTGCAGGAACTTCAGCACTCAAGATCTGAAGCCCCAGATGCAGCAGAGGGTCCGGGCAACTGGCTACGCTTCCACTTTGGCTTGTTTGGCAGCGTTCGGGCAAATGAGTTCTCAAGAGCAAACAAAGCCAATAAGAGGGGGGACTGGAAGGACCCTATACCCAGGTATGTGGTGGAGTCCTCACAAACCCAGCTTGCTCCCTGCCTCTCATTCTGAAGAGGCAACTCTTCTGTCTCAAACTGTATTTGTGTGGGAATGCTGTTAGCCCTGTCTTTTCTCTGATAATTCTTAAGTAGGCATGAGAGGTGGCAGGAGTGGGTGTGGGGTGTGTCCAACCAGGGAATCCACCGTGCACTTCACAGAATGGTTGGGGTTGGAAGGGACCTCTGGAGATCATCTAGTCCAACCCCCTGCCAAAGCAGGTTCACCCAGAGCAAGTTGCATAGCGTCGCGTCCAGGCGGGTTTTGATTATCTCCAGAGAAGGAGACTCCCCACCCTCCCTGGGCAGCCTGTTCAGTGTTCTGCCACCCTCAAAGTAAAGAAGTTCCTCCTCATATTCAGGTGGAACTTCCCATGTTTCAGTTTGTGCCCGTTGCCCCTTGTCCTGTGACTGGGCACCACTGAGAAGAGTCTGGCCCCCTCCTCTTGACACCCACCCCTGAGGTATTTGTAAGTGTTGATAAGATCCCCGCTCAGTCTTCTCACTTGTGGGATGCATGTTGCCTGTCAGCCTGGGGATCACAGTACCAGCTCAGTTAAGGTTTTTATTCAGAGAGAGAACTTTTAGGATGCCAGACTGAATAATGCCCTGAAAATACCAGTTTCTCCCAATTACATGTTTTAAAAAAGCCTTGGATAAATAGCACACATCTAGGACAGCTGGAATCACTGATTGGAGTGCTCTAGGTGAACCTGCTTTGGCAGGGGGCTGGACTAGATGATCTCCAGAGGTCACTTCCAACCCTTAACCATTCTGTGATGCTGTTGAAGGCAGCAGTGCTTTGAAAACACGGGCTACAGTCTGTGTCCTGAGTCCCACTGGAAGTGAACTGAACAAGGGGTAAATACTGGAAGACAGCGTGGACTGTGCTCTTGTGAGCTGTTTAGCCTGAGTGGTTAATAATGCACAAGGTGGGTCTGGCCCCTGTGTATGTTGTGTACTTGTTAGGGACACCCTCCCCACTCCCCCATCATGAAATCTCTTGAAGGATTGCTTTATTTCTACACAAATAGTTTCAGACATAGTCAGTTTTGTGTGCGACTTTCAGCATCAGTTTCACTGATTTGCAGACCCTGCTGCTGGAGCCCCTGGTCGTTTGGCTTGCCTACTGGGGAGAGCTAAGATGCTGATACATCTCCCTGCCTGCTGCTGTCATAGAATCAATCAGGTTGGAAGAGCCCTCTGGGATCATCGAGTCCAACCATTGCCCTGACACCACCATGTCAACTAGACCAGGGCACTAAGTGCCACGTCCAGTCTTTTCTTAAACGCATCCAGAGACAGTGACTCCACCACCTCCCTGGGCAGCCCCTTCCAATGGCTAATGACCCTTGCTGAGATGAAATGCTTCCTAATGTCCAACCTGAACCTCCCCTGGCGAAGCTTGAGGCTGTGTCCTCTTGTCCTATCGCTAGTTGCCTGGGAGAAGAGGCCGACTCCCACTGCGCTACAACCTCCCTTCAGGTAGTTGTAGACTGCACTAAGGTCACCTCTGAGCCTCCTCTTCTCCAGGCTAAACACCCCCAGCTCCCTCAGCCGTTCCTCGTAGGTCATACCCTCCAGACCCTTCACCAGCTTGGTCGCCCTCCTCTGGACTCGCTCCAGCACCTCTTGGCTAGGGACCACAGCGCAGCAGAAAGAACAATTGTCCACAAGTAGCTGTGGTGCTTGGGGACGTGGTTTACTGGTGGACTTGGCAGTGCTGGGTTAATGGTTGGACTTGATGATCTTAAAGGTCTTTTCCAACTAAAACGATTCTGATTCTCTAAGTTGTGTGGGTTCACAACCAAGTTTCTTGGCTGAAATTGTTAAAGAGGCTGCCTTGCATTAACATGGTGGCCTGGTGTGTTGGAGTGCCAGCTTGTGACCCTGTGCACACAAGCAGGTGTAGTGATAAAGCTGTAGGGAGGGAATAGCTGGACTAGGGTACAGCCTTTGATTCCCACTTGAACTGTGGCAGCCCTCCTGCCTGAGGGGACCTGAGGGGCTGGGACTTCAAGATGTCGCCCTGGCTGTCATGAGAAGGAATCTGCACGTGTGAGGGCTGATGCCTCACTGTGTGCTTCTCCCTAAGCTTATCTCACATACAGGCTCTTTTCTCACCTTCCAGTAGCTTTTCACTCCATTGCTACGCTGCTCTTTCTGTTCCTTCCGTGTGAGTTTCTTCAGCCAGAGAAGAATATAATGAATGGTTCAGGGATGTTTCTGATGAGAGACTTCAACTTCTCTGCTTCTCCCAGGCTGGTTCTGCACTTTGAGAGTGGAGGCTTCCTTGTTTTCTACAACTGCCGAATGCACTGGTGCTCCTCTCCAAGGGCTGATCCTGCTTCTGACATCCTGTCTGTGGAGTTCCACCGTGGCCGGGCGCTGGATGCCCTCCGTGCACCTGATCCCATCTGCTACACCCTCTTAGACCAAAGATACTTTTCAGGGCTGGGTGAGTTCCAGGGTGTAGTGGCAGAGCAAGAAATGGAGGAAGGTGGGTGGGACGTCTACAGGTCCAGAGACCTGCGTGTCTGAGCCTTTTACTCCCTAGCTTTATGGCTTCTGTTTGATCCAGCTGGGGGTATGTGGTCATCTCACTGAGAACAAGGCTTGCAGTCTGTAGCTAAAGGCTTTTAGAATTATAGAATCACAGAATGGTTTGGGTTGGAAGGGACCTTAAAGATCACCTAGCTCCAACCCCCTGCCATGGGCAGGGACACCTTCCACTAGACCAGGTTGCTCCAAGCCCCATCCAACCTGGCCTTGAACACTGCCAGCGAGGGGGCAGCCACAGCTTCTCTGGGCAACCTGGGCCAGTGTCTCACCACCCTCACAGCAAAGAATTTCTTCCTAATATCTCACCTAAATCTTCCCTCTTTTATTTTAAAACCGTTCCCCCTCGTCCTGTCACTCCATGCCCTTGTAAAAAGCCCCTCTCCAGCTTTCCTGTAGCCCCTTCAGGCACTGGAAGGTGCTGGAAGGTCTCCCTGGAGCCTTCTCTTCTCCAGGCTGAACAGCCCCAACTCTCTCAGCCTGTCTCCAGAGCAGAGGTGCTCCAGCCCTCTGAGTATCTTTGTGGCCTCCTCTGGACTCGCTCCAACAGCTCCGTGTCCTTCTTCTGTTGGGGGCCCCAGAGCTGGATGCAGCACTGCAGGGGGGGTCTCATGAGAGCGGAGCAGAGGGGCAGAATCCCCTCCCTTGCCCTGCTGGCCACGCTGCTGGGGATGCAGCCCAGGATACGGTTGGCTTTCTGGGCTGCCAGCGCACATTGCTGGCTCATGGTGAGCTTCTTGTCAACCATCACCAAGTCCTTCTCCTCAGGGCTGCTCTCAATCCATTCTCCACTCAGCCTGCATTTGTGCCTGGGATTGCCCTGATGCACATGCAGGTCGTTGCACTTGGCCTTGTTGAACTTCATGCGGTTCTTATGGGCCCAGCTCTCAAGCCTGTCAAGGTCCCTCAGGATGGCTTCAGATGCTGGAGTGCACTGCATGAGCACAGTGAACTGTCTTTGTGCGTGTGACTATGCATTAGCTTGTACTTATGGAAGAAAGGAAGGTCTGCTTCAGGGGTAGCGGGAAGAGACTATCTTCCAGTCCAATTGCAGCTGTAAGTCTACTCCTTGTATGCCACCTCTGATATGGGGAATGGTGTTGCTAGCTGTGATCAGAGGCAGAAGTCGCAGTGATTGGAGCCATAGGTCTGCGTCATCTGGATAAGAAATATCCTTATTGTCTCCTTATTTCTGACCCTTTCCAGGGAACATCATTAAGAACGAGATCTTGTACCTGGCCAAGATCCATCTGTTAACACAAGGCTCTCTCTTGGCCCTCCCGGATCTGGAGCGTCTGCTTGACTGTGCCGTTCAGTTCAGCTCTGACTGGCTTCACAGCAAGCTGCGTGGCAAAGGGCTGCACCCTCAGATCTACCGGAAGGAGCAGTGTCCCCTCGGGCATGTGGTGATGAAGGGAACTCTTGGACCCTCAGATGGCTTCAAGAGACTTACATGGTGGTGTCCCCAGTGCCAGCCTGCGGTGCTGTCAGGCAGTGGGGATCCTTCCTCAGTCACTGAGTGACCTGGCTTTCTGTGTCCCTCCTTTCCTGGAGGGTGTCTAGGTGGTCTCTGAACCATGCTCTTCATTGTCCTCAGAAGGTCTTTGTGTTTTCTTTGAGGCTGTTGAGTTTGCTCCTCAGGGACAGCGAGTTGGCAGAGTTAAGTGCTCAGAGGAGGTTACAGGAATCACTGCAGTACTGTGTGCCTCTGGATGCAAAAAGGAAAGTGGTTGTAAATGTCTATGTTTTTGTGTCACAGTGACACAACAGTGTAAATAGTTTGACCAGTTCTGAGGTGTCTTGGTCCCCCTGTTCAGTCTGTGGTGAATGGAAAGCTATTCAGCTTTAACAAATTATAGGGGTGGCCCCTGTGGGAGGGTCTGTGAGGCTCAGGCGTCACTAGTTACAACTGGGATCACAAGCCTGACAGATCTGGGGGGTGTCTAACAATGTTTGTGACAGGGATTGCATAAAACTCATGATCTGCAGGGTAACTTGAAAGCAGAAAGGTTTGGAAATAAGAGATGACGTGGTCCATCCTTTGTTGAGCTGTGTGTCTCTATGCAGTAGGCAGAAGCTATTGCTGTCTTCTCTCTCTGTATCTATTTTAACAATAGATTGTTGACTTGAGTGTAAAATAAAAACTGGAGTTAGAATTGGTGATGTTCAGCGTTATTCAGTGTGTCTTTTCTGGTAGTTTCTTGGTTAAAAACTGAGGTACACAGGGAAACTCCAATGTTTGGTGCTGTCCTTTAGAGGATGGTACCAGCAGCTTTTCTCAGCTGTGTAAGGGTGGCTCAGCAGGAAAACTCTTTTCATGGGAACTGGATTTACAGGTGGATTGCAAATCAACTGGGAATGCTGGAGTTAAAGACCTCAGTGGAAGGCTGCTTCCCAAACAAGACTTGCACAGCCTCTCCCCTGTGAACTGCAACGCCCTTGAGTGCTTGCAGGTTATGGGATTGCTAAATAATCCAATTAATGGGGTTATGGCGCCAAAGATGGTTAATGTTGCTTCTGATCATGTACTGCAGAGTGTTAGTGAAGGCCTGGAAATGAGGGATGGTATTTTCAGTGCCCTTTTAAAACAAACAAAAAAAAAAACCACCACAGAAAAACTGGAAAACACCAACTTGAGGGATCATAGAATGAATCATAGAATGCTTTGGGCTGGAAGGGACCTTAAAGATCATCTAGTTCCACCCCCCCACCACAGGCAGGGACACCTTCCACTAGACCAGGTTGCTCAAAGCCTCATCCAGCCTGGCCTTAAACACTGACAGGTGTTTAACCATGAGCTTGCAGGTGGGTATCTGTAGGGGAGAGGCAGTTGAGTCAAATGCAGGAGGAGGTCACAGAATCACAGAATTGTTGGGGTTGGAAAGGACCTCTGGAGATCATCTAGTCCAACCCCCTGCCCAAGCAGGGTCACCCACAGCACCTTGCACAGGGTCATGTCCAGGCAGGTTTTGAATATCTCCAGAGAAGGAGACTCCCCACCCTCCCTAGGCAGCCTGTTCCAGGGCTCTGGCACCCTCAAAGTAAAGAAGTTCCTCCTCATATTCAGATGGAACTTCCCATGTTTCAGTTTGTGCCCGTTGCCCCTTGTCCTGTCACTGGGCACCACTGAGAAGAGTCTGGCCCCATCCCCTTGACACCCACCCCTGAGGTATTTGTAAGTGTTGATAAGATCCCCCTCAGCCTTCTCTTCTCCAGCTGAACAGCCCCAGCTCCCTCAGCCTCTCCTCGTAGCAGAGATGCTTCAGCCCTCTGACCATCTCCGTACCCCTCCGCTGGACTCTCCCCAATAGTTCCTTGTCTTTCTTGAACTGGGGGCCCAGAACTGCACACAGTTGCTCCAGGTGTGGCCTCACACCCTGACCCACGGCAGGCTGGGATGATCCCGCCGAGCGAAGGGTGACTCCAGAGGAGAAGCGCCACTAGGGAAGAGCACAGAAGGAGACTTAAATAAAAACCGGCCTCGCGTCTGAGGCGGGGAGGGCCCGGCCGCACGCCGGGGGCTGCTGAGGAAGGCG
Organism: Nyctibius grandis; assembly: GCF_013368605.1. Lineage (NCBI taxonomy): Eukaryota > Metazoa > Chordata > Aves > Nyctibiiformes > Nyctibiidae > Nyctibius > Nyctibius grandis. Next base: position 129,771,329 of record NC_090658.1, on the reverse strand, counting down.
GGGCGGGAAGGGGGCTGCGGCGCGGGGCTGCCGGCCGCGGGGAGGGCGGTGTGGCTTCCCCAGGGCCCCACGGCCCTGACGGGGCTCCGCGGCGGCGGGGCCGAGGTGCGGGGGCCGCCCGTTGCCGCCCGTTGCCGCCCGCCGCCTTCCCGCTCTGCCGGCGCCCCGCGTTGTGGCTACGGTGCGCCGCTACCCAATCAGCGCCGGCCGGCGGCCGTCACACCAGCCCCGCCGCGTTCCTATTGGTTGGCGCTACCCTGGTGCGAGAGCGTCTCGGCCAATGGACGCCCCCGCCGGCCCACCGAGCGATGGGAAGAGCGAGCTGATTGGTGGAGGGGCGGGGCAGGGGCGGCCCCGCCCGGCGCCGGTTAAGCACCGGGCGGGGAGTGTGGCGGGGGGTACCGGGAGCCCGTGACGGGGGGCTGAGCGCGGCCCCCATGGAGCTGCTGAGGAAATGGCTGGGCCACCCCGAGGACATCTACAACCTGCTGCGCTTCAAGATGGGCGGCTACCGGGCCGTCATGCCGCGGATCGACCCGGTGAGCGGGACGGGATGCGGTGGTGACGGGGCGAGCGGGGGGATGCGCTTCGCTGTCTCCGTCGATCGGGCGGTGCACGGTGCCCGGGAGGGGCGGGGGTGCTGCCACCGTGGTGTGGGGCCGGGAGGAGGAGGAGGAGCGGGGGGGGCTGTCATCTTCTTGCGCGGCTGCGGCGTTGCCATGGGTGACCGCTGCACGCACGCCCCGGGCAGCACCGGCCCGGTGTCAGGCGCGGGCAGCACCGGCCCGGCTTTGTGCGCTTCGCACGGTCTCGGTGTTTCCCGGGCGTTGCACCGGCTCGGGGCTCCTATTCATCGCAGGGGCTCGGCGAGCATCGCACCGGCTCCGGGCATCGCACCGGTTTCCCGTGCATGGCAGCGGGACTGGCCTTACCGTGCGTTGCTCGGGGCCGGTACCCCGCGTGCATCAGGGATGCACCGGCCCGGTGCTTTGGTACCGGCTTCGGGTTTTCCGTGCATCGCACGGGCCCGGTGACTTACGCTGGCTCTGGCCTTCCCGTGCGTTACACCGGCCCGGTGCTGGGCGTGCGTCGCGCCGGCTCCGGGCACCGCACGGACCCGGGCGCTGCACCGGGTGAGGCCCTTCCGTGCGTGGCAGCGGCTCCGGGCACCGCACGGACCCGGTGCCACCGCCTTGATGCTTCCCGTGCATCGCCCCGGTGCTCGGACGGGGCGGGCGCCGAGCGGGTTAAGGGGGCGGGCGGCGGGCGGGCCGCGGGGGCGGAGCGGGCCGCAGCACCCCCCCTCCCCGCCGCCGCGCCCCCATGGCGGCCAGCACCAAAGCCGTGTCCCTCTTCAAGCGGACGCTGGCCCTGTCCCCGCCGCGGGGTCCCCCCCGGGCGTTGGGGCGGCTGCGGGGCGGCGGGCGGGGGGTGCAGCACGGGGCCCCCCCGGCCCCGCCGCCGGCCGCCCCCCGTCTCCAGCCGCCCCCCAACACCCCGCTCTGCCCGCAGGACTCGCTGGGACGCGGCCTCCGCACCTGCTACCGCTACCTCAACCAGACCAGCCGCAGCTTCGCCGCCGTCATCCAGGCCCTGGACGGAGAGCTGCGGTGAGCGGGGGTGGGGGACCGGGGGGGGCCGGGGAGGGGGGTACAATGGCCCCCCAGCACCAGGGCTACCCGGGAGGTGGTGGATGCAATGTCCCCCTGACACTGGGGCTCCTCTGGAGTTGGTGGGTGCAATGCTCCCCCAACACAGAAGCTCTTCGGGAGGTGGTGGGTGCAATGCCCCCCAACAGTGAGAGTCCCTGGGAGGTGGTGGGTGCAATGTCCCCCTGATGCTGGGGCTTCTCTGGAGCTGGTGGGTGCAATGCCCCCCCAACACTGGGGCTCCTCTGGAGTTGGTGGGTGCAATGCCCACCTGATGCCGGGGCTCCTCTGGCGTTGGTGGGTTCAGTGCCCCCTCAACACTGGGGCTCCTCTGGAGGTGGTGGGTGCAATGCTTCCCCAACACTGGGGCTCCTGGGGATGTGGTGGGTGCAATGCCCCCCCCCCACCCCGACTCCAGGGCTCCTCCAGGGCTGGCCAGGAGGTGGTCCATGCAGTGCCCCCATATACCACGTTTCTTTAGCTGAGCTGCTGGGAAGTTCTCCCTCTTCCCCCAGCTCCCCGTGCAGCACATCAACAGGGTGCTGGGCTGAGCTGGCGGGGAGAGGCTCAGCGCAGCCCCACCCCGTGCAGCTGGACGTGAGGTTTTTCACGTTCTAGCTGGGTGCAGCGCATCCCTCCGCCCCAGCTGGGTTCCTCGGGGACCAGCGCTCCAGCTTCTCGGCCAGCAGACAGTTAAACGTGGCGCCTGGCCCTGCGCTGTTTGTGACACCCTGGGAATGTGTCCTGGCAGCGCCAAGGCTGGCGCTGGCCTTGGGGCTGGCCGCAGGGACTCGGTGAGCAAAAATCCGGGGCTGACCGAGGGTCTGGACCCTGCCTGGAAGGTGTGTTTGGACGCTGCTGCCTCAAAACGTACGTGATCATCATTTTTTTGCTGTACAAATTCTGCTGACCCGTGCAGGAAAGCTTAGGATGGTTGTAGTGACAGAGGATGCAAAGCTCAGCTGGCCTGGGGCCTCGTGTGTCTACGTGTGCTCTATATAATCCCTTATATTCATAAGGTAATTACTGATTTCAGTATGTAGATCTCTGGTTAATCCCAAACTGGATTAATTGTCAAAATTAGGGGTTCCTACAAGCTGCTCTAGACCCGTCGAACGCTGCGGTTGCGACTCCGCCGAGCAGTTGCACGCGTCAGCCTGGACACTGGGTTATTTGTTGGGTTCCCGAGCCCTGGTTTGGCATTTTGGATGCTGCCCCGTAGCTGTCACGCACCGTTTATGAAATGGTTGTTCCGTAGCCTGTTTTTGCAGGAAATGCAAAGAAATTCAGCGGTTTGGCTGGGGTTGTGTGGAAAGGTATGAGTGGGGCCAAGAATTAAACTTTATTTTCCATGCCTGGTATGTTAGCTAATGTAGAAATTAAGGCAAATTAATCAATAAAACATCTCAAAACCTATTAGCAGTGCCAGTATGCTGTGTGCTTGCCCTGATCTCCCTGCAGTTATCTTTCTTCTCTGTCTTGTCTTTAATCCTTTCATTGCAGCTTGCTCGGATCAGGAAGGCTTCACTCCCCTCAGGGCGCAGAAACTTCTGCCTGGCATCCTAAAAATGCTATTGCCGGATCTTTGCAACCTACGGCTGTGTGGGGATTGCTGCTGGATTACAGCTGTGGTGGAGCAGGAGAAACTCCTTTTCAAAGCGCAGTAGCTGAGTTTAAGGATGAAAGAGGGAAACACAAAGTAGGCAGAATATAGGAATAGGCAGAGCAGCAAGCTCACTGAAGGAATTAATTCTGCTGGATCGTGTAAAGAAGTGCTTTGATTGATATTAACCCCATTAGGGGGTTAAACTGAACCCCTGTGGTTACAGATTGCTTGATATTTGCCTCTCTGCTTGCTGGCTGAAGGAGCTGGTGATGAAGGATTCAACAATTAAAACCACCACATCATGCTGAGAAACTCAGCGCTGCCCGGGGTCTGCTCCCGAGCACGGTGTCCTGCTCCACAGCCCCCTCCCCTCCCATGCTGCAACTTTGTTTGCAACTTCTTTGGAGTAAAATCTCTGTGTTTGAGGGTTGGGGAAGCGTGAAGCTCTTGCTCTCTGGTTCACATCCCTGCTCCCGGGAGAGTTTCCATGCGCCCCCCAAGGACTGTTGGAAAACTGAGAACTTCTGGATGAGCGGAGCAGTGCTTCCCAGGCCAGGGTGTTGGTAGTTGAGCTAAAATGTTTGGTTCCTTCTTGCTTGTGTTTTTTGGCCCCATAAACCGTCTGTTTTGCTGGCCAGGGCCCTGTCCTCCATGGTTAGGGTGTTTTCTTGGAAGGTGGGAGGCTCAAAACTGCAGCTTCATCAGCAGCTGAGACGTCATAGCTCCTGGTGATGGAGAGGAGGAGAGGGATGCTCCTGCCTTACTCCGCTGCCAGCCCCCCCCGTCCTGCCTGTCCCTGTGACTCTTCAGGATCAATTCCTGCAGGTTCAGCTGCCTTGTGCTGGTAGAGGGTGAATGTGGTGGCAAGGAGAAAAGAGACCTCCTCACCTGGGAAGGGGGGAGCTGTGCCTAGAACAGGGCTGGAGCTTGAGCCCTGAGATGAAACCGGGCTTGCTCTTTGGATGTGGGCGCTTCCAGCTGTGCAAAGGGGAGGTAATGCCGGGGTGTCCCCTTCCCAGCACTGTCACACGTGTTTTCTGGTGAAGACAGTGTGGCTTTGGTTGGTCCCTGTCATCCCCACGGATCTCAGGTTGGAGCCCAGCTGGGACCACGGTGCCTGGGAACCCTGCAGAGAAATGGGGAGCTGCAGGCAGACAGTATAGTTGTTTTTATGATCTTATATTTCATAGAATCGTAGAAAGGTTTGGGTTGGAAGGGACCTTTTAAAGGCCATCTAGTCCAACCCCCGTGCCATAAGCAGGGACATCTTCAACTAGATCAGGTTGCTCAGAGCCCCGTCCAACCTGGCCTTGAATGTTTCCAGGGATGGGGCATCTACCACCTCTCTGGGTATCCTGGTCCAGTGTTTCATCATCCTTACCATAAACAATTTCTTCCTTTGATTTGCCCAAATGGCCACGAAGCGAAATTCAGTAGATGATGGCAGGTAGGGATGCAGTTAAAGTTTGGATGCAGAAGTGGAGTTCAGTAAGTGTTCTAACTACGCTGAGCTCTGGAGTTATTGCTAGCTCTTTCCCTTGGCGTGGTGTCAATGTGAGAGGTGCTTCAGGGATGGCATTTCAGGTTCTGCTCTGCCTTTCTTGGTTGCTGCCGGTGGAAGCCGCTGCTCAAAGCGGATGGGAGTCCTGGGCTCTTGCATTGTGTCAGATGAACCTTTGCAGCCCAGTTGAAGTGGAAAAACTCAGTCGTGCAAAGGAACAGGAGGGCACAAGGGAGCTGCTCGTGAGCGCTCGGGTGTGTGGTTTGACAGAGGTATTAAATACCCTCCAATTAAGGAAAAAATGCCAAATTTAAGTGTTTGCTCTAAGAGCCAGTCAGTTTTCCCTGGCTGCTTAATCACTGCTTGCACGCTGTCATCCCAGGAGAGCAATGCTTTCACCTAGTAATTAGCATTTAAGCAGTCCAAGCTAGTTTCCATTTGTCAAACAATTAATAAACGCATCATCTCCTCGAAGCATCACTGTGCTCGCTTAGAGCTAGGGGATTATTTTCTATAAATCCTGGAGTCGGAGCGGTATTTCTCGCTGTCAAGACTTTTTTTTGCTTCAGATGCAGATTTTGGAGCCGGGAAAGGCAGGGACCGTGGGACCAGGAGGGGAAATGGCTCTCCAGCAGCTTTGCTGGGACACGTGGGCTGGCTCCAGTGTCTTGTGCATGGAGATATAGGAAGTGATAGGACGAGTACACCTGCTTTTTTTTCCCCTTCCTTATTCTGCATTTGCTTTTTTCCAATAAGCTGACCACAGGCTCTGTCCTCTGGGTCCTAGCAAGAGCTGGCCTTGCTCGCAGGGCTGGATCTTGCTTGCAGGGTTGAATCTGGCAGTGCCCTGCCTTGCCCAGGGAGACCTTACGGGCCTGTCCCTTCGCAGATACACACCCTAGAAAGCCAAAAGCCATGCCGTAGTTCTCTGCATGAAGGGAAAACCTTGGTTTCCCAGCCCAGCTCAGGTGTGCCGCAGCCCATGGGGAGTTTGTGCGAGGCACCTCTTGCTCAGGGAGGAGGTTCGAGGAGATGATGAGCAAGGTAGGTGGCAAGCGCTGCCGTTGGTGCATTCCATCGCTCACCTGCTCCTGTGTCCCTGGGATTTGAGCAGCACATTTCTAATGCATTTATTTTATGTTCAACAGTTGGATTCGATGATCCCAGAGGTCTCTTCCAACCTGGTTGGTTCTGTGATTCTGTGATTCTATGTTCCTGCACTGCAGGGGACAGCTACTGTCCCCAGATGAGGGCTGGGGAAGCTGACACCCTGCATCTCGTTGAAGATGTCCCTGCTCATTGCAGGGGGGTTGGACTAGATGACCTTTAAAGGTCCCTTCCAACCCAAACCATTCTATGATTTGATGAAAGAGGGATTGGATACGGGCATCCCTTGACCAAAGCTGGTTTCCAAACTGTAGGGGACACCAGGATACAACGGTGGGGACTGGGAGGGTTTTCACATCACCACTTTCCGTTCTGCTCATGAACTACCGTTATCGTTTGAAACGTGAAAGCGAATTGTGCTGGAAGTCCTTGTATCTTCCAAAGCATCAACGACCTGGTGATACCAGTGCGTGTCGTGTTGAGCTGGAAGCACCTCTGCTGAAGGCTGTGTGGTTAATCTAAACTGTTTGTCCTGCCTAATAGGCAATCCCAAGTAAGGGATGATTGTTCTTTCTCTCCCCTAGACATGCCGTCTGTATATTCTACTTAGTTCTCCGTGCCCTGGACACTATAGAGGATGACATGACCATCAGCTTGGATGTAAAGGTCCCGATGCTGCACGAGTTTCACTCCTATCTCTATGAACCAGAGTGGAAATACATGGAGAGCAAGGAGAGGGACCGGCAGGTGCTTGAGGACTTCCCAACGGTAAGACGTCCACCTCCTTCAGCTGCCTTGTGTCACCTTTGCGTGCATGGTTGTCTCTGCGTTACGCCTGCCTGTGCTTGCTGAGCTCGTTCAGTCCCTGGCGAGCCCGTAGCTCTTCGGAAGAGCTACATCACCTGCACGTGGGGCTGGAGTGGCAAACCCAAACACTGTGCAACTCTCTGTACGAGCCAGAGGTAATCTGGCTGTGGAAAAGCACCAGCTCTAAAATGTGGCTTCTTGCCTCCCCTTGTTGGAAGAGTAAACAACCATCGCCTTGCAGAGAGGGGTTTGGATTTGTTGCCCAACACTGCGTTGCCTTGGTTGAGTGTCCTGTGACTCCTAACAGGGAGAGGAGGAAAGCTTGTCTGGGCATCTGGCTTGTGGATGGACCAGCGTTTACAGCAGTCCTGCAGGATCTGCTCTAGAGCTACAGGAGTCCATCTGCAGATCTTTGACATGCGTGTAAGATAAAAAGCACCCTCACTGTTAGTAACAATATTGCCCAAAGTCTTATTGCTCTAAGGATCCTTCTGAAAGGAAGACACAGAGAGTCTGCATCTCCAAGAAGGCCAATGGCATCCTGGCCTCTATTAGGAATAGTGTAGCCAGCCGGTCTGGGGAAGTGATCGTCCCTCTATACTCGGCACTGGTGAGGCCGCACCTTGAATCCTGTGTCCAGTTCTGGGCCCCGCACTTCAAGAAAGATGTTGAGGTGTTGGAGCGAGTCCAGAGGAGGGTGACCAAGCTGGTGAAGGGTCTGGAGGGTCTGACCTACGAGGAACGGCTGAGGGAGCTGGGGTTGTTTAGCCTGGAGAAGAGGAGGCTCAGAGGTGACCTTAGTGCAGTCTACAACTACCTGAAGGGAGGTTGTAGTGGAGTGGGAGTCGGCCTTTTCTCCCAGGCAACCAGCGCTAGGACAAGAGGACACAGCCTCAAGCTTCGCCAGGGGAGGTTCAGGTTGGACATTAGGAAGAATTTCTTCTCAGAAGGGGTCATTAGCCGTTGGAAGGGGCTGCCTAGGGAGGTGGTGGAGTCACCATCTCTGGATGTGTTTAAGAAAAGACTGGACATGGCACTTAGTGCCATGATCTAGTTGACATGGTGGTGCCAGGGCAATGGTTGGACTCAATGATCCCAGAGGTCTCTTCCAACCTGATTGATTCTGTGATTCCACTAGCAAGCTACAGCAGTGTTGGAGCATGTTCTCTGACCTGGAAGCCGATTGAGACAGTCTGGCCATGTCCAAGCCATTAAACTCTCTCAGCATGCAGAACAGCATGGTTGCATCCCAGACTTCCCTCGAGAAGTGGTTTCTGGCCCACGGTACTTCCCAAGTGTTGCCTGGGGATTGCTTAGGCTCAGAAGCACATCGGGGCTGTGCTGATGGGGTAGATGACGATGGTTGAGTCCATGCTCCATACTTTTACTGGTGCAGATGTAGCTGTAGGGTCTTGACTTTGTGCTGTAGGTGCTCAGGATGGCAGGCAGCAGAGCTGAAACTGCGATTCTTGTCCTGGGCTCCTGCCAGGTTTCACCCCCAGCAGGAGCAAGGGGGTGGTGGAGCTTTGCCACGCTGAGATGCAGCATCTCCCAGCGCTGAAGGGAAGCAGATCTGGCTGGTCGTCCTAGAGGGGATCCACCAAGCTGACGGCAGAAGGAGATGCTGTGGCTGGCAGGCAAGGCTGAGCTCTGCTGAGCGGGGATGCAGACATCTGGTTTTGGTGAGGGCACAGGGACCGGCCCGTGGTGGATGCTGCAATTTTGCTGTTGTTCACGTTGATCAAGAATAGCTGGGTTTATTTTTTAGGGTTTTTTTTTAAGTTCTGTTTAAGAAAAAGTATAATAGAGTGGGGAGCATTTAATTTTCCGATGAAGTTCTGTTTTGTTCAGCTTTTTAGCATTTTAAATTTATTCTACCCTTATCGGGCTTTCCCTAGCAGTGGGAATGGGATAATTGTTTGCAAAACTGAGGTGTATTGTAAATTTGGATGGGATAACAGTTGTTCTTGGGATAACAGTTGGCCGTGCCCTCTCTGGGAGGAGTGTACGCTATAGGAGATGGCTGTGTCAGGGGATTCTTGATGTATAGTGGTAGAGGTATGGTAGGTATGCCAGTGGCTTGGTACTTCAGAAGAGCTTTTGAGAAGGTGTTACAATCAATCAATCAATCAGTCAGGTTGGAAGAGACCTCTGGAATCATCAAGTCCAACCATTGCCCTGACACCACCATGTCAACTAGACCATGGCACTAAGTGCCATGTCCAGTCTTTTCTTAAACACCTCCAGAGATGGTGACTCCATCCAGTGTTTATGGCACTTTGTTGTTCTCTCTTGGTGTGTATGTGTTATCCGGGCAATCTGAGTTCATCTTCAGGTATGATTTTAATAATATTTAAGTAGAGGTGTACTTGCACATCATGCTTCTCCGTGTAGTGGATTGAAGCCATTGAGACAGAAGCAGAGTTGATAACGCTTGTTTTACAGACAGACTGAGACACGGGGCAAGGACATGCCAGCAGCCATGGATAGAGTCAGAAGAAGAGCCTGCATCTGTGGTGGTGTAGTCATTCTGACCACTGTCCTTATTGGACGCACACCCTGGTCTGGCTGTAGTTACCCAGTGATGGAGAATAAAGCTCAGTACAATAAAACATGATGCTCCAGTTTTGGGAAGGGGAGGATGCACTTTTTAGGGTTTTTTTCAGTGTGAGAGTGATGGAGTCACTGAATCATGTTATTGGACACGCGGAAGAAGGATTTCACACTTTCTCCGTTACTTGGTGCCTTTTCAGTTGTGCAAAACGTGCCCTGCGGAGCCAGAGCTGGAGAGGGCTCAGGAGAGCAGAGCACCAGAAACCTCCCGTCTTTTCCCATGGCTGGCATGATGGAGTGCTCTCACAAATCACAAAAAACCCAACTGTGTGCACCAAGTGTAGCTAGTTTCGTCCTGCAACTCCCAGATGATAGCAGTCCAAGGCCACAGAGCCTTCCCAAAGATACTTCTGTGTCTGATCTACTGCCAGAGACCATACAGTTTAGACTGAGAACAGACCGAGCCTGTCCTTTAGGGGCCTTGAAACAACTCTGGTTGTGGGAGTTGTACCAGATCTCCAGCCAGGGCGGGATAAGAGCCTGGTAAACAGTTTTTTTCTGATTTCTTAATAAATGTTGAGCTCTGCTATTTTTTCCTGACACTGGCTTTTTTTTTTTTTTTTTCCTCATGGTGGTTTGTGCTGAAGATCTCCATGGAGTTCAGGAACCTGTCAAAGGTCTACCAGGACGTGATTTCAGATATTTGCCACAAGATGGGTGTTGGGATGGCGGAGTTCTTGGAGAAGAAGGTGGACTCTCAGCATGAGTGGGATAAGGTAAGTCAGCCTGGACAGAGGAGAGGACTGAACGTGTGTAGGGTCCATCTTGTCTTGGTGGAAAGAGGAGACAGAGCATCCCTATGGGAAGAGGGTTGAGCTGGATAAGGGAGGCTGTGTGGGCTTGGGAAGGCTTTGAGAGACTGCTGGTCCTGTGGGCAATGGGAGGATGGCGTGGGTTTTTGGTGTTGCCCATCAACACGTGTTTTGGGTGACCCATCACATCAAGCTGTTCCCCTGCGGGCAGTTCATTCGGCTGCTGGAGGCAGAGCGGCACACCTTGGTGGGACATCCTTGGTGGGACATCCTTGCTGAGGTGGTTGCTGGGCATGGGAGAGCTGAGACATCCCAGGGAGGGCCGTGAGAACGTCCAGAAGATGTCAATTACTTCTGAGCATTATTTTTGTAAAACTCACTGTGGCAAATAAGCAGCTCTGTAACTGCTCCTTTTATCTTGCTCTTTTCCTGCCCCTTCCCCTCTCGGTGCCTCGCAGTATTGTCACTACGTTGCTGGGCTGGTGGGGATCGGCCTTTCCCGTCTCTTCTCTGCATCAGAGCTAGAAGATCCTATTGTCGGGCAAGACACGGAGCTGGCGAACTCCATGGGCCTCTTCCTGCAGAAAACCAACATCATCCGTGACTATCTGGAGGACCAGCAGGAGGGCAGGGAGTTCTGGCCCAGAGAGGTGAGGGAAAGCACCGCCTTGGGGCGAGCGTTTCTGCTGTGCCTCTTTGGGAAATGCACTAAAACTGAAGGTGCTGTTCTTGCTGCTCTGATACAGTCAGTTGCATCTTCTCATTAGAAGGGTTCCTGCTGGAATTCCCTTTGAAATCCCCAAAGCCAGGGGTTTTCTCCACTGTTTGTGGGTGTCCCTTGACTGTCTTTCATACTTCTGTCCAAGACCTGCAATGGATGGAGTCAACTGTCCACGCTTCCCAGGACACCTGTCTCAGGAATGCATTGCAGGGTGCGTAGTGGAAGGTGCACAGCTAAAATTGTGCTGTCTCTCGTGTCCCTTTAACTCAAAGTTAACAGGAGAGACTTGATGATCTGCTTTAATTTTATCAAGACCCTACAGTAAAGCTGTGCTGCATAAGATGGCTGCTGTTGGTTGTACATCTTCATAATAGCAGTTCTTCTAATGACAGCTGGCTGACACGTTCCACATCTATCTACAGCTGTCTGGGTACAGATGTGGGGACGAGGTGATGTCTCCCCACACTGCCAAGAACTCGTTGTGGGCAGCTTTTACCCCTCTCTGTTACGTTGGTTCCAGGAATGAGGGAGGATGAGACTGGTGAGATCTCGAGAGGGTACTTAGTCTGTTCCCGAAGGCAGGATCAGCTCTGCCTGTGCCTGGCAGATGCTTGTCCGCTCTTCTTGAGGCCCTCCAAGAATTTTTCTCTCCCTTTTCCATGTGGCTCACCTGTCTCAAAGAGCATTTCTTGATGTCAGCCTGATGTGTGAGACGTCTTTTCCTTGCCCTGCCTAGAGAAGATGTGGAGATGAGTTGCATCCTTCTTCTTGATAATCCCTTTGTGTATACGAAGGCCACTGTCATGTCTTTGCAGCCTGCCCTTCCTTCTTTAGTCTTGTAAGCCCCAATCCTTCAAGGCTTTTGTGGGTTTCTGGTGGTTCCTGTTGCTCCCAGACTGTTACTGATGTTTCTCTTACGGCACGAATGTACCCTCCAGCTTGTGAGTCCTTATCTTGATGTTTAGGTTTGGAGCAGATACGCAAAGAAACTCTCAGATCTGGCCAAACCCGAGAACATTGATATGGCTGTCCAGTGTCTGAATGAGCTCATCACCAACGCCCTCCACCATGTCCCTGATGTCCTCACGTACTTATCTCGCCTGAAAAACCAAAGTGTCTTCAACTTCTGCGCTATCCCCCAGGTGAGTTATGTTTTCAAGAGGTTCTTCATCATCTGCAGCCCAGCTGATGAGAAGTTGGAGGTGAAGGAGGTTATGTATCATGTTGGTGTTAGCCTGTTTTAATCTCCGTCTCTTCTATCTCTTCATTCTTTCCTGGTACCTACCCTTTCTGCTGTCAGTGAGATTGTGGCCCCACTCCAGAGTGTCTTGCCATCGATTTCACACTTGGCAAGCTCCTCACAATGCCATAAGGGCTTTTGGTGTTTCTCCTTAGGTGATGGCAATTGCCACATTGGCTGCCTGCTACAACAACAAGCAGGTGTTCAGGGGTGTTGTGAAGATCCGGAAGGGACAAGCTGTCACTCTCATGATGGATGCCACAAACATACAAGCTGTCAAAGCCATCATGTACCAGTATGTGGAAGAGGTAGGTGGACCAACTTGCTTCGAGTAATTTCTGGCTGTTCCCATCCTTGTTTCTGGTGTGGAATTGGGAAGACCCGTGAATCTGTTACTCCTTTCCCTACGTCCTTTAGTTCAGTGGTGTCAGGGCACAGGGATCCTGACGTGGTTTTGGCCTGTACCAAACTGGGTGCTCGATGTGTTCCCTTGAACGTACCCTTGGTCTGTGCCTGTGTTGAGAGGCAGAGACTGAGGTCCTGTTGTCCTTCTGGTGGAGAAGGAGATAAGTCAGCTGCCACAGCACAGGGCTTCCCCTGGCCTGAGCAGGCACAGAGGACCTTTCCCACAACATGCTTCTGAACAGGTTGCATCACCTCCCCGTGGGCTGCTCCAGCCAGTGGTCCTGTTTTCTCTGTGTCTGTAACTGCAGCTGGCAGCATGTGGTGTTTCCTTGTGCTCTGTGGCCAACAGTGAATAAGGGCAGCTCTTCGCAGGTGGTTAAAGCAGTGGGACTTACGACTTCAGGGTACTGTGAGGGTTAAAAGTTCACGTGGAGGAACACCTGGTGGGATAGATTCATGGGGGAAAAAAAAACAAAACAGCCCCAAAACACAAATCCAGTGAGGGCTGTTAAATAAAAAGATGTTACTTCTGCACCAGGGAGACCCCCAACCGTGGGTTATTAGAGCTCCTTTTGCAGGCTGGCCAACCCCGTGACAAGGGACAGTGACACCTTGGCCCAGAGGAGGGTCTCTGCTTGTGCACGCCTCCCTAAGACTCACGCAGACAAGTATCTTAAAGGCCATGGGGTTTGCAGACCATGAAGAGAAAACCCCAAAGATCATGGGGTTATCTGATGAAGGTGGCCATTTCCTGGCAGTCACACTGGCTGTTGATCACACTGGGGTGTCCTCACTGGTGTGGGGGGGGCTGCAGCACACCGGCAGTGAGTGAGGATTGCCAGGCAAGAACCGCTAGTCCCAGCAACACCACTTGTGGTTGAGGGATTGTGTCTGATGCCGTGTGGTCCATCTCCCATCGCGGGGTGCCCTCAAGAGGCTGCTTGGCTTAGTGCACTTCTCAAGGGAAATGGGCCCTGGCCCCATTGAGGAATCCCTTGCAGCTGGTCCTTGCTCCATGGCAGTCCACCACTGAGGGCACGGTGGTCCTTAAGGCTTCCTCTTCCACTTGGTGGTCCCATTTGCCTCCTCAACCTTGAGTGGGAACTGTAACTCCTCCTTCCTCCCTCCGCAGATCTACCAGAAGATCCCAAGCACAGACCCATCATCCAACAAGACGCAGCAGGTCATCACATCCATCCGTGCCATGAGCTTGCCCGGTGGCCCCATGGCATCGCGCCACCACTACTCCCCCATCTACCTGTCGTGCGCCATGCTCCTGGCCGCCCTGAGCTGGCAGTACCTGAGCACCATCTACAAGGCCACCGAGGAGTACATCCAGGCGGGCGAGAACTGACGGGCAGCAGGCGGGTGGGGGCAGAGATGGTCGGTGGACGGGCAGCGGAGGCAGGAGGCTCCTCATCCCATACCGGTGGGGATGGCCAGGCAGCGGGGTGCCACGGGGATGGGGACGGTGACGAGGACGGGACGCCGGTGAGCTGCAGCCTTGGGGCGATGGTGCGGTGTTGCCGGACTCTGCTCCTCCCCGCCCTTGCCATCTGCTTGGATGGTTACAAATGTTAACCAGAGTCTTACTGTTTGGGGTTGAATATGTTTTTTTCCCCTTCTTTCCTGTTGGACAGTTTACCTGAATTTTCTTGGTTTTGATTAGGATGGTTTTAAGTAGAAACTCCAGTTGCCTCTTTTCTTGCTTGAGGTTTAAGACACCTTTCCAGCTCAGAGCTGAGCAAAACCTTCTGGGTTTTGCCTCCCTTTCTTAGGCAGCCTCTTCCCCATCCCCTCTGGTGCCTGCTGTGCGCTGGAAGGATGCTGCTTCAGCCAGGAGAGGAATATGCTTCCTTGTCCAGGGAAAAAGCTCTGCCTACCTTCTGGCCCTCAGCCTGGGCTGGTTGACATCCTACAGCCTGGAAACAGGCAGAAGCAGTCTTCACATTTCTGTTGTGCTGAAGGGAGGTTACTAGGCTTGAGATGAGCCCTTTTAATGTTAAATATGTAGAAGGTGGGATGCTCTGTCCACTTTAATGTGCCGCCAGCTGAAAGCCATCTCTTGCAGCTCCTAGTCCTCTAGCAGATGGCACCCTGCACTTGCAAAGCTTCCTCTTTTAGCAGCTGGGGAGGTGGTGAAATGGAGGAGAGGGGAGCTGCTTGCATGGCTCTGAGCTAATAACTCCATGCCTGACTCCACTGCAGAGTCTGGGCTCTGAACCCTTTCTTCAGCCCAAGGGGATGGGTGGCCGTGGCACAGCAGCACGGGGTGCCTCTGCCAGGCCAGGGGAGTGAGGGTTTACACCATGTTGTCCCTCATGGCATGCTTTTTTGGGGGGCCTTGGTGCATTGGCCACCCTGAAAGGCAGTGGTGATCCCTGCCATGGGCTGGGAGGGCTTGAGCCACCGAGGGGGGGCCAGGGCAGGTTTCCTTGGCCCATTTGGCTCCAGCTTGGGATGATACTTCGGGTTAGAGTGATGTGCAAGAGGCTTCCACTGCTGTTTTGAAACATCAGGTTGGCCTTACTTCAAGAGAAAACAACACTTTAAAGACAAGTCCTCATTCTTCTGGGGTGGATTTGTTTTCAGGGTCCCTACCCACCCCCCCTCAAACGCTGCTTTGCCTTTGTAAAGGGAAGGACAGCCCGTGTCCTGGTGCAGGACAGAGCTGTCTCATGGGGGCAGCTTGGTGGCCTTTGCGAGGCCAAGCCCCTGTGGCCAGACTGTTACTCAGAAGGAGGATCCTTACTCCACAAGTACCGATGTAGATAGTTTTAAGCTGTTGTTCAAAAGAAACTTGCGGTAGCTCTCTTTGTGCAGCTTCCTGTCTTGTTGAAATTAAAGACATTTTCTTTGGGAAAAAAGTGTTTGATAATTTTTTTTAGCTGTCATTTCTTTTACACCAGTAATTCATAGAATCACAGACTGGTTTGGGTTGGAAGGGATGTTAAAGATCATTTAGTTCCAACCCCCTGCCACACTTTCCACTAGACCAGGTTGCTCCAAGCCCCATCCAACCTGGCCTTGAACACTGCCAGGGAGGGGGCAGCCACAGCTTCTCTGGGCAACCTGGGCCAGTGTCTCACCACCCTCACAGCAAAGAATTTCTCCCTAATATCTAATCTCAGTCTCCCCTCTTTCAGTTTAAAACCATTCCCCCTCGTCCTGTCACTACCTGCCCTTGTAAAAAGCCCCTCTCCCGCTTTCCTGTAGCCCCTTCAGGTACTGGAAGGTGCTAGAAGGTCTCCCTGGAGCCTTCTCTTCTCCAGGCTGAACAGCCCCAGCTCTCTCAGCCTGTCTCCATAGCAGAGGTGCTCCAGCCCTCTGAGCATCTTCGTGGCCTCCTCTGGACTCACTCCAACAGCTCCATGTCCTTCTTACATTGGGGTCCCCAGAGCTGGACGCAGCACTGCAGGGGGGGTCTCACGAGAGCAGAGCAGAGGGGCAGAATCCCCTCCCTCGCCCTGCTGGCCACGCTGCTGGGAATGGAGCCCAGGACACAGTTGGCCTTCTGGGCTGCAAGCGCACATTGCCAGCTCATGGTGAGCTTCTCATCAACCATCACCCCCAAGTCCTTCTCCTCAGGACTGCTCTCAATCCATTCTCCACTCAGCCTGTATTGGTGCTTGGGATTGCCCCGACCCACATCCAGGACCTTGCACTCAGCCTTGTTGCACTTCATGCAGTTCACATGGGCCCAGCTCTCAAGCCTGTCAAGGTCCCTCTGGGTGGCCAATTCCCCACCATGCCCCAAGTTACAAGCCCTCAGCTCAGATGAAATGCAGACACTTCCTTGTTGCCACTCAGGGCATTGCAGTAAAGCCTTGTGTGCCAGACCCAAGACTTTTAACCGGGGTGAGACACAGCTAAATGTCAGTGAATTAATTAACTTTTAATGGACTTTGCACTGCAGGCAGCAGGAGTGGTGGCACAGCCCAGGGCTGCAACCATGCTCTCCTGTGCCTGGGAGCACCCTCGTCCTCCGCACCCTCTGTGCCAGCGTGCAGGGAAGCTGGGGGCTGTCCTGGCTCCAGTCTGGGCCAGGTTGAAGCACTTTCCCCCCCATCAGGAGTACGCAATGCCCAGGGGCTCCTCAGGAGTCAACACAAGGCCCACTGTGTCCTGGTTTGGCCTAAACCAGGCCAATTTTCCTTTCAGTGATTTTTACTTCTAAGTAACTGCACTTTCTGAAAGTAACTGCATGTTTTGCAGACAGTGTCTGCTTCTAGGACTGATAACGCTCGAAGTTTGTAGTTATCACTGAGGCACCAGTAGGGATGTTGTGCAGAAAGGCTCTTGCTGTACTTATTCTTAGAGAAACCAAGGTCACTGCTAAATTCCTCACCGCTTACGAGTGAGGAGCTGAAGGGGGGTTGCACCTGCAGGGAAGAGCAGACAGGGCAGGTGACCCAAAATTGACCAACAAGGTATTCCACCCCATACACGTCATTCTCGCTATAAAGCGGGGGGATCACGAGGGTCTGGGCCTGCTGTTTTTGGGGGCCTCTGCCTGCTTGGGCTGCTTCTGCAGCTTGAGCCTTTGGCCAGTGTCCAAGGAGGACTCTTTCTGTTTTCCTGCTGCCCCCGATCCCGATCCGTGCATCCCTGAATCCAGCTCTCGACCGTCGCTGGGCCCAGCCTGGGCCTTCCCAGAGCCTGCCCTGCAGTGCCAGGGGTGATGTGGCTGACATCGGGGGAGCTCGATCTTGGTTTTGTATAGATTTGTATATATTTGATTATTCCAATATTATTATTATACTCTTTTTCATTATTACAGTTTATTAAAACTGTTTTAACTTTCCAATCCGTAAGTCTCTCTCCCTTTTCCCTTTCCCTTCGGGGAGGGGAGGGTTAACAGAGAGCATCTGCCACAGGTTTAAGAGCCGGCCCAGCTTTAAACCCTGACACACTGTCACCCGTATGACCAGAGGACAGGGCTGGGAGTCACCACACTTGGATGAAGATAGCAGGGTCTCACCTGGCTTCTACAACACACGGAGCAACAGGAAGAGAGTGTGAGGTGGTCTGAAGTTGAGCAGAAACAACAAAGGTCCAGGAAACAAGACACTGGAGAAATCATTTATTGGCACAGATGTTCCAATCATACACAGCACAGCTCTGGTGCCTGAGTGAGCAGAGGTAAGGGGCTATCATACAGTGCAAGGAGGAGCCTGCTGCACGCCTGGAGCCTCAGCTCAGCAATATACTTTGTGCTTTAAAATGAAAAAATAAAAAGCTCTTTCGCTATATTAGTGTTGGCAAATTACATGATTCCTCCTACGCAGCTATTACACCTCCCCCCAGTAACAAAAATAAGGTTTTTCTCCCTCAACTGTGTGCAAGTTAGCAAGATACCTCCAAGGATCTGCACAAGGTTCCTGCAGCAGACCTAGGGAACATCCCTCATCTCTGCTCAGCGTTCAGCACCCATGGCCCCAAAGCACCACCCCAACCTTGGACTCGGCACCCTCGCCAAGGCGTGCTGCGCACACTGAGCTGCCCAGCCACTGATGGAAAGGGGTTTGCTCCTTCCAGCGTGCTTCTAGATGCTTGCAGGACGTTTGAGCAAAGGCTCGTGGAGCTCCAGCCAGGATCAATAACCCCAGACGACAGCAGGAAGAAAAAAAAAAACCAAATAAACAGCTGAGGACCAAGTGGTTTAAAAAGCAGCTACATGGATGGAGCGGAGCAAGCGATGCACAAAGGACTTGTTGCAGGCAGGAGGGGCCTTAACACAGCCCCACATCAAGTTTGTCAGCATTTCATCATTAACAGGTCTAAGTGTAGCCAATTCAAGGCTCACACTACCACACCCTGCTTGTTTCGGGTGCCAGCAGTCAGACCCACCCAGCCAGGGGTGCACAAATCCCACCTGGCCTGTGGCTTCCCAGCAGGATCCATCTCCACTGCCCCAACCAAGTCCCTCATCCCAGCACAAAGCTACTGCTTCCTACCCTCCCAGTAACAGACTGGGCTGGAAGGGGTCCAGGCTAACCAAATACCATGGCTCCAGCAGTCCTTTGAGCAGGGAATGCCCCATAGCTGCAACGCACCAGGAGCGGAGGGCTTGCAGAGAGCAGCTCCACCTCCAGCTCCACCATATAATTTAAAACAAACAAAAAAAAAGATAAAAAGCTTTAATAACAGTAACCTCAACTATAGTCTCTTAGAGGGGGGGGGCTCTGCACCCAACCTGCTATCAGTTAAAAGCATCAGGGACTCAGGATTATTTGTGGTTTGGTCAAGAAGGTTACACCCTCTTCCAGTACTGCTCCGGCCTGGGGATGCCAGCCACGATCTCGGACTCGATGCCGCAGTGGTCCTCTCCTCGGAGGATTTTGAAGAAGCCTGGAAGCACACCAAGGGCAAAAGTCAACTTCTGTACCACACCAAGGAGAAAGGGGAAGGGGTGTTTCCCTCTGGCAGCATCTGGGGGTGGCCTCACCATTGTCCCCCCAGTCGGTGTTCCAGGAGTTGGCGGCCAACCAGTACGGAGTGCCATTGTCCACCCCCCAGCCCAGGACGCGGATCGCGTGGCCTCCAACCTGCTCACCGGTCACGTGCTGGTAGACCCCTGCAAGGCAACAAGCCAACACGTCAATGGCCACCGCATCTACCCCCGCTTCAGACCACTGGCAGCTTGTGAGACATTCGATATCAAAGCCCAGAGTCCAGCTGAGAAGGTTTTGTGGTTAAGTGGAAATCTGAAGCTTAACGGAGTCTGGAGGAAGGACTGACGCTAAGCGTCAGCTCAGCACGCAGGACACCCAGAGACACTGGGCAAGGAGCCCAAAGGCAGCACATCCGAAGAAGTTCAGAACAGGGTATTGGGGCCACACCAGGAGAGCCACCTGCCAGGATTTTACCCAAAATCACAGAATCATTTTGGTTGGAAAGGACCTTTAAGATTAAATAGAGTCCAACCGTTAACCCAGCACTGCCAAGCCCACCACTAACCCATGTCCCTCAGCACCACATCTACTCTTCTTTTAAATCCCTCCAGGGATGGTGACTCCACCACTTCCCTGGGCAACCTGTTCCACTAGCTGTTGTTCTCAGCTGCAATTCTGGGGGCTCCCCCCCAAGCCCTGAGCCAGTCCCAAGCACCTATTCCCCTTTCTATGAACCAATGGATACAGGAGATGGCATCTGCCCATGTTCTTGCAACATCAGATACTCAAGTGTGAACGTGAGATCTCCTTTAACACAAGGGCCACAAAAGACAGACCCTATGGATGAAGTAGGGAACAGGGCTCCTTACAGCCTCAGTGCTGATGCTCACCAGACTTGTACATCAAGAAGTCCTCGTAGACAATAAAGGCTCCTTCCACCGGGCCGTTCTTGTAGATCTCAGCCATGATTTCCTTCTCACTGCGAGGGACACCATAGGATGTGATGCCTAGGGAGGAAAAAAAGTCCAACCATTAGGACATGGCATTGTCAGGCCACACAGGTCTTGCAACAGCTGGACAGAGACCACTCAGCGTTCCCCTGCAAGAGGTCTTCTCCACGTAAAGGTTAAATTCAAACCCAGCTGCTCCAGAGGCACTGACACAGTCACGCAGGGCTCTAACCATCCCTCTTCCAGAGAGAATGATTTAACCCAAGTCCTATTCTGTACCCGAACGACCTATTCCACACAGCTTCCGTGGGAAGTTTTCCCCTTGTACATCCTCGTTTCCAAAACAACCCAAATTACCCAAGGCTGAGACAAATCCCCAAGAAGCAGCCAGACTCTCCTACAGATATAGTGCTGGCTACCACCAAGGAGTAGGAAGGAGGTGGCTTTGACACCAGACTCCCCCAGGGCTCAGCACCATGCTCTTCAACGCAGGCAGGTGCACCACGAGGACTCAGATCAGTTCCCCCATCTCAGCTGAGTCTCAGCAAATACAAACTGTGCATCTGCCAAGGCTTATGGTTGCTCCAGGACCATCCATCCTGAGGACACAGAAAATAGCCACCATAGAACAGCTTAGGGAGAGGTCCAACCCCACCGAGTTAGCACTAGGAGCAGCTCTGGACCTGCTGGGCATCAAGCAGTGTCAGAGACCACCTCCCTTACCGTAGTGCTTGTCCTCTTTGTATGAGGGCGAGTAGCCGGGTTCGCAGTGCCGGCTGCACCTGGGGGTTTCCCCCCCCTCCCCGGTGCACGGCGGCCGGGAGCCGTTGACGTGGTGCTCACAGGGTGGGATGGAGTAGGGACGGCAGCCTGTTGAGGACAGAGGCAGCATGAACTGGCTGTCCCCAAGCACCCCCGTCCCCAACAGCCATGCTGGAGAAGGCACCAGATGCTCCAAGAAAGGGTATGACTTTTCTGACCCAGAAACCCCACAGATCAGTGGGGTGTGAGTAAGAGTAGGTCTGCCACTGCCAGATGATCAACGGGTTTCCCCTCTGGACCTGCTTCCCACCACCTCCCTCTTGAAAAGGTGATGGAAAAGATGGAAACACGAACCAATTCATGGCCATGCTAAGAAGAGGCAGAGGTTTCCAGTCTGCAAGTTGCTTTTTGAGGGGGAAACATGTCAAGAAGACTCCTGCCTTCATCCAAAGTGCACTGAACTGGTCCAAAACCAGCAACAACAACAAATTCACAGCCCCATTCATTCCTGCTATGGAAGCAGGAGCCTTGTGGGGTTGTTACATCTGGCTACTGTGCTCCTTTCCTGGATGGGTCTCCTGCCACTAGGTGCTGCTCATGGGCCCTTGTTCCAAAGGGGTGACCAGGAGGTGCCATGGGGACAGGAGCAGCCAGCTGGGCTAGCAGAGGGGTTTGAGCCCAGCCCCAAAGGAGGGAGCAGCCACAAGGATACACACCAGAAGAGAAGCACCCTGAACCTGTAACCAAGCAGAGATGCTCCTCTTTGCCTTCACAAGGCTATCTGCCAGGACTTACCCACATGGGAGTCATAGAGACCCCCGGACACGAGGCCCCTGTCTGTCCAGTACCGCCAAGCGCCAGAGGGGTAACCACCATTGCACCTGGAGAGAGAGGCAGCAGTTCCAGCTCCAGCCTGCCCAGAGCCATCCCCTTTTGGGGGAGGAGAGTGAAACAGACCCAGCTTGGGACAGCTGAAGGGAAGCTTTCAGCACGCTGATCCTTTCTAAGTCTGTCTCTGCCTTCCCCAGGCCTCAAGACACCAAAGCCTCAGGGCAAGAAGGAGCTAAGAGCACCCATGCCTTCAAATCCCAAAGCAGTGGTGCCTCCTTGCCAGGTCCCTGGTCAGCCTCTGCCTCCAGGAGCAGCAGAAGTCACACACTGTGGAGACCCAACTCCCCACCCTGCTCTCAATGACTGCAAAAGCCACGGGCAAAAGGCTTGTGCCTGAAAACCAAGGCTTTGGGGCTACTAGAAGACCCTTCCTTTGGCTTAGGCAGCTGCCAACTCTCTATGGGAAAGTACCGCTATGTGCTTGCCCTCCCTATACCATCCGTCATCATCCAGCAAACTGCTGCAGGCAGGATGTGGCCTCGAGGGACTTTCAGTCCATGCAGTCACCTTTATGTTCCCACTTAACTCCAGCATCTCCAGCACAAACCACTGGTGGGGCTTCCTGCTCATCAGGGAGACTAGGAAGACAGGGCTGAAATGATCAACATCTTCAGGTTGTGCTCCTGCTCCTCCCACCCACTTTTTAAGCACACAAGAACCAAGAGCAGCTCACCCCATGCCACACTCGAAGCCACAGCACGACAACAAGTCCTCCGCCGAGACCTCCACGCTCACCTTGGCGTTCGTGTGAACACAGATTCTGTCTGAAATCGCTTCTACGGCACCGAAAGCCTGTGGGCAGCCCCAAAACCCAATGGAAGACCATTAGAGCTGGCCATGGGAGAGAAACCAGGCAACCTTCTGGCAATGAACGCAGCAAGCATGAGTCTGGCTGGGAGAATCCCACCAAGAAGCTCAGACACTGCAGTATCCCATGCGTCCCCCCGTTTATGCAGTTCAGTAGCAAACTCAACAGTATGGTTTTTTTTGTCCAGCAAACTATCGACACGACCTTAAACTGCCCACACTCTTACCCAGCAAGAGCCACAAGAGCCCTGGTCTCTTATCTCATTGATGGTAGGACAGTTAGGCCACTGCGTCCGTGAGTCAAAGCTATCGGGCAGCTCCATGTCTGCAGCAAAATCTACCCTGCAAGTGAGAAGAGGGAAGTCCTGTTACAGGAACAGCAGTGTAACAGGACTGGGTGCACAGGACTCTCCAAACTCCTCTGAAGGTGACCTGGAGGACGAATGCTCTTGTTGTTTGCTTGCTGAAGGAGAATAAATACTTCTGAAGTCCTCAGACCAGGTCAGCAGCTCCTCCAGTGTTTTAAGTTTCAAGGAATACAAATTACACGATTGGTCAACTATCTGGCAGGACAGAGGATGGATGCTCCCCCCACGCATGCTTCTGTGCCCAACTCCATGCAAGATGTCCACCAAGCTGCACCCAGGGAAACCCCACTCAGCCTGCTGGGGAGACCCTCACCCACTCCAGACACACCAGAGGCATCCACAAAAGCTTTTCCAGGGCCCTCATCTTCTTCTCCCTGCACTCACCTCTCAGGGAGCTTGGGTCCACCCAGGAAGGTGCCACAGAGCTTCTTCACATAGCTCATGTCAGTGTTGCGGAAGTTGTGTCCTGCCTGGGAAGAGACGCAGAGAAATGGGACATGACTCTCCATAGCCACCAAGTGCATTGCTGGGACCAGCCTGGTGCTCCAGATCTCCCTCAAACCCAGCCCGTGTCTGACACTTGCTATAAAACCCAGGGGCCAAGAGCCAAGCTACCTATAGACAAAGAACACAGCCCCTTCCAGGATCAGTGCAGCGTGACCAGTAAGCTAAGGTCAAGCTCCAGGCTTTGGCCACAGCAGCCTGGCTGAGGAGGGTTTGGCCAGGTCACCAACACAGCTTGCCATCTGCTGCTTGTTTCCAGCCTCCCACAGAGTTTCCTCCTCTTAGTATTGCTCCTACTCTACAAGTTCATCGGTGCTCTGCTCCAAAGCGGAGAAGATGCACAGTTACTGTCACCGCAGGAATCCCTGACAGCATCAACTCACTGGAGAAGTCATAGAATCATAGAATGGTTTGAGTTGGAAGGGACCTTAAAGATCATCTAGTTCCAACCCCCTGCCACGGGCAGGGACACCTTCCACCAGACCAGGTTTCTCCAAGCCCCATCCAACCTGGGCTTGAACACTGCCAGGGAGGGGGCAGCCACAGCTTCTCTGGGCAACCTGGGCCAGTGTCTCACCACCCTCACAGCAAAGAATTTCTTCCTAATATCTCATCTAAATCTCCCCTCTTTCAGTTTAAAACTGTTCCCCCTCATCCTATCACTACTTGCCCTTATAAAGAGTCAACTGAGACCAAGGCTGGTTTGATGCAACCACCACAATGAGACTCCCAAAGCTCAGCTACTGAGTCCCACAGACAGACTGTTGAGCAATGCATCCAAAAAAGCCCCAAAAAGCAACCTGGTACTCACCTTCCAGGTGGTGTTGAGCTTGTTTATGTGGTTGACCAAGTCACTGGAGAGAGGAGGGTAGTAAGAAATGCTGCGAGCATTGGCAAAGGCCACCAGGACACACAGGATGGACACGGACGGCCACATCTTGGCTACAGAACAGGACACTCCACCTGCAGCCAGATTTGGGCATCATTGGAAACCTTCCCAAGGCACGCTCAGACCACGAGCGAGGGCTTGGCAGAAGGACCGCTGCAGCAGCACGTGGGAGGATAAGACACGTGGCTGCATGAAGTCCCTCCCAATCCCAATTTACTCCAAAGGTCAGGAGACACACAGGAGCAGACTATTATATCCCCTCTCCTCAGAAGAAATCAGACAAGGCAACCCTGTTTGCCGACCACTGCAGGATTAGTAGCAGCAGGAAAATACCTTTTGAAGCAGATCCAAGGGATTTGGAGGGTATTAGAAGCTGTGTTTACTTCCACAGCACTGGAGAATAAGGACTAGGAGAAGGAAGATGTGACTCCCCCCACCGTGGCGACCTGCAGGCAGGGCTGCAGCCCCAGGAACTTGCTAGCCCCTGCCCTACTGCAGTGCTCCTCCCTTTGAAGATACCACTCCAAATCACATTTTTGGGCTTTATGGCCTCATTTTGGCCAGCCCGTTGCCCTGGGGACGCTGACTGGGGTCACAGCCCCGAGGCAGGGACGCCCCCGCCTATGCAGAGGGAGCCTGTGCACATCAGAGCTGCCTGTGGGGCTTTTCACCAGGGAGGCTGCCAAGCCACATCCCTTGGCACAGGGCACCAGGAAAGTCCCAGTTTGGGGAACAGAGACACAAGGGAAACCCAGGAGCAGGGCGAGAGTGGGCCACAGCGTCCAGTGGGAGCACAAGCATCACCCTGCCCAGAGATGCTCCAGGGCTCGGTGCTTTCTCTGCTCTTCCACCTCCTTTATCCTAATTCACATTAAATTGCCCTACTGCAATTTAACCCCCAACGCCAGCAGCCACCACTTGCTCCGCGTCCCCACGCCTGACTCAGACACGAAGCTGGGCCACGAGCTGCTCCATCTCTGCAAACACACCAGGGCATCCTCCTCCTCCCAAACCTCCCAGCTCCCCTTCCTGCAACCCCACATCCACCCCGAGACCTCAGATACTCCACAGCAGCCTGAACAGCTGAGATATCCAGGCCCTAATTCCTACTCAGCGAGCTGAACGTGTAAATCACCATCGCAAGCCTGGGCTTAAACCCTTCTGGGCAAACACACCCGAGCAGCTGGACCCCCAGCTCCTGCCAGCAGCAATCCAGCCCTGCTGAGCAGGGGCAAGGGATGGGGAGACGCACGCATTTCCATGCAGGCTGCTTCCACCCACTCACAGCCAACTTTAGCTTTTCCAGAGAATAAAACCCAGCAAGAGTGTCCTACTTTTCTGCCAGCGACAAGCCCAGGCGGCTACAGCTAACTGTAGAAAAGGGCTTTTTCTTATTTCCTTCCCCCTCCTCCTTTCACCATTTATTTATTTCTCTTCCCACCCTCTGCGCTTTCAGCAGGATGCTCAGCCCAAAAGCTAGTTGAGTGTTGTGTCCTCCTACCCCCAGATCTCACCTCTTTGAAGGTGTTTCATGTGTGTTTGTTTGCTTAGAGGGTTCCTGCTGGCATTGCTGGTGTCCCCACTGTGCTCCTCTGCAGCGAGTCCAGAGGAGGGTGACCAAGCTGGTGAAGGGTCTGGAGGGTCTGACCTCCGAGGAACGGCTGAGGGAGCTGGGGGTGTTTAGCCTGGAGAAGAGGAGGCTCAGAGGTGACCTTAGTGCAGTCTACAACTACCTGAAGGGAGGTTGTAGTGAAGTGGGAGTCAGCCTCTTCTCCCGGGCAACTAGCGATAGGACAAGAGGACACAGCCTCAAGCTTCACCAGGCGAGGTTCAGGTTGGACATTAGGAAGCATTTCTTCTCAGAAAGGGTCATTAGCCATTGGAAGGGGCTGCCCAGGGAGGTGGTGGAGTCACCATCTCTGGAGGTGTTTAAGAAAAGACTGGACATGGCACTTAGTGCCATGGTCTAGTTGACATGGTGGTGTCAGGGCAATGGTTGGACTCGATGATCCCAGAGGGCTCTTCCAACCTGATTGATTCTGTGATTTCTAAGGCTAGTGTGGTTTTTGCCTTGTGCCCCTTCCAAATGGCCATAGGAAGCCTATAGGTGACCAACCTGAGCTGAAACACTTTCTCTAATGAAAAATCTTTAAAAAAAAAAAAATCAACACAAAAACAAAACAAAAAAAACCCTCCAAAACCCTCTACACTTCCTGCAGCCAAGTCTATATTTTCTGTAGCAGAGAAGAGAGACATTTTTGAGGCCAGAAGGCACCTGATACGCTTTTGTTTTCAGCAGGATGCTTGTAAATTTGCTGACACGCTGAAACCCGCCCTGCAAAGCCTCCCGCAGCCCTACGGCTGCTTGCGCCGACCTCTCGATGGACAGACACGGGAGATCTCACATCCTCAGGTTACCAGCCCACACCGGCTGCAGACTGCGAGCTCCAGGCAACCCGAGACCAGAGTGGAAAAAGACACCAGGCAGTTTCCCCTGGGACAGGCGCTCGTCTTTAAGCTCTGCTGCATTGCATCCGCCCCACGGCGTGGCCGACGGCCAGCAAACCCAGCAGAAGCAGCGAGACGTCGTCCAGCACAACCCAAATAGCTGGGAGTCAGCCAGTTGGTTCAGCAAACAAGCCTCTTGCCAGGTCTCCCATGGGCATGAGGGGTTTTTTTGGGGGGGAGCTGATAGTCTCAGTTGGATGGCACAGATTATCGCAAGATCTGGGTGGAGAATGAAGAGGAAACCCTTGATCTCACGGGGACCGACTTTTTAATACGGCCTGCAGCGACAAGACAAGGGATAATGGTTTTAAACTAAAAGAGAGTAGTTCAGACTAGATGTAAGGAAGAAATTGTGAGGGTGGTGAAACACTGGCACAGGTTGCCCAGAGAGGGGGTAGATGCCCCATCCCTGGAAATATTCAAGGCCAGGTTGGACGGGGCTTTGAGCAACCTGGTCTAGGTGAAGATGTCCCTGCTCATGGCAGAGGGGCTGGAGCAGATGACCTTTGAAGGTCCCTTCTGGCCCAAACCATTCTAGGATTCTATGGGCATGAAGTCTCATAGAATCACAGAATGGTTTGGGTTGGAAGGGACCTTCAAAGGTCATCTGCTCCAGCCCCTCTGCCATGGGCAGGGACACCTTCCACTAGACCAGGTTGCTCCAAGCCCCATCCAACCTGGCCTCGAACAGGGAGGGGGCAGCCACAGCTTCTCTGGGCAACTTGGGCCAGTGTCTCACCACCCTCAGTCAAGAATTTCTTCCTAATATCTCATCTAAATCTCCCCTCTTTCAGTTTAAAACCATTCTCCCTCATCCTGTCACTATATGCCCTTGTAAAAAGTCCCTACAGGCATGAAGTCTCAGGGTAGGGGGGTGGGGAGCTGATACTCCCAGCTGGATAGCATGGAGTATCCCAGAACCTTGGAGAAGGAAGGGAAAATCCTCGATCTTGTGCAATTTCTTCCTCCCTGCCCCTCCACCACTTTACCAAGCGCCCCGTGTACAGCAAATCTATATATAGGGCGCAGGCACGGGACTCACGGGGTGGATTTCCCCCCACAGCAAGTCACGTGCAGCCGGAGTCACGCTGACCCCAGCGGCAACGCATCAGGCAAGCAAAGGCTGCTGGTTTCCACCCTCGCCCCCCTTTCCCCTCCAGACACAGCGAGACGCTTCCCATGGCAGCGTGACCACGCGCGTGCTTCCCCCACCACCGCTATCTCCTCCGCACACGCTTCCCTCCCCCTAAAGCCCCACGGCTGTTTTTAACGGCACCAAAAGAGCAACACCAAAACCAAACTTGCACAACAGCCACTGCACGCGACAGATATCTGCTTGTCTTGCTGCACGGCGGAGCAGGCCAGAGGAGTTTCTCCAGCAACCCCAGGAGATCCCTTCCCTTTGCACCCCCCGTGTCTCTGGAGGCACCGTGCACCTTCAGGATACCCCTGGCTAAGTCTGTCTTCACAGGTAACATCCCACCAGAGCCTGTTAGCTTGAAAACAGAAGCAAAGCTCGGCTGGTGGACTTCTTAAGACCCAGCAGCTTCATCCTAGCAAACTCCCCAGATGGCAGGAGGATGTCTGGGGCTTGCAAAGAGCCCCCCAGGCTGCTCCACCTCCTCTTGGGCTGTGGACCTGAGGACAAGTCCCCTGCCCTCTGCTTTAGATTTCAAAGCTTAGGTTCCAATTTCTTAAAGGATGAGCAAGAAATAACTCCAGAAAGCTGTTACCCACCAGCACACCTGACCCTGAGCAGGACTCTCACAATTCAGCCAGCTGGCTACTTAAAAAGAGGAAATTTAGGCCACCTGAGTACAGCCCTTGAGCCCCCTCCCTCCCAGCCAGCGAGGAGGAAGCACCGAGGCCAAAGGCCCTCCAACATGAGCTGCTCAGAGCAGCTGCAGCGTGCGAGGGAGGAGAGCACCCGAAGCGAGATGGCTGCGGCTGGCTCTGCACCACCCACCCGCAGTCCCTCTGCAACGGCACAGAGACAGGAGGGAAGGAGGTGACATCACCCCAGTGCCTTCTCCATCCCTCCTGACCAGGAGATCTTGAAACCAGAGGCAGTTCCCTGCCTGCTTTCCCAGGGACAGGGCTCCAACTAGTTGGACCACATTACGCCAGAGATCAGCAGGGTCCCATAGCCTCCTCCCAGCAGCTGAGGCAGATGCACAGTGCCCACAACAGCAAATCCCTCTGCAGAGTCCCACCACGAGGTATTCTCCTCATCACCCAGAAATCAAAGCCCACAATGCCCACTTAACTGGGCATTTCTCTGCCCAGACAATAAAACCCCCAAAACAGGCTCTTCAAAGCCCAGCTCACATGACTCAGCTTAGGCAGGTCAGGCCATGAGATAAGTCACAGCCCTGAAGCACCTCTCAGCTCCTCCATTGTCTGGGCCAAACCCCTGAAGGCACAGACAGAGGTACCCACACCCCCTTTTCCAAGGCTTTGGGGAAGATAAAAGCTGTCCCACCCTCACAGCTCACCCTCCAGGGTCAGAGGTACTCAGCAAAACCCAAGTCATGTGTCCTCCTCCATCAAGCAGCCCCTTACCTAAGCCAAGCTTTGTCCTTTGTTCTAGCTGCCAGTATTCCTGCGTGACTCTAAGCCACAATAAAGCAAGCATCTAAACTGAGCAATCCAGCTTAGCTTGCTGTGCCACCAGGTTAGCTTGGTGGCCCCACAGGCACGCACCAAACTCAGGGCCTGGTGACTTCATTACAGCCATTACACTGCATTATCACAGCTTGAATTTAAAAAAAATAAGCATGAGACACTCTTCCCCGCACCCACTCCTTTCCAGGAAAGCCAAACCATTAGCACAGGTTAGATATCTGGCAAAATAAATATATCTTGAGACAAGTTGTGGCGCTCGCCTCTTGCATTCACAGAAAGCGCAGCATTCCCCCCAAATGGAGCTGCACTGATTTTTCTTTGGGGTTTTTTGGCTCTTACAGACCAATCCACAAACCAGAGTCTTGCGCAAGAGCTCAGCTGCCTCAGCAGACACCCTGCTGCTACCGAAATCCCTCAACTTTGCAACCTGGAGATACAAGGAAGCGCTCTTTGCTGGATCACGCCTGCAGAGCAACCCTGAGCGGGCGATATACGGACCACAGCTATATGGCACGCCAAGGCTATATGGCACGCCAAGGCTATATGGCACGCCAAGGCTATATGGCACAGCAGCCAGACACAAGGCAGGTTCATCCAGCGCCATCTCCAAGCCACAGCCCCGGTGCCAGAGCAGAGCTGGGCATCACGGGCTGTTCCCAGCAGCCCTTCAGCGGGTGCCAAACCGACCTCCTCAGCATCAGCTGACGAGCAGGGTTGGGTTTTGGTTTGTTGTTGTTTTTTTTTTTTTTCCATCTTCATTATGAAAACAAGGTTTCCTCGCTCCTCCTGCCACCATTTAGGGGAAGCTTTTGCGACGCGCTGGGGGTTGATGGCATTTCCCCTGCACCAAACCTCACCTCTGAGCAGCACAGCACCCATCCTGCACCCGACATGGCCAAAAACACCCCAAAACGCATCCGGAAACCGAGGGAGACGCTTCTGCTGCCCTAAAGGGCTGCTTCGCTGCCCCCCAAGGGCGCAGGGCTGGGGGGGGTGTGTGTCCCCCCACCCTCGGGCGCAGGACTGGGGTCTCCCCCCCCTCCCCACCCTCCCACCCGTGTCCCCCTCCCCAAGCCGGGCCGTTCAGCGCAGCATCCCCCTCCCCTTACCTGCCCCCGCTGCAGCTCCCACACCCGCGCCCCGCTGCGCTCCTTATGCCCGGCCCCGGCCCGCCCCCGGCCCCGGGACTCACCGCCCCCCGCCCCGGGACTCACCGCCCCGCACGGCCCGGCACGGCCCGGCTCGGCCCCGCGCTCCCCCAGCGGCCGCAGACGGGGCAGCTCCCGGCGGCTGAGTCACGCCGGCCCGCCCCCAGCGTGACTGCATCCTGCCTGCCGCCCGCCCCCCTCCCGCCCGCTTCCCTTCCCCAGCCGGCCTCCATCCCGTCTAGTTTTCCCTATCCAACCTGCCCGCGTCCTTCCTCAGCCCCACCTGCATCCCACCTGCTTCCCTCTGCCGTCCTGCCACCACCCCGTCTCCATCCTGCCTGCTTCCCTTCTCCAGCCTGCCGGCATCCCTCCTCAATCCCACCTGCATTTCACCTCCATCCCTCCTCAATCCCACTCACATCTTGCCTGCTTCCCTCCTCCATGCTGTCTCCATCCCTCAAGTGACAGGATGAGAGGAAACAGCCTCAAGCTGTGCCAGGGGAGGTTTAGATTGGAGATCAGGAAACATTTCTTCACCAAAAGGGCTGTCAAGCACTGGAACAGGCTGCCCAGGGCAGTGGTGGAGTCACCATCCCTAAAGGGATTTAAAAGCCGTGTAGATGTGGTGCTGAGGGACATGGCTTAGTGGTGGATTTGGTAGTGTTAGGTTAATGGTTGGACTTGATGATCTTAAAGGTCCTTTGCAACCAAAACGATTCTGTGATTCTGTGATTCCATCCTGTCTCCATCCTTCCTGCAGTCTCTTCTCCCAAGTTAACAAGTGACAGGGTGAGAGGAAACGGCCTCAAGTTGTGCCAGGGAAGGTTTAGATTGGGTATCAGGAAAAATTTCTTCACTGAAAGGGCTGTCAAGCACTGGAACAGGCTGCCCAGGGCAGTGGTGGAGTCACCATCCCTGGAGGGATTTAAAAGCCGTGCAGATGTGATGCTGAGCGACATGGGTTAGTGGTGGACTTGAGAGTGCTGGGTTAATGGTTGGACTTCATGATCTTAAAGGTCCTTTCCAACCTAAACAATTCTATGGTTCTACGCTTCCCTCCTCCAGCCTGCCTGCAGCCCGTCGCCACCCCATCTAACTTTCCTCCTCCAACCTACTTGCATCCCACCTCTATCCTGTCTCCATCCTACATCCATCCTGCCTTTTTTCCACCTCCAACCAGCTTCCACCCTGCCTGCTTCTCTCCTGCATCCTACCTCATTCCCTACCTGTCTTACCTCCATCCTACCAATGTTCTTTGAAGATATCTGGAAGTCTAGCAAGTTTTTACTGTGTTAACTGACTTTTTTTCCCTCTCATTTTGGCTGATTTTCAGAAGCATGAACACACAGAAAGGTCATCTTAAGAGTTTCAAGCCCTGTTCTAAACTACAGTGATGCTAAATCTTCTCTTTAATGTGAAAGACCATCCATTTTTTCCTTTCTCATCCCTCTCTGGGAGAAGGTGGGGATAAAATATATTCCCCACCACCCTCAGCAATGGCCAGACCATTTGGCCTGGAACAGAAAAGAATAACTTTAATCAGTGAGGAAACTGAAAGGGTTGTCAAGCACTGGAACAGGCTGCCCAGGGCAGTGGTGGAGTCATCATCCCTGGAGGGATTTAAAAGCCGTGTAGAAGTGGTGCTGAGGGACATGGGTTAGTGGTGGCCTTGGCAGTGCTGGATTAACAGTTGGACTCAATGATCTTCAAGGTCCTTTCCAACCAAAACGATTCTGTGATTCTATGAAAAGTCTACTGACATCCAGCAGCCAGTGTGGAAAATCAAAGCTTGGCAAAGGGAATCACCTGGGACTTATTTCACACACTGGAAAGGGGAACCCCGAGGCCTCCTCAGCAGGAATGGAGAGCAGCAGGGATGGTCCGTGGTGCTGCACAGATGGAGCAGGAGGGCTGGTCTGCAAAGGCCAAAGGGATGCGATGCTCCTGACCGGCTTCTCTAGGCTTTCAGGACGCTTTAGATGACTTATAAGAGCTCAGGCTTTATAGCAGGACACAAGCAGACGTCAAACAAGGCGGAATAAAAGCAGATGATTAATCCTCATTTCTTCCCAGCTTCATCTGTGGCACCTGGGCAAGGCTGCTCCCAACTTTTCAGCCACCTGAGAGCACTTCTGCAAGGTAACAAACACATCCCTTGGCAACCGGCAAGATCCCTCTCTCTCAGTTGGGTTTTCATGAGCATTGTGCCTCATATACATATTTTCACATAAATTTTAGTATTTGCATTCTACTTTTTGGAAGGTTTGTTATATATTTTCTCTAGAAAATCAGTGAGTATACCTTTTTTTTTCCCCTGCTGCCATTTATATCCAATCATTTTTTGGTCACATTCATGTTTTAAAGAATGATTTTGGTTTAGAAGGCTTCCTACTGATTAAAAAAAATCAGAAAAATAATATTTAATACACTTGACTGTGTATTAAATTAAATTAAATTAATACTGACCCGGTATTTATGCAGTAAAATTGGAGATGACGTTGCTGTGTTTAAGTGTATTTATGCTTTGATACATGGTGTGCAAAAGCCCTCGGACCATTGCCTGCCTTCACATATAATTTTTAAGCAGCAAAGAGTAAAACCCTTCACTATGCTTTATTTATGCTTTGGCAATTAAAATAATAATAAAAAAGCAAATAAATCACTTGTAACCTGCCTAACCTCCCTCTGACTCACACAGGATTTCTTCGCTCTGCTCATTACTGTGATTTTTGTAGTTTTCTATGTTGCCTGGGAGGTTTTGTTGACATAAAACACAGGCAGAAGAACCCGATTTTTGTCCCACCCTTGGTACGATCTGGCTCAGAAGTCCCCGGTGCCACCAGCCACGTGGCCATGGCGTGGGATGCAGGGGACCTGGACTGGGGACATCATTAATGCTTATTTTTTCCCAGTAACTTACTGTAGTTCCCTCTTTATTCCCAATACATTTTTTTTTTTCCAAATAGGTTTTTGCCCAGAAGTTGCATGTTAGCAGTTTTAAACCTGTGCAGACCTATAAAGACCCTTTTAATTTTCCTTGTTACGGGGCATGACGGAGCCCACCCTTCGGGCTATGCCGACGTTTTTCTGCAAATACTTTGCAGCTTTTTCAAGAAACGAAAGTATGAACTAAAACTTTGCATGAACTCCTGGCTTTGCTGCTCTCTTTGGGGAAGTGTTGAAGTACCATCTGTTTTGCAGCCAGTTTGGGCCAAAAACATGCCATTTTTTGAGATAGGTTGTTTTTATATATGAAGCTGAATGCAGCCAGGAAAGTTACCCTGGAGATGCTCTCCAGGGAGCCTGTAAATCCCTTCTGTGCCCAAACCAGGTATGAAACAACTCCCTTCATTGCTTTTGTGGGGTTTTTTAGTGTATCAGGGAAATAAACGGCGTTTGCTCAGGCTGTGGCAAACTTCAGCCTTTGGAGCAAAATCCACCACTACAGGAAAGAGATAAGGAAATCAGCCAGGAGGTCTTGGGCAACCTTCTCTTATCGCTTGATATATCACTGCTGATTGACTCACCATTAAGCAGCAAATAGCTCCTAACGAAGCTGCTGCAGGACCAACACCTCTAAGTTTAAGAATAAAAGTTTCTATGCATATTAATTTTCCACAAAAAAAAAGAGAAGCCCTAAACAGTGCAGGTGTGTTTGTTTTTTTTTCATCTCCAGGGTTTAAAAGCATTATCACGACAAGGATATGAAATGCAGATTTATTTAATAAGCAAATATCTTGGCTTGGCTTAGGATAGGAGTGAAGCGTGCTCCTTCCTGAACCCAGAGCCTGTGCTGTCCACTTCACAGAATCACAGAATCAGTCAGGTTGGAAGAGACCTCTGGGACCATCGAGTCCAACCACTGCCCTGACACCACCATGTCAACTAGACCCCATGGCACTAAGTGCCATGTCCAGTCTTTTCTTAAACACCTCCAGAGATGGTGACTCCACCACCTCCCTGGGCAGCCCCTTCCAATGGCTAATGACCCTTGCTGAGAAGAAATTCTTCCTAATGTCCAACCTGAACCTCCCCTGGTGAAGCTTGAGGCTATGTCCTCTTGTCCTATCGCTAGTTGCCTGGGAGAAGAGGTCGACTCCCACTCCACTACAACCTCCCTTCAGGCAGTTGTAGACTGCAATAAGGTCACCTCTGAGCCTCCTCTTCTCCGGGCTAAACAGCTCCCTCAGCCGTTCCTCATAGGTCAGACCCTCCAGACCCTTCACCAGCTTGGTCGCCCTCCTCTGGACTCGCTCCAACACCTCAACATCTTTCTTGGCTGCCAGACCTCCTTCTGGGTGTACCCACATGGATTTTTTCTAATTCACCCTTATCAGATACTTTTAAACACTAAAACTTTACTACTGAAACAGCACTACAATATTTGCTTTTGAAGGTCTTTTATTCTTGCCTTCGTGTCCCTCTTTGAGCATCACAATTCATCCTCAAAAGTCAACACCGCTATTCTCAATGCCAGTTCTCCTCTTCCCATCTGTCTTGTCATGGGGCGTTGAACCACGTAATCTACAAAATGTTGCAGGTGACCCAACATGAGGCATCTGGGGAATAAATGAAATAAATAGCATTAATGGAATTAATGAAATAAAAATGCATTTTTGGCCCAAGAGACATTACTTCAAGGGTGCATATCAGCATTTATTGCCTTAAATTGAGAATTAGCCAGCCTAGGTTGGTCTCCCTTGACATTTTAGACAACATATCCGGGGTTTTCATCTCTAAAACAGAAAACCTGTGTCTCAGCGATTTGAAAGGGTACATCAGATGTACATCTTGTACCCAAATTTGCAAACTAATCGATTGGAATGTGAGTTATATCTGTGTCCCTAACAGCAATCTATTGCTCCTGTAGATTTTGCAGCTGACTTGCATGTCCTCGCAGCGACAGAACATCTCCGGCAACTCATCGGTTGGGTTTTGATGGGCATAATAATGGTTGTTACGGCTGGATCAGCTGCCAAGGTAAATAATTTACCCAGGGCGACTGATAAGCAGGATTTTATAAAGCCATAACCCTGCCTGGTAAATCCTCGCTGGAAGGGTTGGACACCGATGTAATTCTCACCTCTCCATGGGAGCGGGGACATCCCAAGTTCACATCCTTGCTCTCGAAGCTTTCAACGGCTGCCAGGGCTACTGCTGGAGCACATGACATCAAAAAACCCACCGAAACATGCCTTGGACTGGCTGTTGGCTAATTCGACTGGATTTAGGCTTCTCCAGTGGCAGCTGGGGGTTTGTTGACCAGATTTTTCTGCCCAGACAATGAGCTTTGCTGACAGCATTGAGTAAGGCGCTGGACAGGCTGCCCTGGCTGGGTGAGGGTGCTGCATGCTCCTGTTGTGGATGGGAGATGAGCAAAGCGCCACAATGCCATGGGGATGGCCCCCTGGCCACAGTAATGATGTGGGAACCTGGCTTTGCAGCTCTGCTCCTTTCCTCTTTGAAGGTTTGGTCTTCAAATGGCCAAGCAGGAGGGAGCAACACTCGGCCGTGCCATAAAGGGATCAGCAGAGCTTAATCCAACACCGAGCCTGGATTTCCATCCATGCAGCAAGGCAGGTGGAAACTGGGGGGGTCTTGGTGTCCTCCAACCACTGTGCACCCCTTTTGCCTTACACTGCTCATGCTCCCTAAGAGGCTGAAGGCCCCTTCTAGATCTGCAGGGTCCTGCAGCGTCCTCCCCCGCTGCTCCCTGCAAATCCTTGCAAACAGTGAACTCTGGTTTACGCAACCCCGCAGCCCCTGGTGACTCAGCTGAGCTCACGAGGAAGCGGGTGACTGCCGGGAGGTGACTCAGGAATGGGTGACATAAGCAAAAAGCTTCTTCCCATCATTTCTGGGACAAATCAAATCCAGATCTGGGTTATCAGAGAGATGGGGGGGGCAGAGCCTGCTTGCCCTGGCTGGGTTTGGAGGGGCAATGGCAGGGCTATCATTTGCTCCTGCAAAGTTTATGTCCCTTTGCACAGCGACAAAGTTGTTCCTTGGCTCTAATGCAAGGAAAAATCCTTGTCTAAATTAATCATTAATAGCGGTTTTTGTTTTTTCTATTGAAAAGCTCTCCTTGTTCCCTCGTTTCATCCACCTCATCTTCCTGAGGTGTCTCCCCTCCTTTGACTTTAAGCAAACACCATCAGCTGTGCTAAGTCTACGCTGTGCCCAAGGAGGTGCCAAACTGCTCTCATCCGAAGGTGGAAATGTCTGTCTTCATGTCTGGCACATAAAAGACTGAAAGCAAAACTCATCCTACATTTGGTTTGAGAGAGATCTTTGTACCTCGAATCCTGTGTTCAGTTTTGGGCCCCTCACTACAAGAAAGACATTGAGGTGCTGGAGCGAGTCCAGAGAAGGGCAACGAAGGTGGTGAAGGGTCTGGAGCACAAGTGTGATGAGGAGCAGCTGAGGGAACTGGGGGTGTTTAGTCTGGAGAAAAGGAGGCTGAGGGGAGACCTTCTCGCTCTCTACAACTGCCTGAAAGGAGGGTGTAGCGAGGTGGGGGTCAGTCTCTTCTCCCAGGTAACAAGTGATAGGACGAGAGGAAACGGCCTCAAGTTGTGCCAGGGGAGGTTTAAGATTGGAGATCAGGTATAATTTCTTCACCAAAAGGGTTGTCAAGCACTGGAACAGGCTGCCCAGGGCAGTGGTGGAGTCACCATCCCTGGAGGTATTTAAAAGCCGTGTGGATGTGGTGCTGAGGGACATGGGTTAGTGGTGGGCTTGGCAGTGTTAGATTTGTGGCTGGAGTCCATGATCTTAAGGGTCTTTTCCAACCTAAATGATTCTATGATTCTGTGATCCAGGTGTGAATGTTACTGCTCACTTATTCAGTGTTGCCAGGCCTCTCTGGCTGTGGCACTCTTGGATCCAGAGGTGGACTTCTGTGTTTAGAAGTATGGGACTGATTTTTTTCCTCCATGACTCTGGCTGTATTTTGAGTCTACAGGAACTTTTTCCACCTACTCTGTCCTCCAGCAAGGGGCCTTCTTCTTCAGCTCTTTGGGCTGGGCCAGCTCCCCAGTGTTGTCCCCACTTCGATGTGGGGCTAGTTGGGGCTTTGGTAGCTGATAGGGTCCCAGGCAGACCAAGATGTCCTTCTTGGGAAGCACCTTACCTCCAGGGAACCTTTCCCATGTGCTTTCCATATGAGGTGTCATGCAGGTTCAGACACTGTGGCCTCATTTCCCTTTGTGGTACATGCCTGACTTTGGTCTTGCTCCTACCGTATCCCAGCCTCCAGGAAATTCAAGAGCGGTGGCAAGTGCTCAGACCTCAGCTGCTCTACCTGGGCACCTGGTCCTGACCTCCCTCCATCACTTGCTGAGTTCATGCTTTTGAGCTGCACGGATGCAATCTCTGTCTGTCCAAGCTTGTGATGGAAAGCGGGAGCTGACTTCCCCTCCGTGGTCACCCCTTGCTCAGATGACAGATTTGCGTAAGAAAAGCCAAGGATGGGGACAGCTCTTGTGCTTCATAAAGAAACCTCCAGCTGGCCTCGGAGAAGGAGGAAATCCTCTGGAAAGAAGAAGTGAGAGAGGAGCCGGGGCACTGACACACACCATGAAAATTTGCATCTAGAGCATTTTTCTGTGGGTGCTGGACAGAGGGACGGATAAAGCAACCCCCCCCTTTCGTGTCCTTTGCTATTCTGCAGGACCAGCATGTCAGAGCCTCCCACTGAGAGCAACTTTGACATCCTGACTTTACAGGGAGAGCTCTGGGCACAGCTTTTTGGGGGAGTGTTTAACAATTTTGCCTTTCTCTGCAGGCTCAGAGGTTGGAAGAGGCCAAGACAAGAGCCTGAGCAGGGTGGGCACCTAGGCTCTTGGCTGATGGGACTTGCTCCTACGCTTATGTGAGTCTTTCCTCCCAATACAGGGTTGGGAAGATGCTTTCCCAAAGTGGCTGGACAAGGAATGGGGCTGTACTTGCCCTTGTCTATTCAAAGAGACCCCCAGACTCTTATCTGTGTCACTGAATTTATCTCCATCTCTTGATCTCTCCTGCTCACAACATGAACCACACGTCGTGGGGGGTTCCTTAGGCCAAAATATTTGTTCTGTATCGTGTTTGGTTTCGATAGATGAGATAGGGATGGAGGCTGTCTTGTACATGCAGAATTCAGGTCCAGGGAGATATCAGTTTCTCTGCAGCGCCATTATCAGTGTCCACTTCACAGAAGGGAAACTGAGGCTCAAAGGCTCCATCCCATGGTGAGCCCAGATGGAGAAAGCAGCAGTCCTGGCACATGGGGAGCCCTGCTGCAGCCGCTTGGCCATGCTGCCTGCACCCTTCGCCTGCCTGCAAAGCTAGAAGGGTTGCTGGCTCCTGGCAGGAAGGGAAACCTCCCAAGATTCTTTGGAAATGAGTGTTTTTTGGTGCTCCAGTGAAAGGTTATCTCATCAGGCACTGTGCCAGGCGCTTGGTGACGTGTGAGGGTCTGTCACACGCCGCTGGCCACCCGGGACCCATTTTCTCCTGGTAACCCCGTTTTTCCCTGTTCTTTGCTTTGTTTATCCATGGGCCTCAGGGGGGAAATGGAAATAGGAGGAGGACTGGTGGGACTGGAAATCAGGGTCATTCATAAGGAGCTGGGGCAGGAAGGGCAAAGTGCTGGGAGGGTTTTCTGAGGGTCAGCGGCAAGGGACTATGGACCGTGTGAGACGGGTACCTAACAGCCAGCTGGGACCTATTTTTGATATGGGGGAAACTGGCATCATATTTTATTTCATTTTAATTTATTTAGAAAAAATGTGCAGGACGAGGAAGCCAACAGAGAGTTTCCCACGGCAGAAGGGGTGTCCCTGCGAGGAGGTACATGCCGTGCCGTCCATCCCAGCAGGATCCCACTAAGGACCTCTCAGTTTTCTGGATGTGGTGCTTAGGAACGTGGTTTAGTGGTGGGCTTGGCAGTGCTGGGTTAACGGTTGGACTTGATGATCTTAAAGTTCCTTTCCAACCAAACCGATTCTATGATTCTATGAGGCCAAACCGGAGGGGAAACCAGTCCGGTTCAGGCTGCACTGGTTTTTGATGCCATCTCGTGGTCCGGGAAGGCTTTACAAAGGAATGTATGTGAAGCAGATTTCCATGGCTAGGCAGAAAACTGCAGAGTCAACCAGCTCCTGCTGCCACTTCCCAGGGCATCGTGGAACAGCCTTGTTGCACAACATCTAGCAAGTATTGACCCTCACAGAATTTGGTGGGAGCATTTAAAGTGCCTGCTGGCAGCTAAATACAGCAACTGCAGAGCCCTACTTCATCACAGCACAGCAAGAAAAAAACACATGAGAGACTGAAATGCAAGGGGTGTGTGCATCAGGAATGAGCAGGAAGGTGAACACCATAAAAATCTCCACAGCGAAGGGCATCGAGCGTCTGCTCCTGCAAGCCCAGTTACACAGAATCACAGACTGGTTGGGGTTTGGAAGGGACCTCTGGAGATCACCTAGTCCAACCCCCTGCCAAAGCAGGGTCATCCAGAGCACATTGCACAGGGTTATGTCCAGGTGGGTTTGAATATCTCCAGAGAAGGAGACTCCCCACCCTCCCTGGACAGCCTGTGCCAGGGCTCTGGCACCCTCAAAGTAAAGAAGTTTTTCCTCATATTCAGATGGAACTTCCCATGTTTCAGTTTGTGCCCATTGCCCCTTGTCCTGTCACTGGACACCACTGAGAAGAGTCTGGCCCCCTCCTCTTGACACCCACCCCTAAGGTATTTGTAAGCGTTGATAAGATCCCCCCTCAGCCTTCTCTTCTCCAGGCTAAACAGACCCAGCTCCCTCAGCCTCTCCTCCTAAGAGAGATGCTCCAGTCCTTTGATCATCTCCTTACCCCTCCGCTGGACTCTCTCCAGTAGTTCCTTGTCTTTCTTGAACTGGGGGGCCCAGAACTGCACACAGTTACTCCAGGTGTGGCCTCACCAGGGCCATGTAGAGGGGCAGGAGAACTTCCCTTGACCTGCTGGCCACACTCTTCCTAATGCACCCCAGGACACCATTGGCCTTCCTGGCCCCAAGGGCACATTGCTGGCTCATGGGGAACTTGTTGTCCACCAGAACTCCCAGGTCCTTCTCTGCAGAGCTGCTTTCCAGCAGGTCAGCCCCCAACCTGTACAGGTGCAGGGGGTTATTCCTCCCAAGGTGCAGGACCCTACACTTGCCTTTGTTGAACTTCATGAGGTTCCTCTCCGCCCAGCTCTCCAGCCTGTGCAAGCCTCACTGAATGGCAGCACGGCCTTCTGGTGTAATGGCCACTCCTCCCAGTTTTGTGTCATCAGTTGCCTAACAGGAGTCCATGCACTGAGGTGTGTAGCAGAAATCAGTTGCGAAGCTTGCTCGACACCTGCAGCTGCAGAGATTTGTGCAAGTACCTTCTGGCTGGTGTGGACAGAGCTTCCAAGGGAGCAGATCTTACCAAGGGATGCAAAAAAGTGAGGAGTTGCAGCTGCATGTTGTTCTTTCTCACTGGGGGTGTTTTGGAGAGGTTTCGTGTTATTCTCCTCTGGTCTCATTGCCACAGAATAACATGGCAGTGTCAAAACTTTTTTAGGTACTTAAATGCCCCAATCATGCTTTCATCAGCAAGAATTCCCATTTTAGGCTGGGTATCCCTGTGGTTTCAGAGGGACAGCACAGAGGGACGGGGGGAGGACAAATTGCTTTGGACCATCTCCTGGGCAGAAGAAAATTGGCACCAGCACATCCTGGAAATCTCCAGTTGGAGATGAGGGTTGTGAAGGTTTGGGAGGTGAGCAGGTCTCCAGCACAAGGACAACGAGCCCAGCTGGCCATGAGCAAGGGTGCTAAAGACTTAAAAATTATCTGTAGAGCATGAGCAGTTCAACAAATGATGAGCAGCCTCCCAGCTTTGCACTGGAATTACCCCTAGGGAGACGTGAGAGCATCTTGCAACAGCCACATCAGGATGGAGGCTGCTGCAGGTTTTCTCCCATGGCTGATTTCCAAGGTCTCTCCACCCCTGCTGCCTCCCCAAGCACTTTCCAACCAGCTAAATCATTCTGATAAATATAGCAGGAGGAAGGCAGCAGGTTCAGCTTGGGAAGAGCAGATGGAGCTGGCTCCGAGGCAGCGAGCGTGCTTCATACTCATTGCAACAGAGTCACATGCGTGTATTTAAACTGAGACCTAAGCGTAAAATTATGCTGTCCTGGGGCTTTGGAGAAGTCTTGAGTTTTGGAGGGGAAGTTGGCAGCTGAGTTTTTCTCCTAGCTGATGAGGTAGCAAGTCAGCTAGGTTGAAATGGGTCTTCTTTAGCTGCGAGGTGGCTTTCTTCACCTGGGGAAAGGGAGGCAGATGTCCCAACACACTGCCCTTGTGCACAGTCCTGGCGGTATCTCCAGCTCTGCCTGTGCAGTGGGGGGCCCAGGGGCTGCTCCCCAGGTCCTTGTTCCTGTTCCCCATCCCAGGGCATCACTTGGCTGCAGGAAGATCCTGGGATGGAGAACCTCTGGGATGGGGAAAGAGGTGGTGGTGACTTCTGGCTGCAGCCTCCACCATGCTGAGGCAACTGGTTGCCCACCACGGAATGGACCTCAGCATTTGAGGGCTGACAAAACACCACAGGGTCTTCCCAGAAGGGCTTCACTGCATGCTCCGAGTGCAGGGAGCACCTGCAGCCTCTCCGAGGACTTGTAGCCCACAAATACTATGTGCTGGTATTCACAAGAGCCATGGGCTCCTGAGACTGGCCCAATAAGGGGTATGGTGGACATCATCTATGGTAGTCCTCACAAGGCAGGCAGCTGTCCCACAGGATGGGCTGTGTCACCACGGCCATGTGTGTGCAACCAAGTGCCTGCAGATCCCACCTGAGCAGCAGGGGATAGCCCAGAGTCTTTCCAGCATCAGGCACAGTGAGGTCCTAACCTTGAATTGACACTCACCCAAGGCAACACACACAAAAAAAGAGGGGACCACCTCCTGGGAACTGCTGTGTCAGGGCTTGGCCCTCCTAACTTTGTCTCCCCGTGGCCTTGAGCATCTTCCTCACCGCCACGTTGCCGAGCTGCACGTCTCAAGGTGAGCAGAGGCTGAATAAACAATTGCCCCTGCTCCAAAAACGATGCTGGCGCCCGCTGGGAGAGCGCAGACTGGTGTTTATGCCAGAAGACACACAAACATCTCAGACAAACAGCCCTGACCTCCTCCTCCTTCCCCCCCAAATGAGGCCTTTTCTGCTTATCTCTGCATCCCTGGGGTAGCCCTTTGCAGAGATATTCTGGGAGCCCAGTGCCGTCGTTTCCTCCCAGTGCCGTTTCCTTTGGCGTGGGGTCATCACCACCACCCTCTCCTGATGGGGCCCCGCGGGATGCCTGCGGTCCCCTGGGATGCTTGGGGCTATCGCTGGGAGGACATCAGCCAGAGGAGGAAGCATTTCGACAGGAGCCGATGGTCCAGGAGCCGGGGAGGCTGGAGGGTGCTGAGTGAGGAAGAAAAACAGGAAGGTGGTGGGAGATAAGACCCTGGAAGAGGAATATAGAGGAATAATGGAGGGTAGGAGGGAAATGAAGATCCCAGCTTCTCCTACGGCAGGCGTCGTGCCCCGAGAGGAAGCTGCCGAGACAAAGGCAGCCCAGAGAAATCTTTCTCATCATTTTGGGATACAGGTCTTAGCCTCACAGCAAGGTGGGAGCTGGGGATGCTCCAGCAGGTCTGTCTGCGGGGGGTTGTCACACACCCGCAGGGTCGTACCTGGCCAGGAGACTCCAGGCACAGCCCTGTGGGAAACTGTTAATTAGCTTGTTGTGAAGTGCTGCTAATGAATCTGTTAGTGGCACGCTTCCCATCGTGGTGCCACCAAGTCACTGCCTTGCTCTTAGGATAGACAAAGAGGGGGTGTCTTGGGGGTAGGACTTGATGTGGACTCAGAACCTTGCTGACCTGCTGGGATGAAACTTGTCAGAGATGAGGGCTTGTGTTCATGGCCCAGGTCTGTCCTGCCTCAGGGTTCCCTTTGCAAGTGTCCCA
Organism: Nyctibius grandis; assembly: GCF_013368605.1. Lineage (NCBI taxonomy): Eukaryota > Metazoa > Chordata > Aves > Nyctibiiformes > Nyctibiidae > Nyctibius > Nyctibius grandis. The sequence goes on along the minus strand of NC_090658.1, from coordinate 129,728,074 downwards.
GTGTTTAATCCTACTGTGGTAGAACATAACAACTGTGTTTCCCAACTGATTTCTGCAGACTCCAGAACTTTCCCACTGATCACTCAGGCCTATACGCCAGGTATCACATTTGACCAGGTCTCACTTGTGGCACATGGAAATCTTGTCCTTCTGCATAGTTTCTCCAAGACACAGCCTTTCTTCTACACCTGCATGGATAAAACCCCAATCCAGGTGCTTACCATCTTCCATCCTGGCTGTAACCTTTGGTGTAACCCTCCCCAAAGCACAGATAGGTGTGATGGAGGGAAACCTAACTTAGTGGCCCTTCAGAATCATTTCTCTACCCACAGGCTTCTGGGACCGTGCCAGGTCTGAGACCTCTTCACTGCAGGAGAGCTTGTTGGGAATGTACTGATGGCCAAACTGTGCCCAGGGCTTGTTTAGCTCAGTGTTCACTGGTCAGCGTTAAAAGCAAGGACCTAGTGATTTAAAAGTGTAGACAAAGGCAGTTATTTAATTCCCTCCTTGACAGGAGGGATTGTCCATGTCCCGCCAAGGTACCCTGCCAACAGTGAGGGTCTGGTAGATGATAACCCCGGAAGGGAAGAGGTCAATCCTTCAGATACACCAGAGGTTGAAGAGACCTACAGGGCAACTGCATAGAATCATAGAATCACAGAATGGTTTGGGTTGGAAGGGATCTTAAAGATCATCTAGTTCTAACTCCCCTGCCATGGGCAGGGACACCTTCCACTAGACGTGGTTGCTCAAAGCCTCATCCAACCTGGCCTTGGACACTGCCAGGGAGGGGGCATCTTTTGCTCTCCAGGAACTGCTGGGCCCAGGACTGGGTTTGTCTCTTTTGCTGAGCCACCCAAAGGGCAGCATCACTGGAAGAGAGCAGGAAACAAGTGAGAGCAGAAGCCAGCCCCTGAGGCGTGGTCTGCTTCTTGCAGCTCCTTGGCTTCCTCCATACATATGTAAAACACAGCCAAACTCCAGCAATGACACTGCTACGAATGGCGTTGGGTTTGGGAGAGCACTTGGTAACCCATCAGCCTCCAGCTCTGCCATGTGCAGGCTCTGCGACCTCGGTCACATAACTGCATCCCCTCTCCCCTGCCTGCAAGGCTGGAGATGAACAAGGGTCCACATGAGGTGGTGGTCGCCGGGTTGTCCTCCCCGAAGGGTTGGGGAGGATGTTTTTCTGAATGGAAATTTGTCCCTGGGTCCCTGCCTGGGTCGGTTATCTCTGCTGCTATTTCGGTCGGCAAGAAAGAGCTGAGCCCATGCCAGACATGGTGGTGGCAGGGGGCTGGAGGGGAGTGGGGCGATGGGAGAGGGTGGGGAGCTGGGGTGGCTCCTCTGCTGTCAGAAAACCACGAGCTCCCGCCAAGGTCTCAGCTGGTGCCGGAGATAGCGGGGGTCGCCCGGAGACGGGGCCAGCCCCGTGGTGGGTGCGGGGTGGCTGAACTAAGTGGGGTCGGTGACAGGCTGCCGTGAGTGCCGATAAGAGCCGGGAAGCGGTAGCCAAACTCCCACGGTCTCTTCAGGCATGGCCGGGTGCCCTGGGGACCGGTGGAGGGGGAGGCAGCCTGGGGGGCTTGCCCCGGGGAGACCCCCGCAGACGGCATTGAGCTGCCCTGCTCGTGGGGGCTCCGTCTTCTCCAGGGATGGCAGCTGGGTTGGAAAACGGGTTCACCCCCACCACCACCCCCAGGAAGGAAAGTTTCATGGTAAGAAGTGAAAATCACTTTTTTAGACTTTTTTTTTCTTTTCTTGCACGGTATATGGAGGAATTTTCCTGCTGAATGCTTTTGCTTTTCAATTTGCACAAGTTAAAAAAAAAACACACAAGGTCACAGGATGTTTCTGTGGGAGGTTTTAATCCTGTCAAAACCCACATTCTTCAGTATGGATGTCTCTAACAGCCCATGTCCCAAGACAGCCTTTACTACTGTAAGATATTATAAAGAGAATCACAGAATCACAGAATCAGTCAGGTTGGAAGAGACCTCTGGGATCATCGAGTCCAACCATTGCCCTGACACCACCATGTCAACTAGACCATGGCACTAAGTGCCATGTCCAGTCTTTTCTTAAACACATCCAGACTGGATATCTAATATTCTAAGATATTTCTTAAAAATCTAATAAATGGTGTTTGACACCCTGGGACACCTCCTTGAGCTCTCCCTGAAAGCAGCTGCTCTAGGTTGCCCTGGCTGGAGCAGGAGGTGGACCCAAGATCTCCTGAGGTCCCACCCAACCTCAATTACTCCATGTCTTCATGAGCTGTTCTCCAGCATTCACCTTTGGGAGATAGTTATCTTTGCCCCCGTCTCACAGATGGGTAAACTGAGGCAGGAAAGCTTGCAGAGCCGTTCAGAGGCAGGAATGGAGACCAGCTCTCCATGTGCCTGATCACACACTGTAGGAAAAGCTCTATCCTTAAGCTTGAACAAGTGCCAAACCTTAAATAGGATTGTTTCCCACAGCAAGCCTTTCCTGACCTCCTGTCTGCTGGGATGCTGGCTCAGGCAGGCTCAGCCCAGAAAAAAAACAGATTTTTTGATTCAGCATTTCTGTCACTGTCTGGGAGGAGCGTCCGGCACCAGGGAAGTTTCAGGACTGGTGCACGTGCTCACCCAGACAGGCAACACCTCCTTGAAAGCAGACATTGTTGGTAGCTCTTTTGCTGTGTGTGTTCATTGGTGGTGGGGCTAAAGAACTAAAAAAGATCTGGTTTAGTCCTGGGATTTCTCAATGAGGACAAACCAATCGCAGGAAGCCTCCTCTCTGTCCTCTCCGTGGTTCGTGCAAATGATTTCACTAGGTTGAATCCCAGGACTAAACTAGTTAATTTGGGAGCCGTCTCCTTCCAGAAACGCGTCACTGGGGTCAGCCAGTGATGCCCTATGGGATTTTGGCAAAGCAATGGCACAGGCACTCCCTGAACGCTGCAGGATTGGGTCTGCACCCTCATAACCTCTTGCTAGGTGGTTGCCCCATCCAACCCAGGACGGGCCCACAAGGGTGGGTTCCCAAAAGCCTTTGTGGTGCATGGATGCCTTGGCTTTGCCATCTGTGACATTGGGCTTTCCCGGCTGATGGAGGGCCATCCCCACATCCCTCAAAACAAGCATATCTGTGTACTCACTGCCCTGTGGGGAACAGGAAAGGAGAGGAAAGGAGAAAGGAAAGGTCTGCTAAGTCTTCCCTCCATCACATTTGGTGCCCTCTAGATGTCCACTGATACCTCCTGGGCTCAAAGGACATTCCCAAGCACAAGGAGCAGAGCTGCCAGCTCAGGTGATGTGACCGTTGGGGACAGCTTGCAGCTTGCATAGACACGTGAGCATGGCAGGTTGAAAAATACCATCTTTTCAAGGAAATGGCAGTGCTGTTTTGCTGTTCACAAAAGCTGGCTTTTCTCTGTTCCTGATAGCATGTGGTGGTTTGTCCTCTGACACTTGGCCAATATATTCCTGTCTGGTTCCTAGTTCCTTGTGCCATTGTGCCTTGATCCATGCAAGCTGGTCCATGCTTCACCTGTGTGATCTAGCCCATGACCCCAGCAGTGGGGCCCTTACCTCCAGTACCATTAGCTCACCTACCTTCCCTGGTGCAGATACCACACCTCCAGAGCAGGTTCTTCCCACTTTGATGACCTACAGGCTGTGAAGACAGAGAACAGCAAAGAGATGGGCAAGGAGCACCTGAGCAAGGAAACAACTGGAGATGTCTCTGACCTCTGCCAGGCTGCCACCCCTGCAGTCCAGGTGGACTGCTTATCTGCTGGATGGCCAGGTTTGGAAGACCTTCTGGGTGCCTAGGGGAAACTCTTTAGCTCTTCAGTTGCCTGGATGGTGAAAGGGCAATCTGGGAAGTCTTCTGTTCTCAAGAACAGCACAACATGGACATTGTGCTTATGTACAGATAAGAGAACTTCCAAAAAACCAAGGCACCTTCCCCACCCCACAGGATGACATTTGTTGGCCTTGTAACACCACCTTCTTTTACAAACCTCTTTTCTAAGGTCTCCATTGGTCTAAGCGTGACCATTGCCCTCATGAGAGCGTTACTGCTGCAAACAGACTCATCCATGAGAAACCCACTCATCTCTGTCCCATGCTCAAGTCACAGAAGGTCTCCACACATGTTTTGGGATTCATTTTTATCTCAGAATGGTCCAGCTGGTGGTGTGGGGGCTGGCAATGCCGGTGGGATGATTCTACCTGTCTCTGAAGGCATTTTGAAGGCTTTCACCACGTGACTCTAGTGAGTGACAGGACTGTTGTGGGGGCTGATAACTGGATTAACTTGAGCCAAAATTGCTTCTGCCTACACTCAGCAGGACCTTGGTTCATCCCCCACTGTGTCAGCTCACAGAATGCAAAGGACCCTTTTCCAGCCTGTGCTTAACCCACCACAGTTGGTCACCCCCCAGGGGACTCTGCTAACGAGCTGTGCTTGAAGACCATCATCTCCCAGCAGACAGCAGCTCCCCAAAGAACAGTCAGCCTGGGAGTGGTGGTGCTGATGGTGAAACCTCCCATCAATCACAAAGCACAGCTGCCACCTCCCCACACCAGCTACCAGAAGTAATCACATCACTGAAGAGACAAAACATGCACTTTTTCCCTCTGCCATGAGCTCCCATGTGTTTTCTCTCCCATGTGCTTAGTGTCAGGAGATGTCTGGTGCTTGGACAGGGCTGCCCCTTGACTGTGGACCATACATTAAAAGACTGTATTGTCATCCAGCCCCATCCTTGGAAACACCAGCCTGGAGAGTCCATAATGCACTTAAGGGGCATCACGCTGCTCAGTGGGGTAAATCCATAACTGTCCTCCCTGGGGAGATAAACCTATTCACGTGCCAGCAAGGGGGACCTCAGCTTCACCGCTGCCTTCAGAGATGGCTCCTTTGGACAATTACCTCCCCATGGTCCCGAGACAGCGTTGCCAAACTTCTCACCTTGAAGCAAAACCAGGGCAGCCTTGTCTCGAGCCTTCCTTGGAAGCAGCAGCTTGGTAGGAGAGGCTATTTAATCTATTTTTTTCATCCCAGGAATCCTGTTATGTTTGAGGTGACTACTTCAAAGGGTTGCTATGGGCCTAGCAGAAACCCAGCACTTAGGAGGAAAGGGGCTAATGGCAGACTTGAACTTGCCCACCCTGGAATAAATCTAGTGGTTTCCAGAGAAAACACAGAGACCCCCTGAAATCACACCTGTATCCTCAGCTCCTGACTGACATGTATTGCCATTGCAAGTGCTGCCAACTCCAGACCTCTATCAGGAGACTCACCAAGTCTTGTAGTTCCCTAAAGCCTTCCCATTGTCTGTCTGAAGGTTTGGTTTTGTCCCTGCATCTCCTGTAGCTGCACAAACGTCTCTGTTGCCTGATGTCCCAGGACCATGACATCAGGTCCTCCAGGCTTGGAATGGATTGCCAGGCTTGAAGAACCATGCCTTACTTCTACCCCCTCTGTCTTCTCCGGACAAAGACCGAGAAAGCCAGGGTTTGGGCTATGCTCTTCAAAACAGGGTTGTGGGCCAAGACCCTGCCTTCCCAGGGCTTGATAAAAGTGACCACTGCAAAACCCCAGTGAGATGCAATGCACAGTTGACAACTGCAGCTGCAGTGGTGGGATCACAGTTGCTTTGTCCGTGTCTGATATAGCTGAGCTTTTTGCTGTATTAATATCTTCTCTGCTGGCTGGACCTTCCCCAGTCCTGGGAAGGATCAGTCTGACACCAAGGAGGGGTCATACCCTTTGGGGTCTTGGTAGCTCAGCCAACATCCTTGAAGAAGGTCTCTCCATTTGTATGTACACCCATATGAATTAAGAGATATGTTTTCAGGAAGAGTTTTTTAGGATCTTACCCAAGGAATTTAGGACTGTCTCTACTGGTCCAGGAGGCTATAGGTCTGACACAACTGCTTTGCCAACACACTCCTCCAAACACCTGTTTTTCCTCTCCTTCTTTCATAGATTTGGGGAGCATGGGGTGGGAGAAGGATGGGGTGTGTAGGGTGGAAGAAGGATGGGGTCATTCCCATGTGCCTCCCCTCCTTCCCCCCTCCTCCTCACCATCACCCTCCCCAGCCCCTTCCCCTCTTCTCAGCAATGATAAGCTCGCCAATGGAAAAAATGTTGTCACACATATCTCACTTCCAGTGTGTGGGAGTCGCTGATAGTGGCATGAAGATCTGGATAATAAAACCTCCTGACAGCTTTCGTGTCCGTCCCAGACGGAGGGACCTGGTCCTGGAGGAAGGGCTGAGTGCTCACAGGGCTTGGGGAAGGGTCCTGCAAACGGTGGCCCTGGGGAGGAGGATGGAGAGGGGAAAGGGGTCCTTTACCCTCCCTCATCTGGGGTGCAAAGCCTTTCCCCTACACTCTCCCCAAATTCAGTGGTGTCTCTCATCCTTGGGGCATCTCCAAACCAAGAGCCACGAGCTTTTGGCCGCAGGTGGCTTTGCCGGCACGCTGGGGAGCAGCCCGGCATCTGCTCACCGCCGTGTTTGTTTTGGAGCATCCCCACCGGCCAGCGCTGTCTCCCTGGGGAGAGGGGGGCTGTGTTGCTCCAGCACTGATGTTCTTCCATGTGGGGCTGCCGAAAGAGCCCAGAGCATCTCGCCAGGAGGGTGAAGTCATTTATTTACGCCTAGAAAAAAAATGCACTGTATTACACAGCCTGTGAGACTGTCAGGCTTTTGCTCTGACGTGGACAGCCAAGGTCAGCACAGGGCAGTCCCGGTGGCTGCATCTTTCCTTAGTCCCCTTGTAGGGGCATCCAAACAGGACATTTATTTATTCATGTAAAAAACGTGCCAAGGTTTTGCTGGCAGAGGTTCATTTGACCGACAGAAGTGTCTCCACGGTGGCGGGTCACCCTGGGCTCCCTTCGCCATCCGCAGAGATAAGAAAACCCTTGTAAGATGATTTCTTGCTGTACAGAGCCTGTTTCTCTGGCTCTCAAGGAAGCCGTGGAGGCCAAGGAGATGGAAACCTTTGCTTCGTAGATGTTCAAATCACTTATCCAGCGCAAGGGCTTGGCTCTGCCTGAGATGAGAGGGGCTCTTGTGAAACCGGGCTTAGGAGTGAAAGGGTCCCTGAAGGTGACCCTGATTTACAGCCCTCCTGGTTTTTCAGTATCTATTTTCTCATTGTAATTACAAGAAGTGAGAATGATTTTTACAGAAAATCTTATTTTTTTCAAGCAAAATAAATAAATTTTATAAATTTTCCAGCTGGAATGAGAACCAGTTTTATCACTTTCACATTTACCTTTCTGCCCCATGCCTCAGGGGCTGTAGTTCCTCTCCCTAGAGTCTCCGTTTTCCTCTAGAGCATTGGTCTCCAAAGTGGGGGTGAGAAGGACAATCCATTGGGGTGGAGGAAGAAAATATTTTTTGTACCATTCATAAATAATATAAAATAAAATAGAACTATTAAAAGACCACTGCTGTAGGGAACCATCTCTCTCCTTGGGCTGCAGTTCCCATGTCCCACAAGGCTTTTCCCTCCCGAGTGTTGTAGGAGATAGGAAACACAGTTTGTTTCTGGGTTTAGACAAAAATATTTAATTCTTTTCTCATCAAATCGTGTTTCTGGGCGAGAGAAGAAAAGAGGGAACGATGTTAGGAGTTATTGCTGTTTTATGGAGAATTAAGGTTTTCCATTCAAAGTCAAGGAAAAACTGCCAAAACCACAGAATCACAGGATGGTTAAGGGTTGGAAGGGACCTCTGGAGATCATCCAGTCCAACCCCCTGCCAAAGCAGGGTCACCCAGAGCACGTTGCACAGGGTCGTGTCCAGGTGGGTTTTGAATATCTCCAGAGAAGGAGACTCTCCACCCTCCCTGGACAGCCTGTGCCAGGGCTCTGGCACCCTCACAGTAACATTTAGGGGAGGACCCAATGCTCCATCTCAAAACCATTTCCATGATAAATTTGTAGCCAGCCCTGCTTGAGATCACTCCGGACCCCAAGCTTTGGGTAAGGGGCAGATGGATTCACCTCCCTCCCTCTGCCCTGCCCTCCTCCTTTGATAGCAAGGGGGATCTTTTAACCCTTTGCAGATGCTTCCACAGGATTTTCCAGGTTGCCTGCTCGGGATGCGAGAGGTTAAACTCTCCCAGGCCTTAGCAGGAGCAAAGCTGGGCGACAGCATCGCCCTTGACTCTGTCTGCGTTGCTGCACAGAGGCGCTTTCTTCTCCCCAGCGGCTGATAGCCAGCTCCATCCTGCTGCGAGCCATTTCTCTCTGCAGCTCCTGCCAAAGAGCACACGCACACACATCCATGTGCACACACAGGCGTGCATGCTTCTCACAAGGCTCACATTCAGGGGCTCCCCACCTCCTTTCCCTTGCAACCCCGAGATGTCATCCTGCCCCTGATAAGGCGCAGAGGCGGCTGCGAAAGGAAGGCTCCCAGTTGCTCCCGGCGCCAGGCTGGGTAGAGGCAGACATGTCTAACCCTTGCCTCCTCCGGCAGTAGCCAAAAACAGATGACATCACCCCCTCATCCCCCATTCCACCCCCCCCAGCATCCCTATCAGCCCCACGGAGAGGCGTGTGCATGGAGGAGCGAGGAGGAAGAGGGAAGGCAGGGGGAGGAGGTCGGGGAAAAGGAGGGAAGACGGAGGCTGGAGCTGGAAGTTGGTTATTTTGGCAAAAAGACAAAGTTCTGTAAAACTTCACCGGCCAGACTTCAAAAAGGTGGAAAAACTGGAGGCTTGTTTCTGGCAGGTCTTGTTATCAAGGGGAGCCTTATCTGCTCAATGGGACTGATGGCTCGAGCGAGCCAGAGTGGCTGCTAACCTCTGGCTGAGCTTTCCAAGGCCCCCGAGAGCTGGACCATCACTCAACGGAGAGGAGCAGCATCCAGGAGAGGGTACTGCGTGAAGCCACTGCAGCCTGCGGAGCGAGAGGAGCAAGGACAAGGGTACCCCCAGCCCAGGAGCACATGGAAGCCCAGTCCCTTACTGGTTTAATCCACGGTGATAGGAGGAGCGGAGGAATCTCTTCCTCCTCAGAGTCCAGACAAAGATGGGACAGATCTCCCCTGGGTGTCAGCCGGCACAGTTGAGTCACTGGTTTTACTGGTTTCCCTCTATTTCCTCCAGGACAAGACTGGTCCCTCTGGGGTAGATAGTGGAGTGGGTTTAGGTTAAAGCCAGGTGTGTAGCTAGGGGTTTTGCAGTCCAAGGAAGATTTTGGGTGATAGTTTTGGCCACTTTCTTGCTTGCATGTCCGAGATACCACACTGGGTGTTTTCCAGAGATGAACCTTCCAGCTTTTCTCTCAAGGACACTTTCATATCCCTTCATTCCTTCTCTCTCCTCACACTTCCAAGACATCTCTATTTGTGCTCACCCTACCTCACCTTCTTTCCTAGGTTCCTGGGGTCCTGCTCCGGAGCACATAGCGGTGGGCAATTCCCCTTCCTTCTTAGCACCACAATCAACAACATTTACTCCTGGGGAGGAGCTGCTGTAAATGAACTCATCCTTGGCCCATTTCCACTCATAATTCCACCCAATAGATCAGCATATGCAAGAAATGAGACAGTGATGCCCCTCATGTGATGTTGGGATATGGTCTGAAATACAAGAGTTTATTCTCTTTCACCTGCCAAAACACTTTGCATGGATGAGGCATGGGTCAAACTGCTCCCAGGCTTTTGGTCTGTGCCAGCTGGTCCAGACACAACCCTGGCATGGCTCAGGGGACAGCACAGGCCAGATGGTCTTCCTACCAGGCAGTTTCCATGCAGGCATCAAGATATATATATATATCCTTTCCTTTTTCTGGGGCAGATGCAGAACCCACCACACTCAGTGTGCGACCACCAGGTGAATCATTTTGCCCATGGGAATGGGATTTCTCCATCTCACCCCACTTGACCTCATCTCAGAGGTGGATAACCTGAGCCACCCACCCAGGCTGACCTTGTTGTTGTTATGGGGGAGGAAGAGGCACTTCTGGAGGGCAAATCATACCTCTGTCTTGGATCCACCTCCTTGAAGAGAATGGATCCTGCTGTGGTCTCTTCTGTAGATGGATAGAGCAAGAGGCAGAGATTGATAAAGGCTGTGACAAAGACAGAAATAGAGGTATGGGCTAGAAGAGAGGCTTCATAACTGCTTGGACAAGCCCAGCAGAGATCCCTCTCTTGCTGCCACCCTGGAAGGGCACAGGTGTCCCCCCTTGGTCCTGTGCCACATCTTCCAGCCCTGTGCAAATGTTTTGGGTACCCCGGTGCATCTCAAATGGCTCTAAATGTCTCTGGGTGGGCAAGTGCATCAAATCCCAAGTGTTAGGCAGGATGGTCCATCTCAGAGGGAAATACGGCTGCACTCTGGACCCAGAAGGATATATAAACCCAACATGTTTATTGGTGATGGACAAACCGAGCTGCGGGTGTAGGCACGGAGGTGTCCGAGAGCAGATCCTACGTACAGTTGTGGTTGCAGGGTCATTAGGCTGGTCCTCCTGGGGTTCCAGGGTCCATCCCAGCGTGGCTGCTCTCATCGGCAGCAGCGCAGGCGGCCGTTGCTGCAGCTCCCTTCCCAGCGCTCCATGTGGAAGCAAAGCCTCCGGCAGTGGCCATGGTTGCTTCTGCACTGATGGCTGTCCGAAAGGCCTCTTGCTGCAGGGGAAAAGGGGATATGAGACCTTCTTAGAGGAGTTGGGAACCCACCTGGAGACCTGCTGGTGTCACTGGCTGGGCAATGAAACACTTGCAGTTGGCAAAGGGGAAATTCAGCTGGCTTCATGGTGAAGGTCAGATATGCTTGGGAGGAGCACCTCCCTCCAGCAAGCGCTGGGAGTCTCTTAACAACTAGTCTAGGCAAGATGGCCAGCTTTGGGTTGGCTAAGTTAGGTTAGATGAGTTAGGTGAGGTGGATCCCTTGGGCAACATCAAAAGTCAGAGCAGTGTCTTTTTGGAACAGGTGTTTTATCTATTGGTTTGTTTGGGGGGGGTGAGGGGGTTGTGATGTTTGTTTCTTGGTATTTTGGGTTTTTCTGTTAGTTTTAAATCTTCCTGTTTTGATAAAAAGGGTATGTTCTGCTTCTCTTTACACACAGCAGGAACACCAAGCTTGGGGTTTCTGGAGGGATACATTGGTGGGTATCCACCATCAGTGAAGTGGGCAAACCCTTCTCTTTCCTCCCTTTATCCCTAGGACTTAAGTTAACTAAATGAGAGCATAAACAGGCTAAGCAAGTACATTTCCTCTTCTTGGTTATATCAGGTTTGTTTTCTGCAAATGTCATACCACCATAGTCCTAGTAACACCCAAGTGACCTCACAGCTGAACGAAACCTGAATTCCTAACATACATATACAAGCAACCAGTGAAAAAGCGCAACCAAGGAAGATTTCTCAATTAAAACAGAATCCCAGAAGAAAACAGACAGACAAAAAAAAAAACAACTAGCAATCTTTCCCCCCACTTTTTCCCCTGGAAGACGCTTTCTAATTTCATGGGGTTCTCCTTTTTCTGTGGCTTGTATCCTGGTCAGGAGCAGAGCTCTGGCTCCTGTCTTAGGCTCAGCATTTCTGGGTGGGATTTGAGAGGATGGAGAGAAGGGCACATACAGTCTATGAACCTAAGACACCTGCATCCAGGAACTTCATAGAGACCATTTCAGAAAAAATGTGTTCCTTGGAAGCAAGAGTCAGGTCAGCCTCAACTTGACTTGGTTTGACTTGAGGGCCCTGTCTTGTCCTTTTCTAGCTCGGGGTAGGAACCTGTCTTTTCTCTCTCCACAGTCCTGCAGAAACCCCTGTGAGTATTTTGTCCTTACCGGGAGCGTCCTGGAGGAGGAGAATGACAACGACTGCAAAGAGCAGCTGGAGGATCCGCATGGCTGAACGTGGGTGGAGGTTCCACCACGAGGAGGAGTGAAGAGCTGTAAAGTGATGAAGAGGAGGGAAATCCTGGATATATAGTGCCCGGGGCTTGTGTAATGTTCCTGGAGCAAAGGGAACTTTGTCAATCTCAGATGCATTTCAACATGACAGCAAACAGTTGCACTGGGATGTGCCCATTCTCGGACACAGCATGTTACAGCAAAAAAAAAAAAAATCCAGAAAGAAAAGAAAAACAACAAAAAAATAAAATAAAATAAAGAAAAAAAAGGAAAAAAAAAAGGCAGGGTTTTGTCAACAACTTGCACTGAGCACTGGGGAGTCTGCTACTGGTTGCTGCTGGAGACAGGACGTTGGGGCTGACCCAGTCTGGCTCTTCTTGTGTTTGTAGGCTCAAGCATGTGATGTTAAAATCCCGTCCAAGTGTTTGCAGTATCAAAGCTGTTGTTTTTTTTTATTTCCAGCTCCCAGCCTCTGTGTTTAGCGCTGACACAGTCAAGCGTGAAAAAATCCAGTCTCCTCCTCAGCACTCCCCAACACACAAAGTTGGCTTGAAAATCATGGGATCCTTAAAAATCAAAGGTCTGTTTGTATTTCCCAACTTCTAGGCTGCAAAGAGACTGTTTGCCAAGTTTTTATTTACAACTGCCGAGAAAAATGGCAATTTATCATCTTGTTAATTTATGTACTTATTAAATGAGAAAGCTGGGATACCTCCCTACAATTATCAGGAGCCAGAGCGTTAGAAAAACTTGTGTATTACAGCTCTCCGAAAAATGCTGGCAAGCTCTGTGGTTTGTGCTAGTTCTCCAGGTCCGTTCCAGGAAATCAGTAGAGGCGGGACCCGAGTTTCAACTTGGGAAAACAACACAAAGCAAATAACGAGCAGAAACCTCCCACAACCAACAACAAGTAGAGGAAGAGGAAACAGAAACTTTATAAAGGTTTATTTTTACAGCAATGACATGGCAGAGGGCATCCCCAAGTCATCCATGTTCCCTTTATAAGTCACCTTGATGGCTTTTTATTTGCAGGCTGGGTGCCAGGTAGTGCTGGAAAATGTAAAACCGATGGCCTTCAGGTTGCTTGAACAGAACAAGGATCATCTTCATCAAACAGTGCAGATAAGGAACCCTTCACCAGCTGGACTTCAGATCACAGGACACTGAGCATTTAAACAGCGTGTCGTGCAAACTGGCCTCACACAACCTGGGGAAAGAAAATGCGTCTGTAAACCTACCTGTAGGAGGGAGGGTTGCAAGGATGTGTGTAGAGCCTCTCTAGAAATGTTGGTGCTTTGCATATCTGGTGGTACTGCTTAGTGCAGTGGGTGGAAGACCATAACTCACCACGTGCCTCTGAGGATTGGCATCTCCTATGTGAGACATGGGGCGGGGGCAGGGTTTATGTAAGAGAAACAAGATTGCAGCTCTTGAGCTACACCCTGAGCAAGGAGGAGCGTCTGCATGCTCATGAGTTCATTAGGAATAGTGTAGCCAGCCAGTCTAGGGAACTGATCGTCCCTCCGTACTCGGCACTGGTGAGGCCGCACCTTGAATCCTGTGTTCAGTTCTGGGCCCTGCACTTCAAGAAAGATGTTGAGGTGTTGGAGCGAGTCCAGAGGAGGGCGACCAAGCTGGTGAAGGGTCTGGAGGGTCTGACCTACGAGGAACGGCTGAGGGAGCTGGGGTTGTCTAGCCTGGAGAAGAGGAGGCTCAGAGGTGACCTTAGTGCAGTCTACAACTACCTGAAGGGAGGTTGTAGCGCACTGGGCGTTGGCCTCTTCTCCCAGGCAACTAGCGATAGGACAAGAGGACATAGCCTCAAGCTTCACCACAGGAGGTTCAGGTTGGACATTAGGAAGAATTTCTTCTCAGAAAGGGTCGTTAGACATTGGAAGGGGCTGCCCAGGGAGGTGGTGGAGTCACCATCTCTGGATGTGTTTAAGAAAAGACTGGACATGGCACTTAGTGCCATAGTCTAGTTGACATGGTGGTGTCAGGGCAATGGTTGGACTCGATGATCCCAGAGGTCTCTTCCAACCTTACTGATTCTGTGATTCTGTGATTCTGTGATTCTGTGAGTGTCCTGCTCTGAGTATGTGATCTGATGTGCCTGAACGTGTGTGTGCAGGTGGCTTAATGCACTCTAGAGAGGAGGTTTAGCGCAGAGCCAGAGTACCACGTGGTTATGGTGTTCTCAGTGATGGATGGCAAAACGCCATCTTTTATCTCTAGCTCAGCTGCTCTCCCTTGGTGGGAGCAGCACCATCTCAGATGATGAGTTGTGTCTGGAGCTCCAGACTCCACAGGGCAGGCACAAAGGTGGCCAGGATGTGTCCTCCTCACATCACAAATCCCCGCTCTGCAGCTGCGGTGCATGGGTCATGTTGCAGAACGTGCCTTGGGAAAGAGAGCCAAAAACAGACAATACCATCATAAACCAGATTTCCCCAAGAAATCAAGGGCAGGAAGTCTCTGTCCCCTGGGCGATTGCTCTGACAGCAGCTGGGCTTGCTCCCTCCCGGCGTGGTCCCTACGCCATGTTGGCCTCAGCCTGTAGTGAGCCTACTGGGGCTGGTCCATCAGCCTCCCGCCCTTCCCTGCTCCCCAACCTGCCACCAGATGTTTTTTTTCAGATCCCACCATGCACAAAGGCTGATCTGTGCACAGAAATTAGCTCCTGGGTGCCTTAGAGGTTTTGAGGATAGGGAGGGGTCAAGTCAATCTCCATCTGTCCCATGGCCCCAAATGGGAGGGATATCTCCAGTGACTTCATCTGCCTTTAGTCCAGGACCTGAGCAGCCCAATTTTTAAAATCCTGCTGGCATAGATTTATTTTATTTTAAAACTTATTTAAAATAAAATAAATTCATGCCAGCAGGAGCGAATCCTTTGGCGATTGAACCCTTGCCAGCTTGTGATGCAGCCTCCACCTCCTCATCCCACTGGCAGCTTTTTACCAAAAGCCAAGCCAAGCAAGTGCAGATACAGACTTGCAGTTCAGCCTGGGAAGAAATGACCATGGGCTTAGCTCTGGGCTCAGTCCTGGCCCAGAAACCCCCCATGGCTGTGGGCAAGCTTTCGTTACAGACCACAATAGAACCGTCCTCACTCAGCCCTTGGGACCATCCACCTCCTGCTTCTAACAGCAGCCATACAGGGAGATCTGAATTAGAGTAAGCACAGCACATCCGTGGTGTTTATCTCAACTTTTCTCCTGCTCTCAGGCTATTTTCTGAGAGAAACTCTCAGAAACTCTGAGGAGAGAAGTTTTACATTGCAATGTCCCTCAACAGGACGTTTCATAGGTGTGCAACTGGTTACATAAGAGAACATTTTTGTTTGTTTGTTTTAAACATGAACCTCACAAGTTTCCCAATAGTTCTTGTGCACGACGAGACCCTGAACAGTCAGAGCCATTCATCCTCAGCACATTTCACCAGACTTTCCTGCTCCTCTGGACTTCTGCCATATCCCCTATAAACCACCCAGTGCCAGCCCTGCTTTGCAAGAGGTGCTTCTGGAGTGAAACTCTGCCCAGCAGGCTCTGTCGTGCCTCCTGCCCACTCCCCAGGTCCTCCATGAGCCCAGGGGAGATGTTTGGATAATCCCAAAACCCTATGCTTGTTCAAGCCTACAGGCATCGGGTGGGTCATAGGTATTCCTTAAAACATGTAGGTCTTCAGGCTCATGAGATGTCTAAGCACTCACTGAAGCTCATGGAGATCTAGCACTCATGTCAGTCACCTAAATGGGCATCAGTTAGCATTTGGGATGCTCTGGGGTGCCCAAGACACCCACATCAGGCTGGTAGGTGTGACACCAGATCTATGTGCCATTCTGCTGTGGCAGCTGGAGGTCAGGGCCAATTGTTGGGCATCTCAAATGCATCTCGTACCTGGTGTGTGAACACCATCACACTGGTGACATTGGCAGCTAGGCTTCATGCGGCCTTGTCCTGTGCCATGCTCCACTCCACCTGTCAAATCTTCTGTGCTCCTGGTCTCACAGCCTGCTGCAGCTTCTTATTTACTCTCTGAGTAGAAAAAGATTTCATTTTATACGGTCTGAATCTGCAAATCCCTCATTTCTCCCAATTTTTTTTCAAAATACTGTTCTTTGCCCCGTGGCAAAGGGACACAGCACACCTTGTGTCTGCACATCTAAGCTCTCCCCGCCAGCTGCATGGCCACATCCAGACAGCTACTACGAATGGTCCCTGGCATGTGCCCACCTCCAAACTGTGCCAAGGAACACTTTGGCAAAGCGCTAGTTTGCCAAGGCCAAAACCGTGCCAGGGATAGTGCTAATGGTTTCTCCTGCACGGAGGTGAAGGAAGAGCCACGCATGCGGGTGGTTGCATTGGTTTGCGTGGGATTGCTAGGGACAACCTGGATCTAAGGGGCTTGCCCAAGGCTGGGAGAGCTCAGCTTCCCCAAGCAGGACCCCATCTGACCACCGTTCTGCTCCTGATTATGCAGCTCTGTTTACAACGTCATTTTTAGGGCAGAAACGGAAGATTTTGTCTCCATCTGGCTCTCTCTGCCAAGCAAACACTGGCCTGTTGCCTGGGAACAGCAAACAAAATCCAGCGAGGGGGACGTTCACGCCATGCTTTGATGAACTGACATCTCCAGTTATTCATGAGGCTTGTACTGGTTGACAAAGCAGGCATGAGGGTAGGGCTCTACCCTGGCTGTCCGTATGGCTGCAAAGACACAAAGTGTACTTCCAAAGACCCAAAATATCCTTCCCAAGATGTCTGGATGGTTTCTGGGTCTCCCTTAGGAGCTGTTTGTAGATCTACTGGGGTAGTCCTGAAGAACCCATATTTTTGTAGCCGTTTAAGCTCTGTCTGGTGCAGGTAGCTGGAGTTAAAGGCTCAACCAAGCCTTTCCCACAAAAATCCTCTTCCTCATTTGTCTTTCTCCCATGAGGGCAAAAACTTCATGTCTTTTCAGAGTGCACGGCTAGCCTGATTTAAATTCTCACCAGCCTGCATCTCTTAAGGGATGGTAGATTTCACCTTCTCATTTCTTCTACTATTCTGGCTTCCCCCTGGCCTGACTGTCCTCTCTACTCCTACACGCAATCCTGCAGGTAGCGGGATGGATTCAGATGTGCTCCACTGACCACGTGTGGGTCTACACTCTGGGAAGGGGTCCCAGTTAGACAGGACTGCTGGTCACGGGCGGAGGTCCTCTGGCAAAGGGTCACACTGGGGATGACTTTTACTGAGTGCCTCAAACAAGGAATATTTTTTGGCTTTTGGGTATAAAAGGTTGGAAAATGGTGTTTGAGGGCCTGTAGGAGTGGGGTCTCATGGTGAATGAAAACATGCAGGTGAACACCTCTGTGCTGAGTGGATGAACATGGTCATTCAACCAGAGGAGTTCAGTGCTTCCTCCTCCTTGGGGTTATGGGATACACCAAGCTGGGGGTAACTAATCTGAGCAACATTCCCTATTATATGCTTACACCAAAGCATCTCATACTGCAGTTTGAGCAGCTCCTCATGAGCTGTGCTGGTGGCTGGCTGCTCTACCCTAGGCAAGTTAACGGGCCAAGAAACCATATCAAGAAACAGATGTGTAGGGCTGATGGACTGTAGGGTGCAGTTCTCCACCCTCCACCATGTCCTTGGTGCTCTCTGTCTCCTCCCTCTGTGTCAGTCCAGGTAGCTGGAAGGGAAGTCAGTTCATCTTATTCATCAGCAGAAATGATGATGTATTTTTGTTGCTTTTCTTTTTTTTTTTTTTGGGTTGTGTTTTGGGATTTTTTTTAGGGTTATTTCAAGGTGGATAAGCAAGCAAGGGAACACACAGCCAAGGGAGAGTGGGACCATGCCTTTTAGCAGCAGCCTGCATTTGCATTTAGGTTACTGCCAGAGGGACAATGTTGCCTATAAACTGTCTGAGCATTTCCACCTTCCCTGACTGAAATTTGGCTGGCCAACAGGTCCAAAACGTACAGGGGGCAGAAAGCCCAGCAAGTGGCAGGGAGATTTACAAGGGGAGCTGCACGAGCCCGTATGTTTCACTTTCTTAGGAAACCAGGCTATAAATATGGTGGCTAAGGGTCCCCCAGATAAGAGGTGCGAATCACAAACTTTGTGGATGGATGTGAGAAATAAACTGTTTGATTTGGAAAGGCACCTTGATTTCAAAGCCTGCCTGGGCTGTACTCGTACATCAGCACGCGTCGGAGAGCCGGACTGGATCTGGGGAGGAATTTGGCTCTGGGTTCAGCCCTGTCTCTGTTTTCAGCGGCGGTTCCCAAGCCGACAGCCGGCTCTGGGCAATCCGGCTCTCCTGATGGATCATCCAACTGCAGCGGATCTCCAAGGGAGTGCTGGCGTCTCCCTGTGTGTGCTGATGTCCCGGATTGTGTTATGATGACCCGAGGAGAAGAGCTGGGCTGCTCACGGGAGAATGGAGTCGCTCGGATGAATTAATTGTTGGACCTCTGGTGATGGGTCCTGACCCTGGTGAGGTCAATGGGAATTTTCCTGTTTGTTTCATCACAGCAAGAATTTCATCTCCCAGAGAGGACTTTTCCCTGGCTCTGACCAATGCCTTGCCTGATTGGCATAGCTCTCTTATTACATCATTGTTTTCTTGCTTTCACAGAAATGATTGACCCAGAGAGAAATATTTTACCTGGAAAGGGAGACCAAGAGCTAACTGGCAAAGGCGGGGTGGGGGGAGTGTCAAAATTTCATGCTGAAAAAACACAGAAGGGCTGAGAGTGGAGCTGGACAGCTAATGGTTTTATAGAAACATAGAATCGTTTTGGTTGGAAAGGACCTCTAAAATCATTAAGTCCAACTGTTAAGTCCAGCTGCATTTAGGCTGATGCAGCTTGTAGGCAGAAAGCTGTTAGGTGCAAACAGGCTAATCGCTTTGGGATGATGGCTGGGTGATTGCAGAGGAAAGGAGGAGCACCAGAAATGCAGTTCATGGGTGAGGAGAGCAGCCTGTCAAGGGCAATGGTACACAACTTTCAGATCCCTTCCCCACCACGTTTAAAAGAAGCAAGCCTGGGCTCTTCCATGGTCCTGCTGCATTGTGGAAGAGGGATGAACCCAGGACAGCCCTACTGGGTTTTGCATTTTCTGGTCTAGGTGGTGGCTGATGGACAGCACATTCCTGCTATGAACCCCATGGGCAAAAGGGTCTGTATGCATGTGGGGAATCCCTGCTCCTTTTCCATGCCTTATTTCTCTTGCCAGCCCTTCCCAGTACCTGTAAGAACCTGGCAAAGCTTGGAAATGAAGAGTAGCATGGGGCTTCTGTGAGAAACACAGACTTTTACGTCAAACCGGATAGCTTTTGCACCAAAAGTGATGGAAAAAAGGCTGCCCCCATTGCAACTGTTTTCTCTGGGAAGGGAAATAAAGAGGCAGAGCCACCCTGCTCTGCTTGGAAGGTGTAGGCTGCTGTGTTTGCTCCTGGTTAGTGGGAGAGCGCGCACCCCACCACCAGCAGCTTTGCTGGGTGTCAGCAGGAGTCACAGACGGGCACTTGCTGTTCTGATAAACTTCAGGTTTATTGCTTTCAAGTAAGGAGAAAGGCCATTTCTCACCCATGTGTGACAGGTAACAACCAGATGCCAAAAGGGGCAATATATAGTCTGAGTGGCAGCAATTTCTTCTTGTCACAGTGTTACCTAAAACGTCCCAGCAAAAGGAAAAAGCAATGTGTTCAGAAGGTCACAAGTGAGTCCACAGCCGTCTTCTCCCAGGGGAGCAACAGTCACAGCAAGGCACAACATTTCCTTCCCAACAGCAGCTGGTTCCCTGTTAGTGGAGCCTGCAACTCTCCACGTGCTGCATTTTCCTCCTTTGGAAATCTTCAGCTCTTTGCGGTGGTGGGTGACAAACTTTTACAACAGAGAATGATGGGTTCAAAGCAGTACCCAGCCAGGTATTCACCAGAAACACAGTTTCCAACTCGGCACAATCCCCCTTCATGGTTACAGCTGTCTGGTCCGTGAGCATCTCCTGTACAAAAAAGCAGCAAGTTGGTGGGTAAAATGCTTGGGGCTTCCTCTGGCACCATGTGCCTGGCCAGCCAAGCCAGCACGGTGAGCGTACATGGAGCCTGGGCGTGCATAGCTACAAAGAGCACACCCGGGATCCCTTTCCCAAAGGACAGCTTCAGACAGCGGTGTTAAAAAACCCAAGTTGCAGAGCCAACCTCACTCAAGGAATGTTTTATCGTGCAGTTCTTTTCTCAGGATGCTGGCAAAGACCGTGCACGGGAGGCCAGAGCAGTTGTCCACACCCTACCAAGGAGGCAACTGCAGCCTGAGAAAAGGCAGAAACATTTTCCCAGAGCACAGGACACCTCCTTTAGGGCTTCTCCAGCCAGTCTGCTCCTAGAAAGGCAGTGAGGTGCCCCATTTTCATAGCTTCTTCCCTGATCATTTTTGCATTACCCCAAGGGATTAAATCATGCATTTTGCCAAAGTGTCTAACCCACTATCTCATCCAGAAACCTGAGGACACCTTTCCCCTCAGTACCTATAATATTTTGATTTGATTACACAGTGAGGAAAGATTATTCCTGTTCCCAGATACCTCTGCTTACCACCCTCGGCCTTCCTGATCTTACCGTGATGGGTCAAGGAGATGAAGATTAAAATGAACCAAAGGATCCCCATTGCTTTGGTTCTGCTGGAAAATCGCAGGGCTGACCGTGAAATTTTGCAGAAGCCTCTGTGTGCTGCTGGCATGCTGGATGGCATCTGGGAAGAAGGAGGGAGTAGGCAGGAGTTAATTATATTCCAGCCTCAGGAGTAACATTTGCTGCTGAGAAACCCTCCGTGTCGTTCTGACCCAGTGCTGCGCCTCCAAACAATGTCGACTTGCTTCACGTTCGCTGGCTATCAGCTTCCCCGATTCCTCTCCCCGGCATTTGGCATTTTTGGACTGGTGGATTGCCAGCTGCAGGCAGCTCGGTGGAAAGAGGCTCCAGGGGATCCTCTGCCCTTCACCTCCAGCCAGCAAAGTCCCTGGGGAGCTGATGGGTTGGAGAGTGGCAACCTGCAAGGAAAACCTCTTGAGGACCTGCAAGGAGAACCGTGCAGGCTAGGAGTGATTAATTTTTTATCTGAGCTCGTGTGAATATTTTCTCCAGCGGAAACCTGGGTGTGATTTTTTTTTCCTGCCAAAAAGGCTATTCCAGCTTTGGCTTCCGAGGAATTTGGGAGGCTTCATTCCTAAGTGTGATGAGCACACAGCACTGGTGGAGGAGGTAGCTGGTTAGCTCAACAATGCACTACTCGGTGGTAATTATGTGATAGATATGCAGCTCTTGCTGTAAAATCAGCCTGTGATATTCCAGCTACTCTTGCCTGGCTGCTGCCCCTGCCTGGTCCTGCTGTTTGCTGTCCCTTTAGCTGTGTTAATATAACTGTTTGTGTGAATACGTCCTAAACTGGGTAGTTTAAAAATCAAGGTTAAAAATTCCCTTCTTCCTAAAAAAATGTAGTTCAGATGCACTTGACAGAATCAAAGTTTACTGTCCTGGATCAGCAGGGGTGAAACGCTTGATTTATGTCCCTTGAGATGCTTAGGTGCTGGGCATTTCTGCATGAGTGAGTCACAGACCAGACACTCTAGAAGCCCAGCATGATACCCCAGGTCCTTTAAAAAATGAACCCCTCACCTCTTTGCTTTTTGCCTCTGTGAAATAATCATTGGCTTTTTGAGACACCACTTCCCAAAAGGGACTTGTCCCACTGATGGCATACACATACCTGCAGTTTGTTAGAATCAATTAAAAATCAGGTTTGAAGTGACTTCTACAGGTCTCTAGTCCATCACCCTGCCTAAAGTGTGGCCATCCTCAAAGCTGCATTCTCCCAAGGACACGTACACTATGGATTTACAGTGCACCATACATACACTATACAGCCGTGGATATCTAAGTACTGTTGCTGTTAATAACATCTGCTCTGAGTTCCTTGGGCCAAGTGGTGTGAACAGGCTCATCTTCAATCAATCAATCAATCAATCAGTCAATGAGGTTGGAAGAGACCTCTGGGATCATCAAGTCCATCCATTGCCCTCACACCACCGTGTCAACTAGACCATGGCACTAAGTGCCATGTCCAGTCTTTTCTTCAACACCTCCAGAGATGGTGACTCTACCACCTCCCTGGGCAGCCCATTCCAATGGCTAATGACCCTTGCTGAGAAGAAATTCTTCCTAATGTCCAACCTGAACCTCCCCTGGCGAAGCTTGAGGCTATGTCCTCTTGTCCTATCACTAGTTGCCTGGGAGAAGAGGCCGACTCCCACTTCACTACAACCTCCCTTCAGGTAGTTGTAGACTGCACTAAGGTCACCTCTGATCTTCCTCTTCTCCAGGCTAAACAACCCCAGCTCCCTCAGCCATAAAGAATAATTCGAGTCGCAGTCGGCAGGATCTGAACCTGGGCAGGGACGCTCCAACGGATTTCTAGTCCATCGCCTTAACCACTTGGTCACGACTACACCGCTGGGAGGGTGTTCTGGCATGGAATCTTCACACCATGTGGTTCTGTGCATGGCTTTCCATACATAAGCACACAGCTGGTTCACTCTGGAGTGGAAATGGGGTGTAAATAGTTATGAATGCAGTACAGACAATCCAGTAGCCAGCATCTCCATGCAAAGCAAGGGGTAGACCAACACATTAGTACAGATGCAGCATTGTGTTAACTCCAGGGGTTACTAATGCTAAATTTTGTAGCTGGACTGGGGCGAAACATTTCTTTATGAAAACAGAGGCAGCAAAGGCAAGATACTCAGTGCCAGGGTTTTGGGGGCAGTACGTCTTTACTTACATGGATAAGCAAGATCCTTTCCACCTCTTTGGCAGAGTTGGGGTATACACCTCAACAAGCCCCTCCTCCTGCCCTCAGATAATCCATGGAGAGCAGCCAGTGATGGTTGTGTGTGTCTTAGGAAGGCTGGAGGAACATGGTGCTGGCTTTAAAACCACCTCATGACATCGCAGTCACTGGATGCACACCATCTGTAAACTGAGTGCAGCCCTTTGCGCTTGGCATTGACCCAGGATCTTCTGAGAAATGATAAACACTTAGCTGGACAGCTGCAGCTGCTGGGACCTTGTCACCCACCAGTCCACGTGGCTGCTGAGCAGTGAGTGTGTCTCTTTCACACCCCCAGGTCACTCCATGCTTGTGTGTGTTTGCAATGTGCCTTTGTGGGTGGGTGAATTGCTTTCAAGGGAGGGCTTTCATCTGTGGTTATGGTGACCTCGATGAGTCCTTTAATGAGTTTCTTTGGGAACTGTGCAGACTGTGACTCTTTCCTGTGTGTTTTATCTGCACCCACGCCATGATTTTGGACTAATAGCAGGCTCTTTATACTTTGCTGATTTATATCTGAAGGCACCTCAGTGAAATCTTCTAGTATGCCATTGACTTGCTAGTTAAAATGCCTCTCCCCCCTGTACTAAAGTCAAGCGTTGCCCTCCTTCGTGACTCAAGGAAGCTGAGTTCTTGGATAAATTAGCAAACAATTACAAACTGCCACCACCCAACCAAAATCAGATAAAACTAACAGAAATAAAGTGAGAAGAAAGAAAATGAAAGTAAGGCTCAATGGTGAGAGCCCATATGTAAGATGTAGGAAGCCTTAGGTCCGACTTCTGATCTAGACTTTCTGGATGCCTCTGTCCTGTTGTCTGGAACCAGTACACTTGTTCACCAGTGTCCTGGTTCACTGATGTCCTGAACCAATGTGAGGACAGTATCCTCACATTACCTCTGGAAGAATCTTCATGCTCAACACTGGAGTAAATCACGCTTCAATTGACGTCAATTCACCTCCAAGTCTCAGATGAGAAAGTGTCCTTTAGAAATGAATGAGCAAGACGTACCAAAGTAAGAAAGCAGTTTCATTATCACTGTCATAATGTTGATTACGGACAAGGGAGCATTTCTTGAAGAAGACCCAGGTTCTCATGGCTAACGTACATGCTGCAATGGGATATTTTCAGGATACCACACCTTCTCCAGTTTCTCGTGATATATATATATACCGACAGCAGAGCATGGTGTAACGTTGACTGGTTCTCACCTATTGCACAGGACCATGGTCACCATATTGGCATATACCAGGCACCCCAGGATAGACCAAGTCCTACATGGGCACATCACTGCTTGAAAAGACTCAGGGAGGTGGGAAACAGGTTTATGGAGACACCAGCAATGTGTCAGGGGACTGGACAAGAGAGGCTGGCTCTGATGTGATGATGGGGGTTTATTTACATGTGGGAAAACAGAGTGGGAACATAGACTAAAGCCCATTCATTGACTTCACTTGATTTTGGTGGGTCATGGGGTAGGCCGTAAATCAGTTTATTTCATTAAAAAAAACAAAAAAGTGGGGGCTTAAAAAATTCTAGTTACAAAAAAGATGTATTAATCTTCTCTCACACATTTTCTCTTTATCAAAGCTTGAACTCGTTGGATATATCTTTACAAGTAAACAAAACAGGGCAGGTCACAAGCACTGGGATTTGATCATCCAAACTGTGAAATGTTTAGCACATCCCTGGAAAGGTTTTGGTCCAGGCTATTTCTCTCCCAAACAATTGCCAAGTGTGTCTGGGATCAGGGATCGCAGCCACCAGGCAGTCTGGATGTAGCCATCTGTTTCTGGAGGAGAAGAGAGGATGAACGTGGCCAGATGATGATATTTGGCTTCAGGGCTAGAGAAGAGGCCCTGAGACTGCTCAGTTTACTAGAACAGTTTTAGCAACTCACATACTGATTTAGCATGAAAATGTACAGAGTTTTCTGAGAGTGAGTTGTCAGTTTGGAAGATATATGGGTCACGAAAGACCTGGGCTTTGTCCCCAGCTTGCAATGACTAGAAGTATGACCTTGGGATTTGAAGTCCTCAGGAAAACTCAGGAGCTTAGGGCTACACATGTGCCCAAATGCTTCGTGGAAGCAAAGCAAAATTGTTTGCCCAAGGGTACATCTGTCCTCTGGTAATTTGTGTATCTGGGTTTGATTTGCAAATCATAGAATCATAGAACAGTTTTGGTTGAAAAGGACCTTTAAGATCATCAGGTCCAACCATTAACCCAGCACTGCCAAGGCCACCACTAAACCATGTCCCTAAGCACCACATCCACAAGATTTTTAAATCCTTCAGGGATGGTGACTCCACCACTGCCCTGGGCAGCCTGTTCCAATGTTTGACAACCCTTTTGGTGAAGAAATTGTTCCTGATCTCCAATCTAAACCTCCCATGGCACAACTTGAGGCCATTTCCTCTCATCCTATCACTTGTTACCTAGGAGAAGAGACCAATCCCCACCTCGCTACAACCTCCTATCAGGTAGTTGTAGAGGGTGAGAAGGTCTCCCTTCAGGCTCCTTTTCTCCAGGCTAAACACCCCCAGTTCCCTCAGCCGCTCCTCATCAGACTTGTTCTCCAGACCCTTCACCACCTTCGTTGCCCTTCTCTGGACTCGCTCCAGCACCTCAAGGTCTTTCTTGCAGTGAGGGGCCCAAAACTGCACCCAGGATTCGAGGTGCGGCCTCACCAGTGCCGAGTCCAGGGGGACAATCCCTGCCCTAGTCCTGCTGGCCACACTAGTGCTGATACAAGCCAGGATGCTGTTGGCCTTCTTGGCCACCTGGGCACACTGCTGGCTCATATCCAGCTGGCTGTCAACCAACACCCCTAGGTCCTTTTCCACCAGGCAGCTTTCCAGCCACTCTTCCCCCAGCCTGTAGCGGTGCGTGGGGTTGTTGTGACCCAAGTGCAGGACCTGACACTTGGCCTTGTTGAACCTCACACAGTTGGCCTTGGCCCGTCTATCCAACCTGTTGAGATCCCTCAGCAGAGCCTTCCTACCCTCCAGGAGATCAACATTCCCGCCCAACTCGGTGTCATCTGCAAACTTACTGAGGGTCCGCTTGTCCAGATCACTGCTAAAGATATTAAAGAGAACTGGCCCTAATACTGAGCGCTGGGGAACACCACTGGTGACCAGCCGCCAACTGGATTTAACTCCATTCACAACTCTTTGGTTCCAGCCTGAGTAAAAACCACTGTGGGTGCAGACATGGAGGGTCCCAAGAGGGAGTCAGTGTTGCTGTTACTCCTAGGCACAGTGAGAGTCTTTTTGTCTGGAAGGTGATGAGATGTGCAGATGCTAAGCTGTGGTGGCCAGATAGAAACACCTAGGCTATTAAGTTTTTAAAATAAATTCTTCCTGGGAAGTAACTTGCAATGACACTAGGGAGAGGCTGGGGGGAGCGGATCATCTGGGTATCTGATCTGATCTGATATCCACTGCCCGAGACAGTGGAGAGGTGGATCATGGCTCATTAAATTCTTTGCTTTCCACAGACCGTCAAGGATGTGTCAATAAGCTATTTTTCTCAACTTGCATCAAGCATTGGAAAAGCCACTTTTGTTTCAGGTCTGGATAAATGCTTGTGTGCTCGAACCCATCCAACTTTTCCAGCTGTGCCAGTGGGCTTTCTCTGTGTACAGGGCTTGCTCTGCTCATGTCATTGAACCATCAGAGCTATAGTGAAATGGTAGAGTGATCTGAGAGCAGCCTCTCACCTGCAAACTCCCTCTGTGCTTCACTTTATTAGCTGTTTCTTTCAATAAAAAAGCTTAATTGTCCTCAATCTTATAAAGCATCCAAGCATAACAACAACATGATGCTGGTAAGCAAGATCAGGCTAATCAAGACAACTAATAGAGGGGTAGCTCTGCAAGCAGATGTTTCCCTCTCATGACTCCCCCACAGCACGGCGTCTGACATTGGGGTGAGGCAGAGAGCCAGGGACAGCAGATTCCTACAGACATAGTCACTGTCACAGTTTTCTCAAAAAAACTCAGTTTCTTATGCAATTAAAGAAAATTGGCTTCTCCTACCAACTCCTGAAGCAGCCAAGCCATCTGCAGCATTGCTTCTCTTTCCACATCTTTCTGTTCTCACTTGTCCTTCTGAGACTCCTCTGTGAAGAGTTACTGACATTAAAAACTCATAAAATAATGCAGACCAACTGGTGTAGGCAGACCATAAGCCTGGACTGGCATTTACTATGTAATGCTTATATATTTGTGGGTTTTTTCCTCCCTTCAGATTTTTTTCCCTGTGTGCAGTCACATAAATTGCCCTCCTCCTTCTGTAGCAAAAAATACGCAGGGCAGACAACAGTCAAAGGCAAATTGCTTAAAAGCATTCTCAAATAATTTCTAAATCTTTCTTCCCCTTTAGTACACCATCCTAGG
This sequence comes from Nyctibius grandis, assembly GCF_013368605.1. Lineage (NCBI taxonomy): Eukaryota > Metazoa > Chordata > Aves > Nyctibiiformes > Nyctibiidae > Nyctibius > Nyctibius grandis. The sequence continues at coordinate 129,700,912 of NC_090658.1, read as the reverse complement.
TAAAAAATGTGGGTCCAGGAAGGGTTCTGCTGTTTCCAGCCACAATCCACGCACACCTGCCTGATTTGTGATACGAACTCGAGGAACACCTACATAAAATACTCCTTGCACTACTAGCAACACACATGGCAGAAAAAAACCCTCAGAGATATTGAGTGTAAAGAATTTCTTGCAGCATGAATTTTCCTAGGAGAAACTGAATTAAATTACTTTGAACAGCTGACTGGAGATCTCACTTGAAGAGCGTTCATCTCCAGTTGCTAAGAATCCCTGTTAAGCTCTTGCTTGGTTACGTAGATTGTCACATGGAGAGATGATGCTGCTATGGAAATAAAGTTTTCCTGTTGGCAGAGGTCAATATCATTTTATGTATCTTTAGAATGGAGGAAAAAGGTGTTAGACCAAGGTCTAACCTGTCTAAATGCTGGCTGACTAAGAGGGAGATCACTCTTCGGTCAGTGAGTGATGAGTGTAATGACGTTGCCAGTGGATCTGTTACTCCAGACCAGACCAGAAGAGCAGCCTAGGATGACTAGGATGATGGTTAACGCACTGATTCTGAGAATGGCCTTTCTGAAGTGTATGGTGGGGACGTGAACAAGCTATTTGCATTAGTTCAGGCCAGAGGAAAGGATATATCAGCCGTTGAGAAACAGGATGATGAAAGTTTCCTGCTGCAAGGGGCTTTCTGTCCTGTGTGGGAAGGGTTTGAAATCCTCCCATCCAAGGAAGGTGCCACAGCTTATGCTCTGAGAGTCATTTTTAGGTGGCTGGGAGATGAATGCCACCCCTTCTCATTTTCCTCTGCAAAGATGTCCAGCTACTCAGCATTCAATTGGATAAATTAGAAAGCCAGCAGTCATGACTGGGAGCTGCTGAGCACATGGAGATGACACTGGGAAGCAAACTCCTCTCCCCCTCTACTCTGCCCTGGTGAGGCCGCATCTGGAGTATTGTGTCCAGTTCTGGGCCCCTCAGTTCAAGAAGGACAGGGAACTGCTAGAGAGAGTCCAGCGCAGAGCCACGAAGATGATTAAGGGAGTGGAACATCTCCCTTATGAGGAGAGGCTGAGGGAGCTGGGTCTCTTTAGCTTGGAGAAGAGGAGACTGAGGGGTGACCTCATTAATGTTTATAAATATGTAAAGGGCAAGTGTCAAGAGGATGGAGCTAGGCTCTTCTCAGTGACATCCCTTGACAGGACAAGGGGCAGGGGGTGCAAGCTGGAGCACAGGAGGTTCCACTTAAATTTGAGGAAAAACTTCTTTACGGTGAGGGTGACTGAACACTGGCACAGGCTGCCCAGAGAGGTTGTGGAGTCTCCTTCTCTGGAGACATTCAAAACCCGCCTGGACGCGTTCCTGTGTGATATGGTCTAGGCAATCCTGCCCCGGCAGGGGGATTGGACTAGATGATCTTTCGAGGTCCCTTCCAATCCCTAACATTCTGTGATTCTGTGATTCTGTGATTTTGAATGGACAGTTAATAAATTCAAACTTAGCACAGAGGGAAGCACAGACTGCATAAAATGGTTTTAGATAGACGGTTTTAGATAGATTTGCCCAGTCACACATGAAGACTTCCCATAGGTGGTACCTGTGCTCAAGTGGGTGCTGTTTATTGATAGAAATAGGGAGGTGAAGAAGAGCAGCTGACTGGCATCCTGCTTTGGAGAATGGGAGTTGAGTAGTGTAGACATGGCCTGACCGCATGGTCCTTGTTTCTATCACTTTAATAGAAGGAAAAGACATTGTCTTCCCTTGTATTAGGAAGGAAAGGAAGGAAGGAAGAAAGGAAGACAGAAAAGAGAGGGAAGTGAGGTTTGGATTATGAGGGGATGTGGTTTCCAAGGACTTTACAGCAAAGTTTCTGTGGATTTCTGTGTGTGGGTGTAATAGAGAGACATTCTGCCTCTTTCCATACATATATGATTGTTATACCTGTTTATTTTATATTTATTGCCTTTGTTATATAAAGAAACATGCCCTCTCTAGTTAATTACACACTTCGCATGTTCAGAAAACCAGACATCATCTGTACAACACTAGGAAGAAAACTTGTTTGTTTTCTTGTCCATGCATTTCTGTGGTTTTCTGAAATTCCGTGAGGTCTTTATTACACTTCTGTGCAACACTTCCATTCTCTGTAAGGGCAAAGTCCCACTTGTTCTTGCAGACATTTGATTTCTGGAGGTACACAATGACCCCCCTCATCTTGACAAGTATGGAAGTTCGATGTCGTGTCTGCAATGAAAAGGATTTAAGTCAAAACAGAAGAGATTACATCACCATCTGAACCAACTCATACATGGAAAGTGTTGTGAAGTTCTGGTTACTGTGTCTCCAAAAGCAAGGACACAAAGAAGGACAATGGGGGTCATCAGAGCACTTCTGTAAAAAGAGGAATTTGTGACCCATCAACATGGAAAAGAAGCAATTGAAGGAGGGGTGTTGTAAAGGTATGAAGAAGGTGAATGCAGAATGACTGTATTTCATTTGCAGTACAGAAATAGGTGCTACTGAATAAAATTATGGGGGAATTCAGAAGGAATTCCTAATCTGAGGGGGAAAAATCCAAGGACTTCTAAACACAAAGGTGCTTAAATCTAAAAGTCCTGAGCTGCAAATTCATGAAAGCCTGGAGAATATGTAAGAAAGTGTAATTATGTGGTTGTGGTGTTTATTAATAGTTATTTTACACACCCAGCGTAACCGTATAGAAACATCCACTTCTGGGCACGGACAGATACAGGATGCTGGATCAGATGAATCTTAGGTCTGATTAGCACAGTTAGCTATGAAGCATGTATTGACTTAACGATATACATTGACTATTGAGGAGCTCCAAAAATAAGCAAGTCCAGAAAGGGTTAGATAAATTTACAGGGAAGAGGTCAGCTAGCAGTATTAAACACAGCAGTGTGGACGCAGTCAGTAGTCCCCCAACAGATGATTACAGGAAGATATACCAAGGAAGGAGTACTCTGTCAGGGCCACATTTTTGTTTTCTTTCCCCAAGCATCTGTTCTGTTGGAGACAGGAGATTGGCCTACATGGTATTTGGCCAACCCCAAATGGCAATTGTGTTCTTGTGCTCCATGCTGCCATTAACGGAAGAACATCCAGGTCCATCTTTATAGATGGGAGGAGAGGGCTTAGGCCATTTGGAGACAGAGCAAGAGTGTGTTTTGCTGACTTTAGTAATCTCCCCTCCGAATGTTGCCTGCCTGGGCAGGGTTTCCACACATACCTATGCAGCAGGTTTTCTGACGCCAAGAGCAAGTTCCAAACGCAGCAAATGGCTCTGGGCAAGATTTTGAATGGAAGCAGAAACCGTGGTATCCAACACAACGCAAGGTGTCTTTGGGTAAGCTGAGACCTACAGGAAGAATGGGATTCCCAGCTGTGCTGCAGGATCAGTCCATTTCTCATGGTCTTCCTCCTGCTGAAACCCCATGGGCCCCAGCTAGGGGTCTGATACAAATACCCCCAAAGCCCAAGGCAGCCTTTCAAAAAGCTTTGGGACCTCATAGGACTCCAAGGAAGGCCTTTGTACAACTAGAGTAAAATGCAGCGGTTGATGGCAAGTTTCTGAACATATCCTGGTCATGCATGTTGTAGTGGGTAGGGACAGCCCAGCCTTTGGATGGTTCTAAGCTCTAGGACTGCAATGCTGCAGGCCGGTCATGCAAGGGACAGCATGGTGCTCGTATGCCCTGAGATGTACCTAGATTTACAAAAAAAATCAAAAGCTGGGATCTGGCCCTGTTAACAGGGTCAAGAGGTTTGCCTAGTTCCTTCCTTCTCTGACTTACTCCAAGGTGAGGAGTTTCATTAAACATGAAGAAAAGCTAAGCTAAAAGCACAATCAGTAAATGAGTCAGGGCAGCAGAAAGGCTGAGGAATGGGAACCAGCATATTCAGAGAGCTTAAGTAAACTTCACTGGTGTAGTTCAACTTCAGTAATACAAGGGAACGCCTCTGACGCTCTTCTACCATACACAAAGGAGACAATTAAGAACCCTGGGGTAAGAAGAGGCAGATGATTTCCATGCTATCATCTTCCAATAGTGCCACAAAGTGGCATAAAGAGACTTCAAAGAGTCATAAGGAGCCAACAGCCTGTAGTAGCTTCTGTGGGGACGTTCTGGTTTGACGCCTGGTCACCATAGGTTCATTTTTCACTTCTGCTTCTAGACTGAGAAATAGGGAATGGCTCTAATGATAGGAGCTGAATAGCACAGAGGAGTACAGTCTGCACCACTGCACAAGCTAGTTGTACCTCCTACACAGGCAGACCCCAGCGTGGGTCTTGCCCCTTACCTGGAACAGCCTGGAGGAGGAAAAGGAGAAGAGCCACGGGGCAGGAGAATAGCTTCATGGTGGAAGGTCTCAGCTGCAGTGTGGAGACAGGGCCACAATGCCAGAATCTTTGAACAGGGAAGGAGGGAGCACACTTGCATTTATAGGGCTGTGGGAACAAACCTGGCTGTCCAGGGGACCTTGGCAGTGGTGAGCGTGGAAGGCAATGAGTGCAGCTTGACCGCTGCACACGGCTGAACCTGAACAATGGCAAAGGGTGACCATAATGCTCAGAGAGGTAACTATACCTCCGTACCTGGCCAGTAGGTAGGCTACTTCTCAATACCAACCCACCTGGAGAGCTTCATTACTTGTTACCTTCAAAGATCAATGTGGTTGGTAATGGACCACCTGGAGAAAATTAACCATCGTTGTGGTGCGAGAGAATGCACCTGGGAGTGCCAGAAGACTGTTGATGATGGTGAATATAGTAGAAGGTCTAAGGTTCTGCAGTCTCCATTCATCAATGCAAATAAGTGATTTTTTGCATCATTTCCCTAACTGAAAAATAAAATTTGAACCAACTAAACAACCAGTTTTCTTTCTGAATATATTAGTTGGTTGATATTATGGACTCAATTCAGTTGCCCAAATATATAGGCTTAACTCATGTGGACTGCTGTAGTGTATCCAAAGAATCTCATGGGACTATCTGGTAAGACACGGGATCTCTGGGACAATCTGCATTCCACTAGAGGTGCAAAGGGATGGCCATGTGCATGGCCTAGCTTATTTAACACTGGTCATGTGTGGTCAACCGACTGAAGCTTAATGGCGTTGGTCAGCGCTACACTCGGATACTGAGATGTAAGCATCTACAATGGATGTGGCTGCATGGGAATGAGATGTTTAATTAGTGCTTCTAGGACTTATATCACCTGTTTGGCTATAGTAGGACCTCAGGAGCCAACACACACGCAGAAACCTGTACTGTAGACACTTGTACTTAGCTGGCCAAGTCCAGAGCTAAGGGCATCTATTGTCATTGGAGATGCCTCAGGGCTCCCATCTGGCCTCCAGCTGCTGCTCCATGAGGGTGCAGATCCTCTGTAGCTCCTGCATGACATCTGCCAGCCCCAGGCAGACATCGACATTTCTAATGTCACAGGGCCTCTCAGATGACTGTAGTCTCTATGTGTGGGGAACTGGGTCAGTTCCTGCATGTTCTTCTCAGTTGTAAAATTCTGGCTGTGGTCATTTTGTAGAAAAAAAAAATGAAAAAAATATAAGTTTATAGAATTGTTTGTAGGGTCCTGCTTTGTGATGCAATGATCAAAAAGTTTAGTATAAAATAAAGCACTTTTGGTAGCAAGGAGTCCTATCCCAAAACACCATTGCATCAGCTATAGCACACCCGTGTAAGCCAGAAGAACCGGGGTACTGTCCCTACTCCAGTAGATGTACGGGTTTTTATACCACATACAACAGGGTAAAGAAGGTAAAACGAACATTTTTCTTTAGCACTTGATAGTCTGAAAAGGAGAAGTAATGAGTTTAATTACCCAGGGTAAAACAAAACTGGAGCTAGGCCTCACATATCCTACCTACAGAGCTGTCAGATGAAAGAAGCAATAACGTCCTCTTATCCATCAGTGTTGTACGAAACAGCCCTGAGGAGTCTTTCTTCCATGTGAATTGTTGCAGTGAATGCAACCTGCATCTACAACTTGCCTTGGTGTAACAGAAACCTGATTTATTCATAAAGAGCAAGCCTACCCCTCATTTTCACGCTTGGGTATCTAGTTTCAGGTATCTGAATACTTATGGATTTAGATACCTGACTGGTTTAGGTTTTTTCCCTTTTGAGAGACTTACCTGAGAAAATCCATTGAAATTTCTGGTAATGTGAAGTGTAGAAGATATTTTTTCCAAACTCTTCATCTTATACATTAATCAAATTTTTTCACAGAATCGCAGAATCACAGAATGTTAGGGATTGGAAGGGACCTCGAAAGATCATCTAGTCCAATCCCCCTGCCGGAGCAGGATTGCCTAGACCATATCACACAGGAACGCGTCCAGGCGGGTTTTGAATGTCTCCAGAGAAGGAGACTCCACAACCTCTCTGGGCAGCCTGTGCCAGTGTTCGGTTACCCTCACTATAAAGAAGTTTTTCCTCATATTTATGTGGAACCTCCTGTGTTCCAGCTTGCACCCATTGCCCCTTGTCCTGTCAAGGGATGTCACTGAGAAGAGCCTGGCTCCATCCTCATGACACTTGCCCTTTACATATTTATAAACATTAATGAGGTCACCCCTCAGTCTCCTCTTCTCTAAGCTAAAGAGACCCAGCTCCCTCAGCTGGGGATTTTTTTTTAAATCATCCACATAACTTTCTTCAGACAAACTGGGAATATTTTGTGAATGATACATATGTATTTTTTTCTGTCGTTATGACAAATATGAGTTAGAGCAGAAACTTAATAAAGTGTTAGTTAACAAAATAAAGTGTAATCTTAATAAAATATGAATCCTTCTCCTTTGTGTGAGGTACAGAAATCTGGCACGTTGTCAGGACAACATATCTTAATTTGTTATATCTAGAGTGGATAAAATTGGAATTTTTTCCCCTTAAACAACGTTATTGCATCTAGCAGTGTGAGCTTAACTCCAGAAGGAAAACAGGGAATGCATATGCTCAACACCAAAAATAAAAGAAAAATCATTTTATTGAAGAATCATGAATGAGCCTAAGTTTAAGAGCAGAGATATCTTTGAAGTTAAGAACACACCTCCTTTTTCTTTTCTTTATTCTTTGGGAACATAGAATATTCCTGGATGTTTCTTACAGCATCTGTATTTGTTATAGAAGCAGCTTCCAATCAGAGATTCATTTACGTGGCAGTAGTGTCTGCAGCTTCCTCTCAGACCACACCAGAAAGTGTCCAAGACGTCCCAAGACCTGCTGCCTGCACATAGAAAACTTTTTGTACTCTGATGAGAAAGGACAGGCACAAAATGTTATCAGATCACTGGGTTTGTGGTTAGGTTGCCTGAGAGCAGTCTACAGCCCATGTTGCATGCATAGCTGAACTTCTGAGTGACAGAAAACAGAAAGAGGTTTGATTTGGACTGAAGTGAACTGGGACTTCTCCAAGTTACTGCTATGAAATTGCCACTGGAAAAAAAAAATACATTATTTCACTTAATGTGGAAATTTCCGTTCATACCGAAATGAAATTTTCTGTGCTGTGCAGGTGTAAGACACAAAGGAAATAAAATCTGAGTCTTTAGAAACCCTCCATGAAATGGTGCTGCCTTACTTTTATCCAGGCTTTTAAGCAGCAGAAAGAACCAAACTCCAGCCTCTCTTTTGTATATAGAAAGCAGCTGAGGAACAATTAGCATCTCCAACTGAAATATCACTCATGCTGTTTTTTCTCCAGAATTATTTAATAAATGTAACCAATATCTGCAAGCAGTTTTCAGATCTCCTCACAACTTCAGGGCCAAATTGTTGCAAACTTCATACAAGCATCAAATTATTATTTCTTACCTAAGAAAGGATCCTTAGTCTACTCTGGGATGGCTAATGGCCTGAGGAGTCCTCAGGGACATGACAGACTTAGGTCCAAACCTCTCTCCTGCTAGTTTTTGACATTGCCTTAGCCAACAGGCTCTTCTGGAGCAAGTGTCTCATGGTCTCCTGCTGTTCCTTCTGCATTAAAGAAGTGCAGGGCACAGCTTAGCAAACAGAGGTGGGCTTCAGCCACATAGTCATAGGTGTCTCCACGTGAACTAGGTGTCTGAGCTCCCATTTTCAACAGTGGGTAGGGGATTTCTGTGGCCACAAGGTAGTCATCTAGTGATGTTTTAGGCATCTTGGGTATGAGGCTTGACCAATACCATACCTCCTCACCCTGTGCAAATGTCTTGAGTATGCCAGATAGCCAAGGGTTCACTAAAGCATCAAGTGCCTATGTTTAGGCAGATGAAGCCTGCTGGGAAGCACGAAGCAGGGCAGTCAGCAGAGTCAACTCAGTTCACCTTTACTGTGATGTGCACATGTGAGCTGCTGAATAGGTCTCCAGACTCCATGGGCTGTACAACCTATGGGCTTCAATGAGATATCTGCATATGGGAGGACAGGGCTGTTTGAGATGGGCCATGGTACCCTGCTGGGTTCCAGCTACCCATCTAGAAGGTCTCAGTTGTCCCACAGGGCCTGTGTCCCATCTACCCCCTTGAGATGGCTCAGGTACACTAGGGCATCTCAGTGCGTGCAGGTGCCTATGTCAAGCTGCTGGTCTCTGGAGACCATAATCCTACCCTAGCTCTTTCACTTTTCAGGTGGGTTCTCTAAGAATGGGGGGACTGTGTAATCCAGAAGCACTTTCTCTCCTGCTCAGCTTTCAATGGGAGTTCTCTGGAGACCTGGAAAACATTTCGTAATAGCATCTGTGACAAAAGCAGTGTCAACCTGTGGAATGGGAGAACTTTAAAGGGGTTTTTAATGCCACATTGTACCATAGCTATGGATTAGTCTTCAGCAAGAAAGCTTATAGGACATGAGAGTGCTCCCTAAACTGATGCACTGCCTGCTTATGGTGACCTTCAAAACTTCCTGGCTCTCAGTATTTATCATTCCATTATATGGGTTGAGTTTCATTTCCCATGGAGTCAGGGGTGCCATTGTACTCTGTACAACTGAAGACTTGCTCCTAAGCACTATTTTAAATTCTCCCAAGCCCCTAAATATTTCAGGCACTTTTGGACACTTTTCTTGAAATAACAGGATTGGTTCTCTAGTAGCCTCCCAGGTTTGCCTTGAAAAGGCTGGAAAATCAAGACGAAAAGAGCAACCAGAAGGTATGAGGAGGTGCTCATGGCTGGAGCTTGGTCTCCAACTCATGGAAGATACACAGAGAAAAAGACTTTCATATGCAAGGAGTGATGAGGTGTCCTTGTATTTGTATAGAGCAGGCAAATGAAAATCTCACAATAGCTCCATAAAATCCATAGCACTTTAAAGCTGCCATAATTTATTAGCTCAAGTTTCACTTTTATTACATGGCAGCAAAGGGCTATGGATGAATCCCTGAAAATCCCGGCTATAGGATGTGATGTAGGTAGTGAAAGGGGAAGGAGGGGTCCTAGATCAAGGTAAGGTAGAAACATCTCTAGAAGCAGTTTTCCATGCCAATGGTGTATAGGTGTGAAAAATGTCTTTTCTCATTTCCAGAGGAACAAAGGTGTCTCTCACAGGACAGGGCAGCTTTGCAGCATCAGTTGGCTCTCTGAGATGGTGGTGGAAGAGGAGAAAAGAAACCCTGTAAAAATCCATCCACCTGCGCTGGTAGAGAGGAGGTCCACCTTGCCATGCCGTTGCTTTAGGATCCCTGGGAATTGACACTAAGGACCCTGCTAAAAACCCCTCTGTTGGATCAGGGACTCTGGAAAATCATCTTCCCCTCTCAGCAGCAGATGATGAGGGGCGTACATAGGTACAAAGAGTCATGTACACAGTGGGCTGGCAGGGGTGTCACAGAGCATCATCTTATAGAGATGCATGAGGATATTGGATGTATTGCTCCCATACATCCAAAGGTGTCTTTGGATGTATGGAAGCAAGGGAAAAGGGTTTTTACCTCCCTGCTCTTCTCCTGGGGCTTTGGCTTTGCTGTCCTTCAGCTCATCTCTTTTTTTTCTGTGCACCATTGACCTTCTGAACCCAAATCTACCATCCTTCTAACTCATCCCTTACACCTCCAGAAACACAACCCAAATCCTATTGCCCTGTACCTCCTCTACCCCGCTCTCTTCCCACCTACGATGCCGCCTACTTCCTACCTTGCAAGCAAAATCTGCCTTGGACCCTGATCTCCAGGCTGCGGTTGAAAGGACAGATCTTGTCAGTGGCTAGGAGCTATGTCTCCAGGATGCTGCACTTGCTTATTTTGCTTTCAAACACGTTGGAAAATATCCAGATGGTTAGTTAACCCATTCAGGTCAAGCCAGCACAGACCACAGGTCATTTCCCATCTCCACTGTTAAGTCACACAGAGCAAGCATCGGAATATTAAAGAATTAAGAAGAATTTACACCTCAGAGGTAAAGTAACAGGTTATTAAGGAAAGCTGTGCAGATTAATTAAGGTTCTTCTCACGTGGTTTCAGTTTGAATGTGTTGTTATCTTACAGAAAATGTATGTGTCAGTCAGAATGCATCGACCTGCACTTCTGCAGAGAGCTCATTTGGTTTCATAATGCATTTAAGTAAAAGCATGTGGAAGTTGCTAGAATGTCTCCCCAGGGCTGAGTGATTATGTCCCACTGTTCTCCCACACCTCAGTTCCTCCAATGCTGGTGCCTTACCCCGAGAACAAGGTGTTACAGCAGTCTGGAATTAACTGGGTTGGCTTGTGCTCAGACTGCCAGGGGAGGTTCAGGTTGGATGCCAGGGGAGGTTCAGGTTGGACATTAGGAAGAATTTCTTTTCAGAAAGGGTCATTAGACATTGGAAGGGGCTGCCCAGGGAGGTGGTGGAGTCACCATCTCTGGATGTGTTTAAGAAAAGACTGGACATGGCACTTAGTGCCATGGTCTAGTTGACAGGGTCGTGTCAGGGCCACGGTTGGACTCGATGATCCCAGAGGGCTCTTCCAACGTGGTTGATTGTGTGATTCTGTGATTCTGTGATTCTGTGATTCTGTGACTTCATTTCCATGCAACATACTGTATTAATAAACCCACCATTTTTCTACTTAAAAAGTAAGATCTTGCCATCTTAGAAGTGATCAGCACTGCAGGCTCCTGTACCTATTGCCTGAAGCCATTGTTCAGCCTCTGGGTGCTCATGCTGTTCTCTTCAACAGGATCAAATGCTTTAGGGATGCCCATAAACTAGAAATTAGTATTTGTCCACTCTCTGCTCCAGGGAGTCCTGAGGAAATGCTTTGTCACTCTTCTGGCTTTTCAAGGACAGTTTGACAAACAAAAAGGATTTTTTTTTTCCTTCACAGTACCTTTCACAGAACAAAATAGAACTATTTGCTATGTTTATGGATGGGATGCCCATTACCCCTTATTGCTTGCTCTTGGGAATTGGTGTTGCACCACAGGACATACAGCAGGGTCATACATGAGGTGCAGATTATCAGGGTTTGCAGATATCGTGAGCAGCACCCTCGGTTTTGCAGGTGTGTAAAGCGCAGAGGACAAGTGGGATTCACGATACAGTTTTCATAAGGGTCTGTCCATACAGTGTTTGAATTCTGCTGCCAACAGCCATATCAAATGGTAGCTGACAGCACAGGTTCTCTTCCAGAGCAGAAGAAACCAGCGTCACTTACTTGAGCCTGTTTCTACACATGATATTTATTGATGTTGTTCTGACCCAGTGGCCTTGATATCAACAATATAAACCTTCCCCTTAGTCAGTGTGCATTGTTCTCTGCCTTTCTGGTTTCCTTGTTGGCTTTTCAGTTCAAATTTGCAGGCACCATTGAGTCTCCCAGGCAGCCATGTGGCAGGAGAGCTGTTTATGTCCATTTTCAGGCACTCCAAGGAAATGGATGAAACAAAGACCTTGACAAGAAAACGTCGGTTGGCTCAGGTTCCCACTGAAGCCAAGGGGACTGTCTCAGCTCTCAGACAGGATCTGACATTGTACTTTGTCAGACTGGAGCAGGAACCCAGCTTTCTAATTCTGCAAAATTTTTTTTAAAATTGCAAAAAATGATCCTGTTCTGTTTAACGATGGACTGGAAATGTTCGCTTTTTTTTTTCATGGGAAGTGAAGGACAAATGGAAAACCTCAGGTGAGTTAATAACCTTGTAGAGGAGCAGTGCTTGTCCAATAATCTTCCATTCAAAATCATTTCCAGCCATTGAACATGAATATCCTCACTGTCAGGCTGTAAGTGTTTGTACAATCACAATCTCCTTTAAATTATAATCAGAAATGTTATCCCAGAAAAAAATCTTTGGCTTTGGAGTGCCGTCTCATTCTACCCTGATGCTTCTGCACTTCATTTGCTCTTCTTTGTTCTCCTCCTCCTCTCCCAGGTTGTTTCAGGTAAGAGATGTGGATTATACAGATCACAGAAGAAATACACATGTGGAAAGGTCTGCCCCTTGCCTAATGATCAGTTCTGCAGCTGACCTACAGCTGGGGCTGCAGCGTCACCAACCCTCCATATAGTCAATACTTTCCTCATGCTCAGTGTTGCAATGGTCACGGGAAAGGCCTGTTCCCAGTTCACCCAGTCCAACATCAGACAGGGCTGCTGGAGAGTTTTTCATGAATTTCCAAGCGGAGTATGAAAATGCAAACAACTGCAGAATTCTGAGCAGGGTTGTTTTAGTCATCAGCATTATTAAGATGGGTCACCCATGATTTGAGATCTTCTGTTTTGTGGCTTTTGGTGGAGTATATCTCACATTAGATACATGCAAATTATAAGTGGGGTTCCATTGACCCCACTTGAGATGTCTACAGTTTAGAGCCTGCCTTGGAGCCACTCATGTAGCCAGTGTCCTTTCTACAGTGTGAAAACTTCAGTATTCTAACAAACTGATATCGTACAGACATTGCTATATTCTGCTCAAAAATAATATGGCCCTAGTGTCATACCAACTATCTAACACACAAATACACCCCTGTGTGGAGACACCTACTTTAAATGTCCAAAGCTTTGAGCTGACTCCCACCCTCAGGCAGGATTCGGTTGCCTGAACATAATATCACTATAGATGTCCTGGAACATCCAAGGTATCTGTGTGGGACAGAGGTCTGTGGGATACTCAAGAGATACTCAATGCTTCTGAATGGGCAAATAGAGACCAGGCAGCATATCCCATAACACGACATTAGATACCTGAATTTAGGCAGCTGGATCTCTCCTGTTATGTCATGCAGTTGGAAATTAAACAGGTACCAGAGTGGGATAGATGAGGAGAGGTGCCACTGTGAGGTGGTCAGTGGGGAGCAGGCCACAGGTGAATCTCCCCGTGACCACATCTGAGGCTGCACTTCTAGAAAACTGTGGGCTGATGGGGGGAAAGCCTAACAAAGACTAGTGGGACTGAACAGCCACATAAATATGGGCTGTGGAGAAAGAACTGTATTTCCAGTAAGGAAATAAGCTGAATTTCCAGCCTGACCTAGGGATGGAGGGTCCTCCACTGGGCAAAACGCATCTCCAGCCTGGCTTTGCAGCTTGTGGAGCCCATGAGCTAGTTCATGGCTCCCTCTTGTGGGAGGACATGCTGGAGGAGGAAGGGACATCAAAGCCCTTGTGGGGCAAGGTTTGATCAGATGGAAAGTTAGGTGCCTGCTTCTTTGCTCCATCTTCAGCACTGGTAATCCACAGAGTAAATACGCAAGGGTAATTGATATGTTTGGGGAGCAGGGATGGCTTTTGGTTGTAGACACCAAATTTTAGGGACTGGAGTGAGATGCTCACATTCAGGATAAGTGTATAACTATAAAGTTAACTTTTTTCTAACTTCACATAATATTATATCCCTTACATAGCTTTAAAAACCATTGTAACTATAGTAATAATGGGAACTCTGCTGCCTACAGCACAGGTAGGCATCTCCCTTGCAGACACATTCAAGTTTCTAAAGCAGCATCCCACCCCAGGAGACCTTCCCCTAGTGCTTCATACCTTGCTAATCAATGCTGCCTTGTACAGACAAAAAGCAGTAACCACATGATGCCAGTTGTTTGGTTTTTTTTAAATAAAAGTCATTTTCAAAAGATTGAAAATGCAGGATTTCAGAGAGTCTTCTGCTGAGATTTCTTTTTGCACAAGAGAAGAACGTTTCCATGTAGAAATGTACCCTACTGCCAGCTCAGGTGAGAGTGCCATGACTTGCTCACAAAAAATTATCCACAAACAGAAATCTGCAGCCTGTGCCATCACCTCCACCATGGCCAGGCTGTGGGCAGGATTATGTTGAGCCAGGCAGGAGTCTCCCTGTGCTTTGTCCATTGCACTGCTGGCCCCAGCCCCCTGCCCATATTCTGCCCTCACCATGTCCCTGCCCCAGCCAGCCTGGTACCCAACAGACTTCCTCCACCATGCTGCGGTGGGCATGGCGTTGGAGAGGAAAGAGGAAGGTTTCACCTCCTTTCTGACACCCTTGTCCATGACAACCTCACGCTAACCACCCATGGGGAAAGGACTGGGCAGCCAGAGCTGCTGGTGGACCTTGCCTGCGCTGGTGGGACATCTTGCCTTCCTTGCAGAAGGTCCAGCTGCCAATCCCAGCCAACACAGGGTTGCGGCTGGGTCAAGACATCAGGAGCTGTAGTGTCCAGCTGTGACTGGACTGAGCCCATGGCCTGTCTCCTCCTAACGCTGTCCATCACCATTTCTGGGTACATACCCAAAGCCCACCTTGGGCTGTGCTGCAGGAGGGGACCTGGTGTTCTGCCCTCGGCCGCCATTCTCCCTCGCAGCGTCCCTGAGCCTGGCTCCTGCTCACACTGACCCTGCAGATCACCCCATCCTACCCTGCATGTTCATCCTCCAGCCTGGACTTCTCTCTGCCATCAGGCCTTGGCCACATTCTCCTCAGGTTGCCCCTTCCTCTCCATAGCTACAGCCTTGCTGAGGGGTGCCCAGACAACCCTGGGGTGGTCCCCATGGAGAGGACATCTCCATCGCCCAGACTAGGGTCTATGCCGGGGAGTTGCATCCCTCCACCCTGACCTCGTGGCGCAAGGGCAGCGCGTCTGACTCCAGATCAGAAGGTTGTGTGTTCAAATCACACCGGGGTCAGCCTTGGGGCACCACTGGCCACGCCCTGTATTGACACTGCTTTTCTGGGGGGCTGGTCTGTGTGAGGGGCAGAGGTCTGCAAGGTGTTGGCCAACTATAGGGGGGCACCTTGGAGGGAAACATGATGCCCAGAGCTTTTCTTTCAGGCAGGCGCTGTGCTGGTTGAAGATTATGGATCATGATCAAAATAGAGACCAGTTCAGAGATGCGTTGTGGTGGGTGTCTGTAGCAGGTAGCCTCATCAACAAACTGAAGGAAGTCTTCCTCTTGGAAGTGCAAGAAGCTTCATGATTGCATGCTTAGTTGCTCCTGGGGGACCTGGACTTACCCACTGCAATACTTGCCTGGGAGGGTAACATGGGGTGGTACACTCAGTCCAGGGGACTTCTGGAGGGGATCAAGGACAATTATTCAGTGTAGGATTATGGAAATAGAGATAGGTTTCTGAAGAACAACATGAGAAGTTTTTTCAAGAAGAGTAAGAGGAGGATCTGGGGAGATCTAATCTGGTCAGACTCACCTCAGAGCCCACATGAAGACTATGGAATAAATACTCCTGAAGGCCATGCTCAAATGAAGGAAGGACGTGAAAATGACTGGAAACAGTGACCATGGATTTACGAAGCGCAGGCCACTCTTGGCCAGAATGATAGATTTCTTTGAAGAGATGACTTCCTCGGTGGTCAAGAGGACACCAAGGAACATAATTTATCTTGACTATGATTTGATCGCTGATGGGGTCTCCCACACTTATCACTGTAGCAGGACACAGAGACAGAGCGCCTAAGCTGAATCAAAAGGTAAAGTGGCTGCACCAGGGGGGTGAAGGGGTTGTGGTCAGTGGTTGGCAGTCCAGTTGACGTTCTTTACTGCTTCATGTTGCATTGGATGTTGTTTGGTATCTTTGTGATGGGCGCAGAGGATGTTCTACAGAATGAAGGATGAAGGAAGACCACCAGGGGCACGGGGCTGGTGAGGGGTCAGGGCCAGTGGCGCAATGGACAACGCGCCTGACTACGGATCAGGAGATTGCAGGTTCGACTCCTGCCTGGCTCGACACTTTTAGCCTGCTGGCAGCTCCTCCAGCTCCCTCCATGAGGACTCTCCTTTTCCTGCCCCTCATCCATCCTCCCAGGCCTTCTGCAGGGCAAAAGTGCTGGAGTGTCCTCTTGCCCTGCAAGATGGAAAGACTTTCTCCAGACCTTATGGTGAAGCAGGGCACCTTGTCTCATCATTCTCCTCTACTCCCACTCCTTACTCATGTTCCACACTGGGAATACTGCATACAGCTTTGGGGACCCCAGTATAAGGACACTGATCAACTGGAACAAGTCCAGCGGAGAGCCATCAAAATGGCCTGGTGTTGGAGCACTCGCTGTATGAGGAGAAGCTGTGGGAGCTGGGTTTATTTGGCCTGGGGAAGAGGAGGTTTCAATGAGGACCTGATAGCAACCTTCCAGCACCTATGAGGAGGTCATCAAGCGAGGTGCTTCATAGCATTTCGTAATGAGAGGATGAGAGACGATAGGTATAAATTGAAATGGTAGGTTCTGGCCAAATATGAGGGAAGAGTATTTTCCCAAATTTTTTGTCATTGATGAAGGTGGGAAGGAGCGAGGGATAAAGGAGGAGAGTGAAAAAGGGAGGGAGCTGCAACCAAGGCATGGGAACAGGGGGTCAGTAGGTAAGTTTTCAGTTGGTATAAAAGCGGCCTCGTGGGTACCAGGGACGGTGGCTGAGGCAGAGGAGACATCTCACCTCCCTTGCAGGATACTCAGCTGCAATGCCCATCTTATAATGGTTGGGATCACGCCTGGATCTCCTGGGAGCTACAGTGGCCAGAACTGGGGTAGTCCCCATGGGGAGCACATTCCCACCACCCATGCTGGATCCATGCCTGGGGGCTGCATCCCTCCATGTCGACCTTGTAGCAAAAGGACAGCATGTCTGACTCCGGATCAGGCGGTTGTGTGGTTGAATCACACAAGGGTAAGAGTTCCCCATTTCTGCAGGGTGCTGCTGGAGTGCTTCCTCCCCATATGGCAGGACTTTGCCTTTGTCCTCTCTAATCACAGAATCATAGAACGGTTTGGGTTGGAAGGGACCTTTAAAGGTCACCTAGTCCAACCCCCCTGCAGTGAGCAGGGACATCTTCAACTAGATCAGGTTGCTCAGAGCCCCATCCAACCTGATCTTGAATGTTACCAGGGATGGGGCATCTACCACCTCTCTGGGCAACCTGTGCCAGTGTTTCACCACCCTCACCATAAAAAATTTCCTCCTTATAACTAGTCTGAACTACTCTCTTTTAGTTTAAAACCATTGCCCTTTGTCATAGAATCATCATAGAATGGTTTGGGTTGGAAGGGACCTTGAAGATCATCTAGTTCCAACCCCCCTGCCATGGGCAGGGACACCTTCCACTAGACCAGGTTACTCAAAGACCTATCGCTACAGGCCGTACTAAAAAGTCTGTCCCCATCTTTCTTATAAGCCCCCTTTAAGTATTGAAAGGCCACAATAAAATCTTCCTGGAGCCTTCTCTTCTCCAGGCTGAACAACCCCAACTCTCTCAGCATTTCCTCACGGGAGATGTGTTCCAACCCTCTGATCATTTTTGTGACCCTCCTCTGGATCTGTTCCAACAGGTCCATGTCTTTCCTGTGCTGAGGACTCCAGAGCTGGATGCAATGCTCCAGGTGAGGTCTCACCACCATGGAGTAGAGGGGCAGAACCACCTTCCTTGACCTGCTGGCCATGCTTCTTTTGATGCAGCAGTATGGTTGGCTTTCTGGGCTGTGAGTGCACATTGCTGACTCATGTCCATTTTTTCATCCACCAGTACCCCCAAGTCCTTCTCAGCAGGATTGCTTTCAATCCCTTCATCCCTCAGCCTGTATTGATATGAGGGGGTTGCCCTGACCCAGATGCAGGACCTTTCATGAGGCTCATAATGTTCATGAGGTTCCTATCAGCCCACTTCTGCATCACAAGGCTTCTCTGAAGAGCAATCATGCCCTCCAGCATATCAGCCTCTGCTCCCAATTTGATGTCATCCAGAAACTTGCTGAATGTGTGCTCCATCCTATCATGCAGGTTCTTAATGAAGACATTTAAGAGTGTTGATATCAGTACCAACACCTGCAAACTCCATTACTAACAAGACACTTGTTACACTTCCAACTGGTGATCCCAACACTTCGGGTCTGGTGCTCCAGACAGGTTTTCACCCACCTTTTTAGCCTCTCCTTCAGTCTATATATTCTCAATTTGGCTACAAGAAGACTCTAGGAGACCCTATTTAAAACCTCACTTAAGCCAAGATAAACGAGTGTTTCTTTCCTAGGTTCCAGCAAGGCAGGCAGTTGGGTAGGTCAGGTAGGACCTTAGTAAATCTATGCTGGCAGTTTGCAACTATTTTTGTGTCCTTCATGTGTCTGTTGTTCTCAAGTAATTCCTGACTTCATCATCCTCTGCCATGAATAATCCACTGCCATAGGCTCTGTCAGAAGGTAAAGGGACATTAGATGACAGGAAAAAAATTTCACACATCAGATGTCATACATTAGAAGAGGGTCCCAGAGAGGTTTTGGAGTTCCCATGCTTGGAGACATTCAAAGCTCAACTGACAAAATGATCTAATGTCAAAGACTTTTTGTGCTCTGAGCACGGGATTAGATCACCTGCCTTCCAGGGATCTCATTAAATCTATTTTTTTCTGTACCTAACTAAATCCTCTTGCACCCTTCCCTGCTCCCCTCACAAAGCCCATCCAGCGATAGGAAGCCCCCAGAGCTCCAGGAGGGACAGGGCCAGTGGCGCAATGGACAACGCGCCTGACTACGGATCAGGAGATTGCAGGTTCGACTCCTGCCTGGCTCGCCTTTTTCCTACTACTAGTACTGATGTACTACTACATCAGTACTACTACATCAGTAGTAGTACTGATGGTGACAGGGCACCTCTTTCTCCACGGTGGCCTGCCTTTGCCTGGTGCTTCTCCCTTCTTGCTGGGCTTCCTGCCCAGCAAAACTTCCCTCACCTCAGTGGAGGTTCTGAATGGATATACTGGCAAACAAAATTTCACCATGAGGGTGGTAAATCACTGAGAGATGGGCCCAGAGGGGCTGTGGACTCTACGTCCTTGCAGCTATTCAGAGTTCAAGCTGGCAAGGCACTGATCTGAATGTCATAAGTTGAGCAGAAATTTGAAGTGGAGACCTCCACATGTCATTTCCAATCCAAATCGCTCAATTATTCAATGGAAAGTTTCTGTTTCTATGTTCTTTTGCTGCTCCATCCCATGTTGGCAGGCTCATGGACTTGTCACCACCTTTTGGTACCTTCACCCTGCATGTGGCTTGGACAAGGAGGGTCGAAGGTGCACAATGTACAGGCTAGCCGAGACCAATTGGCCATCAAGAAGATCTCGCTACCCACAACTCATCTGCTCTGCCCTCTGTCATCAGGCAGGAGTAAGTGGAGGACAAAATAGGTGGCCTTGGGCTGAGCTCACCCCTCAGCTGGGCACCACAGCTCCAGAGAGCCCTGGGCTGCTCCAAGCTCTGGATTGTTTGGGAACTGTAGCCACACTTCCCATGGGGCAGACAAGATGTGTCCTCCAACCCACCAGAGCAGCTGAGGGGCTAGAGGCCACCATCTACCCTTGCTGCCTGGCCTCCTTGTGGGGCGAGTCAGCACAGGCACCACTTCTCCAGGGTGGTGGGACCAGTGGGACCAATATTGACCTCTCCCCCATAGGTGAGGAGGGCAAGGCTGTCATGGATGGGCAGGAGGGAGCTAGCTGAGGTCTTGCCACTTCCCTTTGACCACCAACACATCCAAGTGGTACAGAAAGCACAGCGGGGGTTCCAGGTGGGACCAGAGGCTGGGGCCAGTGGTGCAATAGACAACGTGCCTGACTAGGAGACTGTAGGTTTGACTCCTGCCTGGCTCGCCCTGAAACTGCCTGGCTCTTGTGGAGGTGACAAGGGATAGCTGTGTTCATGAGGTCATTCCGCTTCCAGGCTTTTTGTCCATGTCAGCATCACAGGAGCATCATTTTGTGACATGCTACATCAAAGCTGTGAACATGCCACCTGCTTCAAGAGCCACCACTCCTCAAGTCCTTTTTGGCCTGGCCTGCTGACTTCCTAGATTGCTGGGCAGCAAGATTGCTCCTGAGGTCTCTGAGTGTGTGTTTTCCTCATAAGCCCTGTGCAGATCTCCTCTCTGTCTTCCTGAGCACCACTTTGTGAAAACTACCTGAAGCCTCACTAGTAACTGTGGGTAAGGGGTGGGTGGAAAATGGTCTGGGACATTGGGCTTGAGGGCTGTGGTCAGGGGCTGGAAGTGCAAATGATGGTTAATTGCTCCTAGTGCTCCTCAGGGGTCAATGCTGACACTGATACGGTTGAACAACTTCTTTGACACACTCAGTAATGGGATAGGATGAATCCTATGTGGGTTCATGGATGACACCAGTGGGGAGGGGAGCAGCTGACACTGGCAGGGATGGGTGTCATTCAGAGTGACCTGGACAGGGTGAAGGAAGTTCAGCAAAGGCAATCTCAACATCCTGCATCTGGGATGGGATAACCCAATCCAGCACTACAGTCTGAAGGTGACTGTCAAGAAAACAGCTGTGCAGAAAAGCACATAGAGGGTCCTGGAGAACAACGACTTGGACAAGAGTCAGCAGCGTACCCTTGCACCTGTGAAGGCCAACTGCATGCTGGGCTGTCCTAGTACGGACATGGCCACCAGCTCAAGAGGAGGGATTATTGCCCAGCATGCAGCACTTCTGAGACCATCACTGGGGCACTGTGTCCAAGACTGAGCTCCTCAGTACAAACAAGTCACTGACAACATGGAGCAAGTCTAGCTTTGTCTTTTTCCATACTTTTCTACACCTCTTTGAACTTTTCCCCTAGTTAATGATTTTTTAAAGCCTGCTGGCAGCCATACTTTTGCCTCTTCCTGTCTGATATACCATGTATTCTCCTGAGCAATCCTAATTTCTAAAAGAAGGTTGCAAAGTCATAAGAGTGAAGGGTCTGAGATGCCTGGGCGCTGCATCCCTCCGCCCTTGCCTTGTGGCACAAGGGCAGCGCATCTGCACCTGGATCACAAGGTTGACTGTCTGAATCACAATAAGGCCAGGCTTGGGACAGTCTTGCAGGTGGGTGGCATGTCCATGCTTTCCATGAGGCTCATCGATGTTGCACGCAGAACTTTGCAAGGCACTGACAAACAGCAGCAAGACCAATGTGAGCCTCAAAGGTGGCTGGGGACCAGAGCACAAGATATGCCAGGGCAGCCTGAGAGTCCTGGGTCTGTCCAGCATACAGGGTGGCAGTTCAGGAGGCATCTTCATTCTGCTGTGGGATTTGCTGTGGTGCTCCTAGCTGTGGTGTGGGCCCCAGCTCTGCACCTTTTGGAGTGCTCAGCTCCACCATAAGGTCTGGAGAAAGTCTTTCCATCTTGCAGGGCAAGAAGACACTCCAGCACTTTTGCCCTGCAGAAGGCCTGGGAGGACGGATGAGGGGCAGGAAAAGGAGAGTCCTCATGGAGGGAGCTGGAGGAGCTGCCAGCAGGCTAAAAGTGTCGAGCCAGGCAGGAGTCGAACCTGCAATCTCCTGATCCGTAGTCAGGTGCGTTGTCCATTGCGCCACTGGCCCCGACCCCTCACCAGCCCCGTGCCCCTGGCAGTCTTCCTTCATCCTTCATTCTGTAGAACATCCTCTGCGCCCATCACAAAGACACCAAACAACATCCAATGCAACACGAAGCAGTAAAGAACGTCAACTGGACTGCCAACCACTGACCACAACCCCTTCACCCCCCTGGTGCAGCCACTTTACCTTTTGATTCAGCTTAGGCACTCTGTCTCTGTGTCCTGCTACAGTGATAAGTGTGGGAGACCCCATCAGCGATCAAATCATAGTCCAGATAAATTATGTTCCTTGGTGTCCTCCTGACCACCGAGGAAGTCATCTCTTCAAAGAAATCTATCATGCTGGCCAAGAGTGGTCTGGTTTTGTTGGATCAAAGATCACTGTTTCCAGTCATTTTCACATCCTTCCTTCATTTGGGCATGGCCTCCAAGAGTATTTATTCCATAGTCTTCATGTGAGGTGAGTCTGACCAGATTAGAGGTCCCCAGATCGTCCTTCTTAATATTCTTGAAAAAAAAACCTCTCATGTTGTTCTTGTAGGGTTGGCCTTCCAACCCTAACCATTCTGTGATTCTGTGATTCTTCAGAAACCTCTCCCTATTGCCATGATCTTTCATTGAGTAATTGCCCTTGACCGCCTCCAGAAGTCCCCTGGACTGAGTGTACCACCCCATGTTACCCTCCCAGGCAAATATTGCTGGAGGGTAAGTCCAGGTCCCCCCGGAGTGACTGAGCATGCAGTTATGAAGCTTCTTGCACTTTCTTGAGGAAAACTTCACTTCCTTCATCTTGTTGATGAGGCAAACTGTGGCAGACACCCACCACAACACACCCCTGAATTGGCCTCCACTCTGGTCATGACCCATAACCTCTCAACCGGACCCACACTGCCTGGCTGAAAGGAAAGCTCTGGGCATCACATTTCCCCCATAGTTCATTCCCAAGGTGACCCCCCTATAGTTGGCCAGTGCCTTGCAGACCTCTGCCACTCACGCAGACCAGCCCCCCAGAAAAGCAGTGTCAATACAGAGGGTGTCCAGTGGTGCCCCAAGGCTGACCCCGGTGTGATTTGAACACACAACCTTCTGATCTGGAGTCAGACGCGCTGCCCTTGCGCCACGAGGTCAGGGTGGAGGGATGCAGGTCCCCAGCACAAGTGGGGTGGTCTGGGCGATGGGGATGTCCTCTCCACAGGGACCACCCCAGGGGGGACTGGGCAACCCCAAGAGAAGGGCTATTGGAGGTAGAGAAAGCAGGGCTACCCCTGGGGAGAGGCCGGCCAAGTTGTGCCCACAGCGCGGTGACCTGGCTGGAGGGCGAAAGCCCAGGGAGGGATGGGACAGAGATGCAGAGCGAACAGCATAGGTCTGGGGGATGTGGAGGCAACTGAACTCAAAGCACACTCCATCCTTGTGTTGGAGGGAAGGTGACCCCAGCCAGGCTGTGCAAAAGGCATGAGGGTCCCTCCTGCCACAGGGCTTGAGGCAGGTGCTGTGCATCTGCCAGATGAATGGGGCCTTTCTCCCCAGGAAGGTGGTGGGCCGCCATCCCTCCTGCCCCTCTGGAGACACCACACTCAGGAGGCTGTTTCTCCTGGGAGAGGCCTTGCAGGGCTGCTCTGGGCAATGGTCACGTTTTGGCCTTCCTCCTCCAACGTACCTCATTTAGAGCCCTCCTCGCAGGCTTAGCAAGGCAACTGCCAAAGATGTTCCCACTCCTTTGTCAGATGAATTGAAAATCCCCTTCCCTCAAAGAACGGTCCTTGGCCATAAAGTCCAGGAAGACATTTGGGCAGATCATCTTCCAGCCCTGGCCTCGTGGCGCAATGGTAGCGCATCTGACTCCAGATCAGAAGGCTGTGTGTTCAAATCACACCGGGGTCAGGATGCCCCATCTCCATGGGGTAGCCCTGTGAGATGGACATGTCATGGGCAATTGTTTTTGCCCTCCCACTCAGTACCCCACAGCCCTGGTGAAGGGCAGTAAATGAACCATGGCAGAGTGATCTTTCTTTCCTGGACCAGTGTTGAGAAGTATCTGGTTAGCTTCAGCCGTCCCTTGTCCTATGTCTACAGAGAAGACAGGATTAGTGGACATCACAGCTGTGGCTCCATGTCCAGGTACTGTTTCTCTTGGTCCCAGTCCCCCTCCAGAAGGGCAAGAGCGTCTGACTCCAGATGAGGACTTCTACAAAAAGCTCAGCCTGCAGTCTCCTGGTCCATAGCAGGGCGCATTATCCATTGCAGCTCTGGCCCTTGTGAGCCTGGCACCCCGTGGCAACGCGTTCTCTTGTTGCTATTTTTTCTTTTTCTGCCTCTCGTCTTACCACTGTGCACCCTGAGAAAAGTCTAGGTCCATCTACTCTGTACCCTGCTGTTAGGTGGTTAAAGGTTGGGATAAGATCCCTTCCCATATTCTTCTTCAGGTTGAATAAACCCATTTCTTTCCAGCTCCCCTCTCATCTCAAGTACGCAGGTCCCCTGCCACCTCGGTGGCTCTCACTGGACTTTCTTCACTATGTCAGTGTCTTTTTGTTGATTCTGTTGAAACACCTGTCAGTGGGGAACCGAAACCAAGCTGTCAGGACTAGTCATCAGGATCTTTAACTCCCTACTTACTCCTGGACAGAGGGGATGGAGGGCTGCAAAAAAAGGACAGTCGAAGGTATAGGGATGACGTTATATGAGTTATAGTTCATTAAAAGTAGTTGAACTTTTTAAAGGGCTCTTTAAAGTTGAATTTTAAAAGCCATAATAAACAAGAGGCATAATGAAAAGAGACAATGAAGCAATGAGAAAGGCAAGAAAAGAGCGGTGGGGGGAAGTAATTTCTCCAGATGTACCCACACCAGGGGTGCACCCTCCCATGGCAGGTCCAGGCTGCTATGCCTGTGCCAGGATCAGGCAATTAGCAGGAAGAAAAGTCCCATAGTTCTGCATCCTGTACACAGAGGAGGACATTGATCCAAAAGTCCATGAGGACAACACAAGTGTGGGACTCACCTAACAAGGAAGCATTGAGCTCACACGTCCAACGAACTCAGGCATGTTCCTGATGTTTGGACAGCAACTGAATGGTGATATCTGAACCTAGTACTGGACTAACATCTTCAGAAGCTCATGTAGCCATCCAAATGTTATTTAGCCAGTGAGGAAGATCAGCTAAGGGTATCTGGTAGATGGAGTGTCTCAAAAAGGTAATTTCCATGGATTCATGGGTGGTGGAATTGCATGTGGGCTTTGGCAATGCTGCTGGTCTGAAAGTGCAAGGGGCTTAATCTACCTGGACGGAGGCTGTCCTGTCTGACCACCAAGCCCTGGAAGACCCCTTTTCTGCCATTGGTTGCCTGGCACCATCCACAAATGTCTTAGGGGATGGAGACAGAGGGGAAAACAGACAACCCCTGGGCTCAGACCATCCCACAGCCACAGACAGAAGGCAGAAGAATCTGATTAACCAAAGAGGGAAAGGTCCTTCAGGGTGCTTCCACCATTCCTAACCCTATATCAAAAAAATAAGTGTAGGTCCTTCCATGACTCCCGTTTTCACCTACCTGATGGATGTAGACCTAAGGGCCCCCATCCCATGTCCCAAAACTCCTGGTGTGTCACCGATGGGTTGAGTGAGAGGAGGATCTCGGCGGTGGCTGTCCTCCAGGTGTCACTGCCTCACCGTCGTTTCATGTCCTTAGCTTTTCCAAGAACAAATAGGCAAGAGGAGCACCCAAAGGCAGGGGAGATGGCTCCTGAGTGTGGACCAAATGCACATAGCTGTGACATGGGGAAAACATCGCAGCTGGAATCTGTACATGCCAAACCCTGAATGTGCTGAGTGCATTCACTCAGCTGCGATCGCTGCTGAACCAGGGGCAAGATTTATATCCTCACTCCGTCTCTCTAATGTGATTTTCTGTCCCTTTAACTTCTCTGAATGGAAAGAAACTCAGGTATTTCCTTTTGCAGATCTTCCACATCTGAAAAAACCCAATATAGTCCAGGTTGCTAGATGTATTTGCTGGGAGTGCTAGCACACTCTTGAAAGAATGGCATCTGCTAAGAAGCATTACTCTGGTATACTCCTGGTTAGAAGTATTATCTTCACTACAGCCAATGGGAACAGTTTTTACATTTCATAAAAATGCTGAGGTTTACAATTGTTCTCACCCTTCAAAGGGCTGAACTTTTAAGACTCTTTAAAGTCTTTTTTTAAAAAAAAGCAAGAGTGACTCGAGTCACAATATAGGCAAGATCTGGCTGGTGATGAGGTTTAGTCAAAGAAACAGTTTACCAGGCAGTAGAACTTGATGTCTCCCATGCAAGGAAAGCTGTCATAGGTTACTTAATAACCAAATTATTTAATAATCTTGAGGGTCTTTGGATTTTTCTAGTTAAAACACTTTACCTTGCATTAACAAGGAAATTTCTGAGTCTGTATCAGATCAGGAAGTGTGAGGGAGAAAGGCTTAAAAATATTACATGAAATTATAAATCTTTGTAACAAATGCTGTTTCAGATATATCTTTATTTTCCAATGAAAAACCAGTTCTCAGAAAATTGTGATCAGTCCTGTTGAGGTCTATTATACAAAACAGTTTACTCTAAATATTGACAAACAATGAGCTTGACCAGAGGAGGACACGAAGTCTGTGAGCACAAGCCCAACTTTCCTGAGTTGGGATCCCTGCTCAGAGCACTGGATTTGGTCCAGCTCTGGATTTTCTGGGTCTGGTGAAAATAATTACAGACTTTAATCTGTCTCTTGTTTCCTCTGGTCAGGCCTGTCCCTGGAGGCTCTCATCCCTATCCCTGTTTACACCTAAGGCTCACCCCTGCCTTAGTGCAGAGCAGGATGGAGGTGCCAGGGCTGTGACTGACGGTCATCCATGGGGTGCCCCAGTCTTCAGTGTGTGGATGAATTTTTGTAAATATCTTCAGCAATGACATGGAAAAAGAAGCAAAGAATGAAATCTCTAAGTTTGCAATTTTTATTTCAGGTATTTAAAAGCTGTGCCAGCTGCAAGGAACTTCATAAAATGGAGTGAGTGGGAAAATTTACGATAGAAGTGCTTCAGTACACTATATCTAGGGGAAAATAACCCAAACTGCCACACTGGGCAGGAAAGACATCTTGACATTTGCAAACATCAAACTTGTTGACCTTGCTGCCATGGGAGGCTGTGAAAGCAGGCGGCACCAGCAAGGTCATAAAGGTCTAGATATAGATGGTCCAATAGAACATTGCTCTGTTCTTATAAAGTGTGGTCAAGATTGCCCCAGCAATGAGTTGTTGGGGATTATTTGTTTCCCAATGTATATTTTGGTGACAGCATGTGGCTGATATTTATCTTTCTCTGCAATCAGGAGGCAGAAGGGCTTTCTGATAGTACACTGGTATCTTTAAAATCAGACCATAAACCAGATGTGGTATGAGATGGATTATCAGCCAAGAATTCACAGGAGAGAAATATTTATTTGGAATTATTTCAGGGCAAATCAACAATAAAAAGGGCTCAATCCCCAAACCTGAAAGTCTTCAAATCTCTTTGTGATGCCAGGTTCAAGACCTGCATTCATAATCACAGAATCACAGAATCACAGAATCAGTCAGGTTGGAAGAGACCTCTGGGATCATCGAGTCCAACTAACGATTTTTTTTTAAACTCTTTTTGCTATTTTTCACTTGTTTTTCCAGGCACAGACCCAGGATATACTCTGAGTAAATGTCAAGTTGTCTCCTTAGGAACTGGATGAATGTCAGAACGAAGTCCAAGAAGCCCTAGACAAAGCACAAGGACCACCCTTGTGAGCAGACACCAATGCTGACAGTGAGATGCAATCAAGAGTAAAATTTTTAAGTGGATAAATGTCTAAATGAGAGGTATACAAGTCAGAGCTCACCAGTTTGCACGTAACTGTTATTCTAATAGTATTCCCTGCTCTATCACAGTTCATTGGGTTTTCAAAGCCCCAGAAGTGTGCTAGACACTCCTTATGCCTTCTGTTTGCAGTGAAGAAGTCATGATGTGAATTTCTCCTGAAAAAGATGGAGCTGGAGCATATACCCCCACTCAGCACATCATTCCCCTTCTTCCAAGGTTGATAGAGGAATAATACTAAAGAGTCATTTTCCTTACAGCATCTCAGATGTACTGTCATCCCCTGGGACAACAGAGCATCATCACCATGCATATGTTAATTCTTACAATACCCCTGGGAAGGAGGGGAGAGCAAACCTTCTCCTGGTTTTACCAACATGGGGATGGAAAGACTTTCTTGGAAACAGATCGTTGAGGCAAGGAATCAAACTTGTGTCTTCAGAGGCTCCACGTGTGGCTCACCATGCCACCCCTGAAAGGCTCTACCCTGAACAACCTTCTGTTAGATCTTAGGCAAGTCATCTCATATGAAAGTTAGGAAAGGTTCTGCAGAGTCATTCCACATCTACTCCAGGTCCTGCCTCTTGTAGTGGTCCAGGTGTCCACAGAAGACATTAAAAAAAAAGACAGGTGAAGCCTCATATTTTCCTTGATACACACTATGAACTTCCCACTGACACTGACTTCCAGAAATGGGATGGGTTTGTGTGCTTATCACCCTTCCAAGGTGTTTTCCTGGGGACTTTCCTGGTCATTTTCAAATATACAAACTGCCAGAAAGAGGACTATGAGCAGTTTTTCACATTGATCAGGAGTAGCTCAGATACCACTTTTGTCGCTGTCCCAAATAATTTAAATTTGCTGTAAGCATCAGTTAGTTGCAGCAGCAAGGCAAGTTCAGATACCACTGGATAACATGCAATACCCTAACAAGACTCAACAGATTCCTGGATGCTCTCCCCTCCTCTTCCTGCTGCTCTGTGTGCCTCTATTTCTCTTTCCAGTTGGTGACTTCCCACTAGGGAAGGGCTCGTCCAGGTACCAGATGGGTTACAACAGAGACTGCTGAATTCTAATGCAAAGGAAATCATGATGAACAAGGCATGGAGAGCTGTCTGTAAAAATCTCACTGTTCCAGCCTACAGTACATTTATTTACAAATTTACATCAGGAAAAAGGGCAAAATCCACTGTTTATCCATTTTCCTAGCAGGGTGAGGTCCCTACTTTACACAGCTGAAGAAAGGCAGGGGGAAAGCCATGCAGATACAGCATATCTGGGTAACATTAATTCCCCCATGTGAAAGAGCTGGGAGACCTGGCAGACCTTCTCACCTTGCTATTATCAGTACAATTTTCTTTGGTGCCTGATCTCATGGTCATGTTGTTCTCTCAGCACACCCTTTGCACAAGGTTTGTACCGGTGGAAGATGAGCAAGTGCTTCTTAGTCTTTCGTGCATGCAAAATAAACCAAACCTTCTTTTCTTTGTATGAACATTTCCCTGGGATTTTGTCACTTACGTAAGAACAGGAGCTGTCTGCCAATAGGATTTGGTCCCACAGCTTGCTTGCTAGATTGCTTGCTAGCTTCCTTCCTTCCTTCCTTCCTTCTTCTGAGATTTTAAATCATATGCCTGTACTCAAAACTGTTATTACAACTAAATCACTGCAGGAGATCAATGTCCTTTATACTGGGGAAATGGCTGATTAAATAAAGAACTGTTGTAATCAAAAGGGCCCGTTAACTGGTAGGGGAAAAGCCAGAGATTTCACTCATTTGTAGTGTGATTGCAACAGCTTTGGTCCGAATCATATACCAGTGTAACTGAGGAATGTTTGGGGGCAGGAGGAGTGAGTGGAGGGGAAGGAGAGAGGGAAAGTTTCTATCTACCCTCTCCTCTGAGAACATCCATAGCAATATCACCTGGGGCAGCATCATGTCCATGTTGGCAAGTAAACCAGTGTAGGGGCAGAGATACAAGACCATGGGTCTATAATATCAGCTAACCCGGGCACAGTTTGGGCCCAGGCCAACTAACACCGACCCAAAGTATCCCTGGGCACAGCTGGGGGTTGGCATGGGCCGGGGACCATTCCCAATAGACAGTTTTAATTCAGTCACCTTGTTCTGGAGGGTGAAAGAGTTTAAGAGCGTGGATGTGGCCAGCCATCCTACTTGCCCTAGGAGTGGTCCCTGTCACGT
The DNA here is from genome assembly GCF_013368605.1 of Nyctibius grandis. Classification (NCBI taxonomy): domain Eukaryota; kingdom Metazoa; phylum Chordata; class Aves; order Nyctibiiformes; family Nyctibiidae; genus Nyctibius; species Nyctibius grandis. The sequence continues at coordinate 129,671,066 of NC_090658.1, read as the reverse complement.
TAAGCTGCATCGTTGACACAACTCTTCTTTCCATCCTTCCTCTGGCAACCTCCATCTGATCCACTGTTGGACTGCTCCACTGTCACCCATCACAAGACTCCATCAGCACACAGGAAGGTATACCAGAACAACTTTTGGCATACCAAAATTTCCCTGTTCATCATCTATCCTTCTGCCCCAACCCAATGGAGGGAGTCAGACAGAAAGGAAAACCCAGATTTTAAGGCTGAATATGTACCTATTGATAATCTATCAGCTTCAGATGATCTGACTAGGCAGCCCAGAGGACTCTGCCTTGCAGATCCTGCCTAAAGAGCAGTGATCCTTGGGGCTTGCCTGTGAAGAGGTGACACATTTTTGCATTGATAAGGAGTCAGGCTCTTTACTATATTTTTCTAATTCCTTACCAAGGCCAAACATTTACATGTGCTCTTTGTACCAACACCCACAGAACCATACACAGTGCCCCTCTGAAGGGCTGGAGACGAAGGTGAAGGGTGGGTGAAACCATGTTTTACACCCCCAGCAAAGACGTGGGCGTGAAAACTGTACAGAGGATGCTTGAGAAATGCAGCCTGTAATGCTGCTAGAAAGTCTTGATCTTTCCAAAGGTCATTTGCCTGGCAGTGTCTGGCTCATTACCCAGGAGGAATCCCATCCTAGGAGGGGGGAGTTGAGGTGCTGCCATTAAAGGCATGGTTTCCCAGCAAAGTCATGCACGGGGGAGCGGGAGCTATTAGGCGTGGGTGGTTCTGTGGAGACCTTTATGCAGAAGGCTGGAAGTGACCCTTTTAGCTACTGTGGGGTTGGGTTCCTGCAAACGGCCTTGAGCATTTTGTCAGCTTCAGCAGATGAAAATCAGATTGGCTTATGCCCTAGAGGTGCGTCTGTGAACAAGGGAGTTCAAAAATTAACAACTCAAGGGCTTCCTTTTCTGTTTGAGGGACTCCTTCAGGACTGACCAAGCCTCATTCCCCAGCATGGGGGCCAGAGTGGTGGGGAAACACCACCCACAGATGGGGAGATAAATAAGGAGAGAGGCAGAGAGCAGACTTACATGGCGCTCCCAGAGGCTCACCTGATAGGTACTTAACTGTCCTTATCCTCAAGGAGATATTTAAGGGGCGGAGACAGCAGATATCAAGGAGATGCTTAGGGTCCTGTCTCTGACCTCTAAGAAATGGCATAGTCATATATTGAGATGTTTTCAAACCACAAAGGGCACAATTCCATCAAGAAAATTAACTGAAGCTTATCTTAAACTAGAAAATAGGAAGCAAACATTTTGGTGATGAAGGCACAAGGAAAGAGCTCTTGGTCCCCAACCAGGCATTGCCCCTTTTCTTCCTGTCCCCAGCAGACATAGCCCACTGGGTGGTAGAAAGCAGATATTGCATACACCTCCAGCCCCGGCGCGCATTACACAATGCACTGGTTAGTTCATTGGAAATTGATTATGTACTTTATTATGTCATGGTTATATAACCGGGTTTTGCCTATGATATTGATCACAGAAGATGCGAGTTGCTTTCCAGAGGGTTAGAAATGAAGTAACTAAGTGAAATGAAGTAACTAAGTGAAATGAAGCAACTAGGTATTTATGACAAGGAACTCTTCCAGGTGTCTTGTTTTCTTTGTTCTTTAAAGGATTGTATTTCAAGTCAACTTTTATAACTCCATGGACATATTTTGTTTGTTAGATTAGTGATACATTTTCTTTTAGTATTATCCCTCACTGTGTGTCATCTGTCCAAGTAGAGATCTGCAATGGTTGACTTCCAGCGTGGGATTTAGATGTCACTCACAAGCACCTCATCACTGTGGTTTCCTTTGGTGACAGCGGTACCCAAGCAGAGACAGGCACAGTGAGGAAAACCCGTGCAGCTCCAAACTTTAATCAGGACACTGATCTGTGTAGAAGATAGTTTTCTTAATCCCAAATCATTTATAGCACAGGAAAGGTTGGTTGCTGAGCTAAGGGTAGAGGGAAGGGAGGTGGTTGCTCGAGCACTTTGTTAAAGGCTCATTTGCAAGAGGTGCAAAACGAGCCAGATATGAATACCTGTAATACGATTAGCTGCAAATACAGACTGGAAAGCTAAACTTCTGTACACATAACAGTGCCTTTCTCTGAGTCCAGAGATCTTACAGCATGGTGGAATTTTTAGCAGAGAGTTAGCAGAGGCCAAAACTGCCGGGGCTGTTCTAATAATTTAATATTATGGATGATCAGGTTTCAGTGATCGCATCCTGATGCTATTTAATCTGTTTGTGCCAAGAGGTCAACTGAATCACCATTCAGACTCTACTAGCTGTATTAGCTGCAACTCGATAGGTTATAGTGAGATCTTGGATGTAGCAGACACAACAGACTTTATTACACATGAAAACAAGTGTGCTTATGCAGGTGAAGGTCAATGCCACACCGACCTGTCTGACATATATGACTCCAATTCTTGTGGTTGCAGCATTAGCAGCCTCCTACCTAACAAGAGCCAATGGAGCTCCAGTGATTTTACTTTTGATGGTGATAGTGCCAAAGTCAACAGAAATCTACCTGATACACCGTAGGAGTAGACATTTTGGTGCTGCACAGAGGGAAGCTTTTAAGACACTGCTCATTGTCTAATAAAAATACTTCTAGTGTTTTAGTTTGTCATCAGCTGCACAGTAATTCATAAAAATTAAAGCTTCTGTGCTATTTCACATGATACTATCCACACAGAAGGCTCAGCCCCTTGCAAGAAAAGCACCACTCCAGCAGCATTAGTGCTGTGTGATAGATCAGAAAACTCAACATGCAGGACCAGAGAAGTACTAGTCTTTTCTCCATAACATATAGGAGATCCCACCTCCCAGCCTTCCTCTCAAACACTGATTATTATTCCTTCTTGCCCTCGTCTCTACAGAGGAATCTTCCTTTTGTGTGGGCTTTAGAGGCGCAGAGAACATTACATTCTCTGCTGATTTTCAGCATTGTCATGTAAAGGTCAGATGTTGACTCACTGTATGGATTGCAACATGAGGACACATGCAACTGAGATTAAAGCAACCAAGGGTAGGTAATAATTGACTAGGTTCCCAGACCTCAGCATTGCAGCATCGCTGAACATTACGTGCACAGTGGCAGTCCATCCTTCTCTTGTGCCTTTTCAGTGATAATAGGAAGTCTCTCACACATCAGGATTCATTAACTGCTCTGCTGTACTTTTCTCCCTCTAAAAAGTTTAAGAAGTTTCTCTAATAGAGGACCATTCTAGCTACCACAAGCACAGTGAGGACTGATGGAAGAACAGAGGTAAAATGTGCCTGGTGGTCTTTGCTTTGAGCCTGTGCACCTTTTTAGCCTGTGTGAAATGGTGTAAAACCCTCTATTGACAAGCCACATGTGGGAGTATTTTGCAAAGAGTGAAGGCTATCTATTAGAGGATTTCTACTAATATAGCCCCATGGATGAAGCAACATCAGCCCTCATGTTCCCATTCTCATTGTGCCCTTAGCAAGACTACCCCAAAGGATACCTCGTGAGGTGGCAAGTTAATCAATTTTTTCTTCTCATAAAGGGTTATTTTTCTTCTCAGAAAGGGTCATTAGCCATTGGAAGGGGCTGCCCAGGGAGGTGGTGGAGTCACCATCTCTGGAGGTGTTTAAGAAAAGACTGGACATGGCACTTAGTGCCATGGTCTAGTTGACATGGTGGTGCCAGGGCAATGGTTGGACTCGATGATCCCAGAGGTCTCTTCCAACCTGGTTGATTCTGTGATATAATGGGCATGAGAGTGGTTGAGATACACATGGATTTGCAGACTGATTGGTCTGAGTTGCTCCTTCCCTGAACTATGAGTGATATGTCTATGTGCCAAGAGATGTGAGATGCAATGGAGAAGCAGGTGGGATGTCAGTGTTACCTGTAGCTGTCCAGGAAGGATGCAAAGAGTGCACATCTCTTACTACCAGGTACCTTCAGTCAGCTGTGGGAGAGAAACACCCCATTACTTACACTGCAAAGGAAAGAGACGTGAATTTGGTTCACATTGATTTCCCACATAGAAAACTGTAAAAGAAGACTAGCCAGCTACAAAAGTAGGAAAACTCAGATGTGTTGTTAAAATTGCCCTGTGTGTACATGGTGCTGATGATAAAATGAATGTAAGATTTCAGCCTGTGTTCTTTTATCTTGTTTGCTAAGTCTTGGAAGTGTCAGACAAAGTGCACAATTAAAGAACATATTATTATTATCAGAATTAATTAACTTATTGGTGACTAATGGAAAATGAAGCACTGCAGACATAAATCACTCTGCATGTATTGTAAGGATTTGTGCTGTAATTAGGAAAGCCAGGAGAATATTGAAGTGTGTGCTAACAGGAACTTGGTTTTAGTGGTACGTAAACCTATGCTTTCGTAAATAACTATATCTCTATGTGGTTTTAAAGGCACATTTATAGTTAAAATGGCAAAATCAAGTCCTACCAGTGTCCAGATACGTGTATACCATTGTAAATAACCATTCTCAAAAGTATAATAGTTTTTAGACTCTAAAAGCCCCTCATCTCAACATTGTATTAGCCATTAGCTGTTAAGTTGTGCTTAAGAGAACTTCTTTGAGAAAAAGTTGATGCCAAAGGCAATTAACACCATATATGATGCTCATTATGAACTTCTATGGGAGACAATTTGTCAACCAAGAAGGGAAGAAGAGAAGAAAAACACCTGCCTTGCAGAAGACCAAGAAATCTACTCAGTTATTGCATGCTCTTTATCAGGATGAGAAGGTGTTTGCAAGGGCTGGCCCCACTCAACATTTCAGATTTTGCTTGCAATATCACCTTTGGAAAGCTGTGCTGCTAGGGCAAAATTCAGCAAAACTGGATTGCAAACATTAAAGAGTAAATTTCTATTAATACCTTACAGATTTACAAAGTTGCGTATTATTATATGGGGAGAAATAAAGGGAGCACCATTTTGAGATATTGTGTCCTTCATGATCATCCAGAGATCTGCTGATGTACCAAGTCCTTCTTTTGCACTCAACTGTTGGAGCACAGGTGAGTGAGCTTCTACTGTTATAAGCTGCCCATCTCTTTCTGATCTCAAAGACAAAATTAAATGTCTTTTCAGTGTCACATGTGTCTTCCCTTTCTCTTGTTTGCTACCGATATTCTTATGGAATCTTTTATGTCTTATTTGCATTGCAGTATTCTTGCATAAGGTTTTAAGTAAAGTCCCCCCAACACCTATTTGCTTAGAAAGCTTGATTTCTCTGGGGTTGGTACCTACAACTCCTTGAGTTCCCAGTGCATGTCTGGAAGTTAACGTTCCACAGAGATCTCCAGGACTCCTTCCTGGCCCTGACTGCCATGGGACACAGCTCCATACACACAGTCATGCTCTAGCCCCAGGTCACTGCTGTGCTGCACAAATTACTCTGCTCCTCGGGTGTTTTATACAAGTTTGACCTGGTTTTAAGCAACCAGCTTGTGCCTGTCTTTTTGTTTTTGCAAGGAGTCAAAGTCACAGAATTTTCCTATGGCTCTGAATGACATTTTCAGGCTGCCTGTGCTAGCAGGGCTTAAAATGTTGCTCACTTTCACAGAATCACAGAATCAACCAGGTTGGAAGAGACCTCTGGGATCATCGAGTCCAACCATTGCCCTGACACCACCATGTCAACTAGACCATGGCACTAAGTGCCGTGTCCAGTCTTTTTTTAAACACATCCAGAGATGGTGACTCCAGCTGCTTTCCTTCTGCAAGCAATAAGATTGTTCAGCAAAATCTATGAATTCTATGGCAATTTGCATCACTGAAATTTAAACAATTTGACTCTAATAATGGATTTATTCTGTTCCACAGGTGGGAAACAGTACAGCCCTGAAAGCGAGCGGAGCTTGTTCAAATACTGCACGTGATAGCAAAGAGTGGTCACCACCTTGCCCAGTGCCACATTCTGATTTTATTTGGGGAAAACATGACTCCTCCCTAACATGAATTTCTTTAGGGAGAAATGAGTGCTCAAAAAACACACTTCCATTTGCAAAACGTCACAACACCGTTGTCCATTGTCCAGTCTACGTGACAGACAGATGGGAGAAATTCACATTTCAATGGGTCTGCATAAAAACAAAAGGGTTTTGTTTCCTGGTTTCTTCACACTCATGTTGCAGGTCAGGTGTCTGTCTCTCCATCAGGGTGTCCAGCTGACAACTCACTGAATGAGAAAAGAGAGGAGTGACAAATCAGCAGTCCTATCCATTAGAAATGGGGAAAGCTGGAGAGCTGCTGGCAAAAGAAGAGATAACTTCCAAGGCAAGGGTACAAAAAAAGGACATTCTGGAGTGCTTGGTATTTCCTGGTTAATTAGATTTTATGGGTGGAAGAGGGAACCCAGTGTTTATCTTACTGTTATTCGCTGCATAAACACTTAACTCACCTTGTTGCTACTTTCTCAGCTGCTTAAGCTTGCCCATTAGTATGTAGATTAAACATAAACATCGGTAATGTTTTCATCCATCCTACGAATAATTCTTAGAACAAAAATAACATTAACTCTAAGTTAAATATAATAAAAGAGGTAATAAGGAAGCAAACCACTGAACCAGAATGCCAGAGCTAGGAACTGCAGAAACACCTGGGCTTTGACAGAGATTAACCTGTTTATTATGTGTGACGGTGTTCGGGCAAAGGGAGGATTCCTATGGGTGCAAAGCTGTTGCAGTTGTTTGACATCTACAAACCCAGGATTTCGTGAAGTGGGTTTGATCCCTTAACCAAAGCTTCTCAGAAAATTTACAGCCACGGGGATCATGCTCTGAAGGGAAGCCTAAGAAGATGGTGCACTTTGAGGCATTCTCATAGAATCACAGAATCACAGAATGGTTTGGGTTGGAAGGGACCTTAAAGATCATCTAGTTCCAACCCCCCTGACACGGGCAGGGACACCTTCCACTACACCAGGTTGCTCAAAGCCCCATCCAACCTGGCCTTGAACACTGCCAGGGAGGGGGCAGCCACAGCTTCTCTGGGCAACCTGGGCCAGTGTCTCACCACCCTCACAGAAAAGAATTTCTTCCTAATATCTCATCTCAATCTCCCCTCTTTCAGTTTAAAACCATTCCCCCTCATCCTGTCACTCCATGCCCTTGTAAAAAGTCCCTCTCCAGCTTTCCTGTAGCCCCTTCAGGTATTGGAAGGCTGCTAGAAGGTCTCCCCAGAGCCTTCTCTTCTCCAGGCTGAACAGCCCCAACTCTCTCAGCCTGTCTCCAGAGCAGAGGGGCTCCAGCCCTCTGATCATCTTCGTGGCCTCCTCTGGACTCACTCCAACATGTCCATGTCCTTCTTACATTGCGGGGCCCAGAGCTGGACACAGCACTGTCTCAATTCTTATGGAATCAGCCCATTCGCCCAACCTGGGGCAATATGAGGGGAAAAAAAAGATGTCAAAAGCTGTAAAAATGAAAGCAGTCAAGATGGGATGTAAGTGAGAATTAAAGGAGGGAGAGACTGCTGTGTCAGCCCTCTGCAGTAGGTGAGGATGTCCTGAAACCTGTTTAAAAAGTGACAAAGCAAAGTTGGATCGTCTCAAATGTTTCCCAATGCTTTCCTCTGCCTTTGACATCATCTGCCTGGTGACAGGTATGGGGAGATGGAGACAAAACGTTATGTGACTTGTCAGTGAGCGATGGATCCAGGGTCAACACTGGGACCAGACTCCAACAGTGACTGACTCTCAAGCCCTCTGCCTGACCCATCCCCATGCCTGTGTTGGAAACAGATCTGCAAAAGCCGTGCTAAATGGTGCAGCTCGGTGGGACTTGGCTGATGGTCACATTATGTAACTGACACGGTCAGTGGAAATTCACCCTCGGGGATTGCAAGATGGTCGCTGCACATTTCATTGCAACCTGTGATAAGGGGGATAACCAGTCTGCTTTCCAGAAGGTTGGTTGCAGTTACTTATTGACAAAGCACTCAGCCGTCAAACTTGCACAATCCCGCGGGCCCTATAAATACCAGGTACCTTTCCTAGCCTCTTCCTCAAACAAACTTCATCCTCCATCGGTCTTTCAGGTGCTTTTCAGGAGCACACGGTCCGACTGGCAGCCATGAGGATCCTCTACCTGCTCTTCGCTGTTGTCTTCCTCCTCTTCCAGGCTGCTCCAGGTGAGAAGCAAAGTAAATCCTACAAAGAACAAAAGGACTTGTAAGCAGAAGTGTGTGCATAGGAGGAAAAGAGCAACCATCAACTGACAGGCAAACTCTGATGCTGTCAGGATGGCGTTATGCAGTGGATGGGACCAAGAACATCTGTGCTCACGACGGCACTCTTTCTAAAAAAGCAACACGTGATTTATTGCATATTTATCCTTCATGATTTTAGGCAGAAAAATGAGATTTTTAACATCTTCCACTTCCCACAGGTTCCGCAGATCCTGGTCTTTTTGCTGACACCACACAGTGCAGGAGCGAGGGAAATTTCTGCCGTGTTGGGCCATGCCCACCCACCTTCGCTGTTTCGGGGTCGTGCCACGGGGGGCTGCTGAAATGCTGTTCCAAGTAAGTGCTGCAGGACTGAAGGGCATCAGAGGGCATTTTTGTCCTGCCATTTCATCTACTGTTTCTTTGAATAATATGCACAACTCCATGGGGCTTGCAGGGCAGCCATTTGTGCGACAGTCCAGATGGAGGTTGCACATGTATACATCGTAGCTGTGTGTTTAAGGAGACAATTCATTTTGATGGAAGTTATGTATGAGAGTAAAAGTTCAGGAAGTTCAAAATTTCCCAGAATTCAGTATTTTTCACTTAATTTTAAATTTTGATAGGGAGAAAAAAAAAGAAGTTTTTTCAATAAATTATTAGGAAAATATTTCACAATGTTTTCACCCATCAGGGGAAACAATGTATCTTCCCTCTGTTCTTTTAATTTCCAAAATGACCTAGAAAATTGAATTTTAAAAAGGGAAAAATGTTCACAGAACTCTGCTTCTCATTCTCTTCCCATGTCTCCTTCCTCCCACCACTGTGCAGCTCTTAGAAAGGCGAAGAAGAGTGAATTTCTTAGTGACAGGAGGCAACTGGGTGTGCATTTCACTTTGACTTTGGAGACCATTTTCTAGTCATGTCTGGACTTTCCCCGATAGCAATATTTTTTCTTTCTTTAAGGTTTTGAACATGCTTTTAGGTAATGCACTTTAGCTTAGGATGAAACATATTCCTCGGGCATTTAATTCTTAAAACAGTTTTGTTCCACTGATGTCCACATGATGATCATTGCCAGCTGCAGTGACTGTCACATACAGTGAATTCAGTGCCAAATTAGGAGAGGTTCCCGTATCTTTTGATGAAAAGGATGGGTGTGATGACATAAGTCATCCCAGCAGGAGATGTTCAGGCAGATCCTCAGCCATTGAGGTGACTGGACAGAGCCTGGTTCAAAATAAAAAGAGAGCTCAGATTTGTATTTTCTGAATTTTCCAGAACTCCTTATTCTGTTATTTATAGAATTGCTAGGGTTTAAAGGTTCCCAGAAACTGAAGAAAGCATGATGAGATGGCTCTAGAGAAGAGGTTTCATAGCATTTGTTCAGCACATGGGGATCCTCAGTCAGACAGTGGTTTCAGGAAATCCAGTTCATACCAATAATAGGACATTTGATGTCAGGAGATTAAGATGCTCAGGAAGCATCCACTTAGGAACTCAGGAAAGTAAATGGTACAGAAGCAACCTACTATTAGATGATTTTACAAAGGAATGATGTGATCCCTCAGTCTCTGTGAATGCTCATTCTCTTTAGGAAGCAATTTCCACTGATAGCAAATAGACTGGGAGGAGACACAGTACATCTCCCACATCATATTTCTGTAAGAACATGTGTTAGGCCTGATTGATGGAGAATTGCGGCTGGGAAAGGAACAAGACCTCTTCAGTTTGGGTCCAGGTGTAATTTTTCTACAGAAATACTCCTTCTCAGTAGAATGTACCCATATATGATATTGATGGATGCTAATGGTCAGGATTAAAACTCTTCCTAATGGGCTGTTAGATTTTCAGCTGGGTTGATCAACACAGCAGTAGAAGTGGAAACCAACAGGGTATTCAGAGGTACAATATAATTGTTTTTCCAACTCAGGATTCAACCTACTGAGTTGCTTGAAAAGAAATCTTTGAAATTGGACAAAAAGAGTTTGATTTAGTAAGTTACACTGAGATGTTTAGTGGCATTTGAGGTGCCTTGGAGTATTTAAACCATATATACATGTCTGGCTGAGATAGCTCATGACCTATGGGAAAGCAGTTTTTCAGAAAAGACAGCTGGAGGCCAAGCAGATACCCCAGAGCTCTTCGAATGGCACTAGAGTTGTGTGATTCAGTAACTAAATCAAATCCTCGATCTTTATTTTGGGGTGAGCTGAATCAAAATTTTATTACTAGTGGTAATATTGATTTGCCAGTGACCATAGTTCTTGTGGACTGGATGTCTGCAGACCTAGACATCCAGCACACATGAGGACCCTTCCATGGAGGCATCTAAATGTAGGTTTTTAAACCTACAGGCTGAACCCACCCTGTACATTCATTCTGAAAGGTAATTAGCAGGTATTGAGGCTTTTAGAGGTTGAGTTTAGATTACACTTCAGCAAAATAACAAGACCCTTTGTATCCTTGCAGGGTTTCGGCAGAGTAAGAAAAGAAGTCTTTCCTGGGTCAGTGCCCTTGTACCAGCAACTTTTCCACTGCCTTGAGGAGGTGATTTTGATGGATTCCTCCTCTGTATAAACCCTCCTGCAAATGAGCATTAAAAGAAGCTTCCAGAGGGCACGTCCTGTTAGCACACCGCTTCTGGAGATACATGGTTTTCCTCGCTGAAGTCACTCCCTTCTTTGCTTTTAAAACACAAGCCACTTGGGCACCTTGGCCACCTATTCCAGCCTACCTCACTGGGATGTTTGGATGTTCAATCAGTTCAGGTTCCTGCAGTTCTTGGAGGATGTGAAGCAATATATATATTATTATTTTATTCACACACAAAAATAAATGGCTTCTTAAACCAATAACTGTCATCTTTTATTGTTACTAACAGTAATTTTCTCTGTGGTTTTGACTCAAGGCTCATTGAGTCATGTAATCTTTTTAAACAAGTAAGTCTGTGCAGTCTCACATATTCCCAAGTGATTTGGAAAAGGGAATGGCTAAAACATCAACCAGTTTTGGTGATGATACTAAAGTATTCAGGATGACAAGACTGAAAGTAGAGTGTGAAGAACTGTACAAGCATCTCTTGATAGTGAGTGACTGGATGGCAAAATGTCAATCAATAAACACCTCCAGTATTGCAAATTTTACGTATAAACTCCACAACATAAACTTCCTAACATAAACTTCATAAACACAGTGATGGGGTCTGAACTATCTCTACCCAGAAACAAGATTTGGGGTGATATATAGACTGTTTTTGAAAACATCAGACGTGTGTTCAATAGCAGTCATAAAAGAATTAAATGTCCTGTTCTATTCAGTAGCACAGATACAACCATGACCTTTATAGTGCTCAAAATGCAAAACCAAGCTGTTTTTAACTGTTACCTTCAATAGCTACAGATGTACAATCAATTTATTTTCTCCCATCACAACTAGTTATGGAGGCAAGAAGTCCTTTTCTTTTTGAGTCAATTTCCTACATCTATCTTGAAAAGATGTTAGGGCAATGCAGGGCTGATTTCATCAAGGTGCATTAGAAAAAATCCTATGAGTCTCCCCATGGCACTGGAGCCTATTTTTAGGCCGTTTAATTGATCCCCATGTCTCTGAAACTGGAGCTGTATCAAGCCAAAGAAAGAGATGCTCCTTCCCCGCAACTGTAGTCTTTTTTTTTTGTATCTATGAAGAGTCTGAAAAGAACCTCAATCAAAACCTCAAAGGAAATACAGAAATCAAAAAGGTCATATTAACACAGAGGTTGTGCAGCATTGCATTTCCTTCTTCTTGACTTAACTTCCCCATTAAAAGCTTGACAATGGTTCTGTCTTGTTAATCTGAAGACGACATATCCAAATTTTCCCTGTTATTTTGGAAATATCCTGCACAAGGTTTCTATGAGCCGTATTTGTACAAGTAAAAAAATCTCTTGACTTGCGTAGCTTTGAGTCTGTCAAATGAGGCTAGATCACTTTCTTCTGAATCAACATCTACAACAGGACCATAGTCTGTAAGTGTGAAATGACACAGAAGGGCCACATATTTCACCTACTTCTGTGGCTTCTTAGACGTAAAGGTCTGAGGATGTAGCAGTAACCCGTGTTTGAAGCTGCCTTGAGTAATCATAGAATGGTTTGGGTTGGAAGGGACCTTAAAGATCATCTAGTTCCAATCCCCCTGCCATGGGCAGGGACACCTGATGTGTCTCATAATCTGCCTGACTACAGTAATCTTACGTTTATATCAGCAACTGAAAAGTCCAGGGACAGTTTTCTGGTGAAATGGAAGAATACTCACCAGATCTCTTGGCCTTCAAAATAAGATGGTTGCATTCAAGGTGTGTATCAAGAACTGTTTCTTGTCTGTGCTAACCCCTGAACCATGCCCAAGATTTGTTCAGAAGATAGCTAGCTGACCCACTCCTAAGCTACACCAAAGATCCTGATAACATTCAAACATTTTCTTTGCCTCGGTCTGTAATGTCAGGACACATTGTCCTCAGGAGACACAGCCCCCAGAGCCTGAAGTTAGGGATGGGGAGCTGTGTGAACCTCCCGTAATCCAGGAGGAGACGGTTAGTGACCTGCTGTGTCAGCTGGACACACACAAGGCTATGGGCCCGGATGGGATTCACCCCAGAGTAATGAAGGAACTGGCAAATGAACTTGCCAAACCACTCTCGATTATCTACCAGCAGTCCTGGTTAACTGGAGAAGTTCCAGCTGACTGGAAATTAGCAAATGTAAAGCCCATCTACAAGAAGGGTCGGAAGGATGATCCAGGGAACAATAGGCCTGTCAGTCTGACCTCGGTGCCAGGCAAGGTGATGGAACAGATCATCCTGAGTGCCATTACATGCACACGCAGGACAATCAGGGCATCGGGGCCAGCCAACATGGATTCATGAAAGGCAGGTCCTGCTTGACCAACTTGGTCTCCTTCTATGATAAAGTGACCCGCTTAGTAGATGAGGGCAGGGCTGTGGATGTATCTATCTAGACTTCAGTAAGGCATTCGACACTGTCTCCCACAGCATCCTCCTAGACAAACTGTCTGCCCGGGGCTTGGATGGGTGGACTCTTAAATGGGTTAAAAACTGGCTGGATGGCCAAACCCAGAGAGTGGTGGTGAATGGGGCAAAGTCCAACTGGCGGCCGGTCACTAGCGGTGTTCCCCAAGGCTCAGTTCTGGGGCCAGTGCTGTTCAATATCTTTATAGATGATCTAGACGTAGGGATTGAGTGCACCCTCAGCAAATTTGCAGATGACACCAAGCTGGGTGGGAGTGTCGATCTGCTGGAGGGTAGGAAGGCCCTACAGAGGGATCTGGACAGGTTAGATAGATGGGCCGAGACCAACGGCATGAGGTTCAACAAGAACAAGTGCCAGGTCTTACACTTGGGCCACAACAACCCCATGCAGCGCTACAGGCTGAGGGAAGAGTGGTTAGAAAGCGGCCCGGTGGAAAGAGACCTGGGGGTGCTGATCGCCAGCCGGCTAAACATGAGCCAGCAGTGTGCCCAGGTGGCCAAGAAGGCCAATGGCATCCTGGTCTCTATTAGGAATAGTGTAGCCAGCCGGTCTAGGGAACTGATCGTCCCTCTGTACTCGGCACTGGTGAGGCTGCACCTTGAATCCTGTGTCCAGTTGTGGGCCCCGCACTTGAAGAAAAATGTTGAGATGCTGGAGCGAGTGCAGAGGAGGGCGACCAAGCTGGTGAAGGGTCTGGAGGGTCTGACCTCCGAGGAACGTCTGAGGGAGCTGGGGTTGTTTAGCCTGGAGAAGAGGAGGCTCAGAGGTGACCTTATTGCAGTCTACAACTGCCTGAAGGGAGGTTGTAGTGAAGTGGGAGTCGGCCTTTTCTCCCAGGCAACTAGCGATAGGACAAGAGGACACAGCCTCAAACTTCGCCAGGGGATGTTCAGGTTGGACATTAGGAAGCATTTCTTCTCAGAAAGGGTTATTAGCCATTGGAAGGGGCTTCCCAGGAAGGTGGTGGAGTCACCATCTGTGGAGGCGTTTAAGAAAAGACTGGACAAGGCACTTAGTGCCATGGTCTAGTTGACATGGTGGTGTCAGGGCAATGGTTGGACTCGATCCCAGAGGTCTCTTCCAACCTGATTGATTCTGTGATTCTGTGAACATGCTAACCATTTAGTAAGCACATCACACTGCCCATAACCCGGTCCTGTTCAACTTACTGCTACAGCCATGGATGAGCTCTTCTCCATCCCTTAAGTTTCTCCTGAAAAAAAAATCTCTGGTATTAAGTCTGGATAAATTCAGGGCAGACTGAGCCTCAGATTTCCCTCCTTTCCCAACAAAATACCTCTCTAGTGTATAAGTCATAAAGGTGTTACTCCAAACAGGGTTGTCTCCACTTCTTTCTCTAGATGCTTCACCTCAAGTCCACCAAGGTCTTTCATTTCACCCTTGAAGCCACCCTCACTGCCATACATGGGCAACTTCAGGCTCCTTCTCCCATTTTTGCCCAATTTCTATGGAGCCCCTTGAGTCTCTATCTCACCTCTGCAGTCCCCATGTCACCTGAGTGGAAACTGGGATTGGCCTCATGTGGGACAGCACACACAGATCTCCTGTGTCAACAGCCCTAAAAGGGTCTGCTTCTCCCATACCAGTTTCCTGGCTTGTCTCTCTCATGCATTGACCACTGAGAATTCTTCCCAAGAAGTTCCCATACCACGTCTATTGAGAACTTCCCTCCTAGGTCACTGCTGTGTTTTTCCCTTGGGGGGCTGGCAAGAAGGCAGCTGGAACAAAACTCTTTGACAGTGCAGCTCAAGCTATGGGAGAAAAGAGATCTCTTGATTGATGCACACTTTCCTAAGCTAATGCAGGACCTTAGAAAACCTCCTCCTTGATCACTTGAAGAATGGATCAGTTTTCGAAATGGTGATTGGGATAGGGACTTTTCAAAAATTTGCTGATCAGTGACTTCTTCCCCTCACAGCTCTGTTCCTTGGCAGGGAGCCAGACTGGAGACATTCCCGTGGCTCATCTTGGACAGCCACTTGAGTGACTTGGACTGGAGTTCCGCCACTGAAACCTAGTTTAATGCATGAGCAGTGTCTATCAAGCGCTCCATCAAGGGTAACGAATATTGTGTACCTTCCACCCACTGTCATCTTCATTGTGTCTACAAATGTCTGTGCCTCTCACTGTCATTTTTTCCTTGCACTTCACTTTGGGACAGGGGAACTCAACACCACTGCTTGCTGCCTCCTGTTTTTCTACTCCTAGACCATAGGAGATTTTCACTAAATTAATTTTTCTCTTCTGCTCTGGCAGATTAGTTGCCCATCAGTTGTAATTAAAAGCAGGGATTCTCCTTGAGGTCCGAAGACGTTTGTACTCCCTGCCCTGCAGCCCAGAAAACAGACTACAAGTGGCAATTTCCCAAGCTGAAAATGCAAACAACAAACCAACAAGTCCCCTGAAGGAAAAGCGAGCCAAAGAGACAAATTAACTCTTTCTGGGTGATGAATTGCTGTTTCTTCACAAGGACAGGTCCCATGCAAAATCCCCCACCCACTCCTTTGCTACCAGGTCAAATATTAACTCTGACAGACACCTCAAGATCAACAGTTTCCCATCAGTAACAGTCCTACTGCTCCCTCTGTGCACTGGTGACTGTTTGCCAGCATTCAGGTTGGATGGGGCGTTGAGCAACTGGGTCTAGTGGAAGGTGTTCCTGCCCATGGCAAGGGGGTTGGAACTAGGTGATCTTTAATGTCCCTTCCAATCCAAACCATTCTATGATTCTATGATCTTCTCGTGGTCCTCAAGAAGAAGGAAGAAGTGGGGCACCTTTCCCAGGCTGCCTTTCCCCAGTCCAAGCAGTCTTCAATGGGGCTGTTATCATTCCAGGTGTATTTACCTTTCCACGGAGGGTACCTGGACCCAGGACAAGCATTGCTGCCACTCTCCAGCTGGAGCTCGGGGAGGGAGGTGAGGAGGATGAAGCTGTTCACCCTTCCTTCCCTCTCCCCAACATTGTTTGGTTCCAAAGAGCATTGAACAATGTGTGACGCTGTGGGCCGACCTCGGCAGGGGGTTTGCTCAGCAGTTTCACTCTCCAAAACAAACACCCCTGCCCCTTGTGCTGCCTGGGACAGGCAGGAGGAGAATGATACAAAGAGTAGACAAGCACATTTTCCTTCTGCATTAAATCCTGACGTTTCTGCAAGCAGCTTGACCCTTAATGGCTTGCCTAATGCTGGGCATGTTTTATGATCATGGACTTCCCCTTTCTTTCCCTCTTTCTGGCCACGCTCTGTTTTCAGAAATGAAGATGAGGGTGCATGTGAATGGGGTGCCTGTCTGAAACCTTGAGCAGGTGTTTTGGGTTGTGGGGTTGTGCCTATGTCTTAGCTCACAGATCAGAAATCAGAGAGCTGGTCAATGTTCCCGATGGCTTGCTTAAAAAAAAATCCAGCACACGCACACAGCATTTTATTATACAAGACTGACTCCTCAAAACTTCTTTTCCCACATTCAGGAGGAAAATAGAGGAAAGATAACAGAGGATTCCTTCCTCATCCCCTGCCTGAAGCAAAAGAAGGAGGCAACACAGTATAGAACACAACAAGGTGCAAGTGATTTCACCTCATGTACCCCTCATCTCCATGGATGGGGTCAGTGAAGACACCAGCCTGTTTAAGAACCTGGGCCTCTGCCTCAGCCACTGCTCTGAACAATGTGTCTGAAAATGCACGGCCTTTCCCTAGCCCACCACTGCCCACCCTGGTTCTCACAACTCCATAGCAGAGGTCTGAAGCTCCATTTTCTCATCACATTCCCCAAGAACTTCATCACAGCAACCCACCACTGGCAGCCTGGGAGGTGCAAAGAGACGGAGATGTGGGCTTTATATCCCCAAGCATCTTCTGGGTATTATGCCCATCATATGAGACAGACAGATATGAGGCTTCCCCTCCTTCTCTTGGACCTCAGGGGAGCATGGCAAAGTCCTGGCCACCCTGCCAGCATTACATAGTTTCCTAACCTGTTGAGCAGCGACAACAGTTCATGAAGCAAGGCAGGGAATTTGTCCGCTTTTCCACCTGCCTTCTCTTGCTCCTCCTCAACCTCCTCTTCTGCATGCCACTATGAAGCACCCTTCATGACCTACACCCTATTCATTGCAGCTAGTTTACCAGACACAGACCTCTCCGCCCTCTGCATCCAGACATAGCTCACCTCCTGCTGTTATTCTCCATAGCTTCAGTTTGCTGCTCTCACTGAAGCAGTAAAAAATTAAGCAGCCTCATGACTTGATTTCGTTAGTGATTCTTGGCTTATACTGTTTGTCTGAAAAAAAAAACCGCACTTGCAGTTCTTATCTGCCTCAGGAGTGGCATTTCTTGGAGACAAGCACAAGTATTAAGGGTGGTGTTCAAAGCTCTGGTGACTCTTCCTCTGGTCCATCTATACATGACTGGTCCTTCACATGCATGAAAAAGATTTTCAGTTTGTTTTTTTTTTCAGATACAGGAAAAGGTTAAAAGGTGATAAGAGACATCACACACAAGTAGATTTGGCATGTTGAATCTAAAAAAAATCAGAGAGAGATGTGATTCTCCTCATAACCACATCAGGAAGGTGACTAGAAGCAAGGTAAAGTGCTATTAAACTGAAGTAGTTTTTGGGCAGAGAATGAATAGGTTTAGACTCTCCACAAAGGCTAGACTTCACAAGAAGGTTCGAATCATCAGAGTAGGGTATGAGAATTCAGTGTCTGTAGCAGCAGTGAGGCACGCGACCTCACCGTTTTCAAGACAGAGCTTAGCTGATTGCTGAAAGGGAACTGGGATGCAGTCTCCTATGATTGTGTGGCACAACACACAGTGGTGTCCCTTCCAGTCACTTCTGTCTAATGACTTCCTCTTCAAGGTTCAGTACAAACCCATGGCTAAGGTCCCAAATATAAGGTGCAGAGAACAATTGAGCTCTGAACGATGCTAGAAGAACACCTGGGATAAGGAGCTACTACCATGTCTGCAAATTTCAGAGCCAGGAGGGGCAATGTCCACAACCCTTTCATCCTTACCCTGCCTCCTTCAACTGCAGCCCTACAACTCAGACCCAAGCAAGAACTGAAGCTCTGATCCATTCCTGCACCCAAGGAGGAGGGTCTGTTGCCTCCTTGTTTCATACAGCCTTGCAGGCCAGCTGCTCAGCCTTTGCTACGCTCACTGTGCCTTGTGGCTGGGGGGAGGATAGCCTGTCACAAGACCATGGCCAAGAGCCATGGGGCATCAGCAGATCTGCGTGGTTTACAGTATTGCAGATCACAGGAACCCACCTCCCTCCTCCTCCAATCCTGTGTCCTCCCCAGGTGCAGCCCACCAGCTGGCACAGGGCATGCAAGCACAGAGTGATTTGGCTGCTCAGGTCAGCTGATGTGATTTGGTCAATGCTCAGGTCAGGCATCTTCAAATGTGTTAGGTTGCAACATCTTCATACATCACCAGTCTCTACAGTAATAGGGCAATGAACTCATTCTTCAGACAACCACTCCTCCGCCCCGCTAGTTCTCTTCACTGCTCCATCCCAGAGCCTTTATAAGTACAGGGAGTAGCCGTCTTCTGCCTCGAACATCAGATTCTGGCCATCTTCGAGTATCTTCATACCTGTAAAGACCATCCTACTACCAGCTGGCAGTCATGAGAATCCTTTTCTTCCTCGTTGCTTTTCTCTTCTTCCTCTTCCAGGCTGCTCCAGGTAAGATGATTGAAAATAGGTGAGGTGGAGGCTAAAAGGGTGCATGTGCAGAGGAGTCCGTTAAAGCCCAGTGTTGAGTTTCAGATGATCTCTGTGCTCTTGGACTCCATGACTTTCATATTAGAAGCCCCCTTCCCTAGTCATAGTCCTAATCTTTCAGCTATTGAGTTGAGGTCCTTGATAGTCTTCCTGATGGTCTCTTTCTAGCATCTTGTCTTCCAGTTGCATGATGATATGATGAAAGAAAAATCCTCCTGTGTATTCAGGCAATTCTTAGGTTGATACTTAAGACACCATCCTGCAACGTGAGAGCTTTCCCTTCTCACATTTGCACCCCCACCTCCTTATTGTGTATTCCAGATTAGTAGACCTCTTATATTTTTTGAAAAAAAGTAGTTGTGACTGTGGGGCTTTGCCTAGACTCTATACTGTCATTTGCATTGAGTTTGGAGTACATGCATCATTCCAGGCTGTTTGAGGGGCTTCAGAGAAGTTTAAGCTATCTCCATCCCTGCTTTGGTTTGCCGTAGACTCAAATTTGTACTTACTTTCCTAGATGAGCAAATGTCTGTCTACTCAGTGAAGAAATGTAGAACCACTTAGGCTAAAAGCAGGCACTGGTAGGAGCTTCAGACAAAGCCTGCACTGTGTGCTTCTGGATTGCTTTCTTGGACTTTTCCTGTTTTATGCATCACAAAAAATATTCTTGATTTCAAAGCAAACTGTGGCCCCTGAGATGGCTTCAGGGCTGGTGCAATTCCAGTAGAGTCTCTGAAAAAGGGCAATCAGTTATTTTATATCTCTTCATAAAGACCTATGCACATAAAAGACCCATAACACTATAGGGCTTTTTAATTTAGGAGACAAGGGAAACCAAGGTCTAATGATGTTTTTAAAATCAGTTGAGTGAAATCAGCAACGCGCAACCCTTGAATAATACGTGATTAAGAGAAAAGGCTTGAGAATCACTGGGACAAAGTGGTTGAAATGTGGTAGAGCTGATTTTGAATACAGCTTGGATGCCTTTCAGGTTAAGGATAGAGTCCAACAGCTGTGGATTGAGCTAGGCACAGCAAGCACGGGGTAAAATGATCACTTTTGTGCTTAGCAAGATGTTGATACAGCTGATAAAGGCCTCTTTTACCTTTTAAGTGCACAGATACACAAGGCTTCAGGTGATATAAAAGATCCACTTAGAACATACAAAAATAATACAGTTTTAATCCCAGACTGAACATCCCAGTGGGAACAAGTGAAGTTCAGCCTGGGAATGCTCTGAACCCAGACTTGGATCTGGCTTTTCAGCTGGGAGGAGCCCGGGCAGATCCCCCAATGATGGTGGATGCACAGTCTTTGCCACCACCTGAACATTTGGCCCTTCAGTTCTGAATATACCGGCACAGCAAAACCAGCATAGCATCCAGATAAACCATATGCAGCACTAGCAACAACAGTCACTGACTTTATTTTATGGTGTATACTTAAGTATATAAAACATTTTAGTTGGGTAAATGTTAGTTCTATTGATTTGGCTGTGCTTAAAAATTATTTTTTGTGACGCTTTATGCCATCTGTGTTAGTTGTATGATATTTTACATGGTAATAGGGTGCACAGGTTTCCTGTGAAAATGCTGGTCGTGCTTGTAGTGCTCAATGCTTCCTGGAAGGAAGCTATTCAAACTAGGAAATAACGGTTACGAGTCATAAATATGCTTTACATTTGCTGAAACTTGAACTGAAAGTTTGAAGAAACTCAGGACATTTTTATTTGATTATCATCACTTTTTTTTTTCTGAAAGTAATGTGAGATTAATTTTACAAATACATTTTTCTGTGTTTCCTGTGTTTTTTTCACATAACATAATATTTCTGTAGCTGGAATGACAAGCACATGTCTCCAGGAAAAATGCTAAGGAAGCAGACAGTTATCTTCGGGTCACTATTAATCGGGCAGACTGTCTCTCCGTGCTAGCATTACAACCTGCTTTTCTGGTTAGTTTGCATTTTCATATGGATGTAAAGATCTTAAGAAGGTGTGATCAGGTTACCCCAGTCACAAACCAAGAAACCACACACCACGCAAGGTAAATCCAATACTGTAACTCTCCAATCCTCTGCCTTGACAAATGAACATGAATTTTCCCTTGGGTTTTTTTGCAGCTTACAGCCAAGAAGCTGCTGACACCGTCGCATGCCGGCAAAGCCGGGGCTTCTGCTCCTTTGTTGCATGCTCTGCTCCTATGGTTGACAATGGGACCTGCCGTGATGGGAAGCTGAAATGCTGCAAACGGTAAGACGGAGTCCTCCAAAGAAACGCCGCTACACCAGGAGCAAATAGACTTACTGGGCTTTTCCCCCTTTTGGCATGAAACAGACCACCTTCTCCAGCCCCCTACACCCTCCAAAAAAAACCCTCAAATTGCTGGGTTTTGTGCCTGGTAACAAAAAAGTAGAGCCTTGTGGTATCAGAAATACCAGTCTGCTTTCTCTGAAAAACCACAGGGAGAAGTTGATGATGAGCAGGGAGGGACCTGGAGGTTGCACATCTAATATTGCTGATAACATATCACATATCACTAATAATTTCTTCCAGCATGAGTCTGGTACCAGGGCAGAACCAGCTCATGCTCAAACTCTGCCTCTACTAAGCAGGGTGGATACAACAACTTGAGAGAGTCAGCTCTGAGGACTCCCCCTCAATCCACACAGGCAGCAACGTGGACCTTCGCACTACCAAAAAGAAAAGCTTACCGGCACAGAATAACCATTAAGCAAGTCAGGACTCATATCAGGGATGAAGTTCTCGATCCATTACTTTATCTGGTGCAAAGTGCCAGGTATTAGACCAAAGTGCCACAGGACATTTTTCACCCTCTAAGAATAAAGCATGTTTTCATCAGCACCAGTGAGAAAGCGCCCGCACCTACAGGCGATATCCCATGCAGAGTGATGCTCTAAGATACCATGGTCCAGCTCTGCAGTTGGTGGCATTTCATACCAAAGGAATTGTAAGAAATCTACCACTTTTTGGACCTCATGCATCTCTTTTTTAATTATTTTTTTTATTATTATTTGCATTTATATTTAATATAATTGAGTTTCTGTTAAACATCATGCTGAAGGATGCAAAAAAAGGGAGAAACCTTGTCACCCTTTTTCCTAGAAAAAGGGCATGGAGGGCATGGAGGAAAGTGAGAGGATCAGCCACTTTCTCCAGTGCAGCTCTTTATTCCTAAGCTAGTTTAACTCTTAAACTACACCCTGGCAGGTATTCTGGGTCATCAGCAGCTGCAGCTGAATAACTGTGGTGTGTGCTGAGGGGTAACATCCACATCCTCCATTTTATCTGAGTTATGGCCAGAAACTCAGGTCAGCAGTCCAGATCACAAGGATCTGTGGTAGTCTTTAACCTTATGTGTTACCTTATGTCTATGTCAGTCTGAGATGGCAAGGTATAATTGACTTCAGAATCACAGAATCAATCAGGTTGGAAGAGACCTCAGGGATCATCGAGTCCAACCGCTGCCCTTACATTGCCCTGTCAACTAGACCATGGCACTAAGTGCCATGTCCAGTCTTTTCTTAAACACATCCAGAGATGGTGACTCCACCACCTCCCTGGGCAACCCCTTCTAATGGCTAATGACCCTTGCTGAGAAGAAATGCTTCCTGATGTCCAACCTGAACCTCCCCTGGCGAAGCTTGAGGCTGTGTCCTCTTGTCCTATCGCTAGTTGCCTGGGAGAAGAGGCCAACTCCCACTCCACTACAACCTCCTTTCAGGTAGGTGTAGACTGCAATAAGGTCACCTCTGAGCCTCCTCTTCTTCAGGCTAAACAACCCCAGCTCCCTCAGCCGTTCCTCGGAGGTCAAACCCTCCAGACCCTTCACCAGCTTGGTCGCCCTCCTCTGGACTCGCTCCAACACCTCAACATCTTTCTTGAAGTGTGGGGCCCACAACTGGACACAGTAGTCAAGATGCGGCCTCACCAGTGCCGAGTACAGAGGGACGATCACTTCCCTAGACCGGCTGGCTACACTATTCCTAATAGAGGCCAGGATGCCATTGGCCTTCTTGACCACCTGGGCACACTGCTGGCTCATGTTTAGCCGGCTGTCGATCAGCACCCCCAGGTCTCTTTCCACCGGGCCGCTTTCTAACCACTCTTCCCCCAGCCTGTAGAGCTGCATGGGGTTGTTGTGGCCCAAGTGTAAGACCCGGCACTTGTTCTTGTTGAACCTCATGCCGTTGGTCTCGGCCCATCTATCTAACCTGTCCAGATCCCTCTGTAGGGCCTTCCTACCCTCCAGCAGATTGACACTCCCACCCAGCTTGGTGTCGTCTGCAAATTTACTGAGGGTGCACTCAATCCCTACATCTAGATCATCTATAAAGATATTGAACAGACTTTTTGGATGGAGATACACGGACTAGCTAAGAGCGTGGTTTTTCTTTGCAGGCCAACCAGTTCCTAAAACTGACACCTCACTGACCACATGGACAAGAGCTCTCGGCATCTGAGACATCTCCCATCTTTTGACATCAATGGATCCCAGCCTTGGTACAAGCCTGGGGAGCCTTTCCCATGGAGGTGAAGACCCTTAGGAGCACAAGAAGATCTGAAGAGGAGTTCTTGTACCCTGATAAAGAGATTTGCAGCTTCAATTCTAATAAAAGCAAATCACTGTGAAACCACATTGCTGACATTTTCTTATGTATGTCACGGTGGTTTTTGCTGTTCTTATTGTCTATAAAAATCAACCTGTAAATGAAGTTTATTTAACTAAATTAATTTAAGTGCATGTGTCATTGAGTCCTGTTAAATCATCCTGCGGAGTGTCTGGGTTGCAGTGATTTCTGTGGCAACACATTTACTAATAAATTAAAAAGCACTAGAGCCCATTCCCTCTGCAATCCCAGTCCAGATCACCAGGCTGAGGTTCAGGAGACAGTCTCAGTCCTCCACTTCTCTGCAGGGATGCATATGCTAGCCCAACCTTAAGTGCTAGGGATGGCAACCCCAGGGTGGCAGAAGGCCAACTTCTTTAGGTCTTAGAACTGCCTCACCACATTCACGTCATTCTGCTCCTGCTGCCTCTATTCACAGAATCACAGAATCAATCAGGTTGGAAGAGACCTCTGGGATCATCGAGTCCAACCATTGCCCTGACACCACCATGTCAACTAGACCATGGCACTAAGTGCC
Organism: Nyctibius grandis; assembly: GCF_013368605.1. Taxonomy (NCBI): domain Eukaryota; kingdom Metazoa; phylum Chordata; class Aves; order Nyctibiiformes; family Nyctibiidae; genus Nyctibius; species Nyctibius grandis. The sequence continues at coordinate 129,646,919 of NC_090658.1, read as the reverse complement.
TTGTCCAGTCTTTTCTTAAACACATCCAGGGACAGTGACTCCACCACCTCCCTGGGCAGCCCCTTCCAATGTCTAATGACCCTCTCTGAGAAGAAATGCTTCCTAATGTCCAACCTGAACCTCCCCTGGTGAAGCTTGAGGCTGTGTCCTCTTGTCCTATCGCTAGTTGCCTGGGAGAAGGGCCCGACTCCCACTCCACTACAACCTCCCTTCAGGTAGTTGTAGACTGCACTAAGGTCACCTCTGAGCCTCGTCTTCTCCAGGCTAAACAACCCCAGCTCCCTCAGCCATTCCTCGTAGGTCAGACCCTCCAGACCCTTCACAAGCTTGGTCGCCCTCCTCTGGACTCGCTCCAACACCTCAACATCTTTCTTGAAGTGCGGGGCCCAGAACTGGACACAGGATTCAAGGTGCGGCCTCACCAGTGCCGAGTACAGAGGGACGATCACTTCCCCAGACCGGCTGGCTACACTATTCCTAATAGAGGCCAGGATGCCATTGGCCTTCTTGACCACCTGGGCACACTGCTGGCTCATGTTTAGCTGGCTGTCGATCAGCACCCCCAGGGCTCTTTCCACCAGGCCGCTTTCTAACCACTCTTCCCCCAGCCTGTAGCGCTGCAGGGGGTTGTTGTGGCCCAAGTGTAAGACCCGGCACTTGTTCTTGTTGAACCTCATGCCGTTGGTCTCGGCCCACCTATCTAACCTGTCCAGACCAGGATCATGTCTATGGGATTTTACTTCTCTGGACCCTAAACTAGCGAAACTATTTACCACTGCACTGTGCTGTCTGGAGGCAGTGGGTTGCATGTCCATCAGCCTGGAATCTCTGCACCTGCTGCTAAAAGGTATAGACGCGTCCCCTGCTTCCCTTCCCCATCCCTAACATCCCAGAGTGCTAATGCAAAGGCCAAAAGGATTTGAGATAAGGGATGACTAAAAGTATGTGTGCTCGCCATGCCAAGAGCTGCTATGGATCGTTTTAGGACTGCCACAGGCCCTGAACATGGTCAGTTTGTGACAGATTTCTACTAAGCTAATCACCGTGGGTTGAGAGGAGTTATTCTTGACTGTTACTGGTCAACCTAACGATGAATAGGACCAGGTCATATTCCTGTCCATACATGGGTTTGGTTTCTTCTCCTCTTCTTGGAGTTTACCACAAGACACATGTCACACTGACCTTGGGTGAGATGAGAGCCAGATCCTCCAGCAAAGAACCACACCAAGACACTTCCTCACAGGTATAAGTATCAGACACAAGGTCTTCTGGAGCAAGTTTATTAAAATTTATGGAAATATGCAGACTATGAAATATGAACATCCCAGCAGAGCATTCAGTGTCTCCTGGAGCCTTTGTCTTCTAGTGCTAACCACATTATTGTTAACTCTGAAAGAAAATGATGAGTATCTGTTCTGAGGGACAAAGGAAGAACCTGCTCTGCATCCTCTCGTGGGGACAGACTGCTGCATGTTGGTGATCTGCTTTCTGGGATAGATGTTGGTGGCCACAGTATGGTTTCAACAGAAAAACATTTTAGAAAAATGAGAAATATTCGTCTTTTCTGGGTGGTTCAAGAATTGCTTTGAGTTTCTTCAGGTCATTAAGCTTGTTTGTGGAGGAGTTTATTTTCTTTCTGTTGTGATTCATGTTTTGGTGTGTGCACGTGTATGTTAAATGCATATTTTCAGCTCAAAATTCCAGATTTTCCCATGGGATGCTGCATCTTCTAAATTGCTAGAAGCTCTGCTTAGCCAGTCTGAGAAGCCAACAGTCACTAATCATACTGCAAAAAAAGGAAAAAACTCTCAGATTTTGTACTTATAACCAGGAAAAGATTTGAATAAGAAGCATAGAAGGGATTGAATGAGCACCAAGAGCTGGTATTCCTGGATAACTCATCAATTCTTAGTAGGATATTCATAGTCCTGCTGATGATGATTTTTAAACGTTAATTGTCTTTCTATTTTATTTAATAATGAATTGTCAGGTCAGCTTCCTTCTCATCTTAAAACCTCTGGTGTGCAGAGGAATTTCTCCATATACATCTGCTGCTCGTGCTTTGCTTTTAACATCTCTGCAATTAATATTGAACAAAGTTTAAATAAGAGCCTCCAAAAATAAGGCTAGTTACAGCATCTTACAGCAAAAAGAAACAGAAAATGAAATACTGGAATCAGTGGAGGCAGAGTGCAAGTTTTTATGGATGTTTGTTTTTACAGTTTCACGTTGGAGTAAAGATACAGGCTGAACTTAACGGTTCTAGTAAGGAATTCAAGAAAAATTAAGATTTTTTGTTTTGTTTTTGTCTAAAAGGGGAGAACTATGGAACTGCAGAAAATATCTAGCAGAACAACATGAATTTCAGGTCGCTTTTCTGACTGCGGCAGACTTTGCCGTGTAGAACATGCAGGTTTCCTATGAACTTGACCCAGTTGTCCCAGGTCTCCAGACAGCGTGCACAGTCTATTGAGAGATGCGTCCTCTGAATCCATATTACTCATCATGAGCGATTTGAACCAGCTGATGGGAACAGCAGAGAAAAGAGTTCCTCTCTAGCTAGTTGCTTATCTCTGTCAAAGAGATTTGACTGTGATCTTTCCCATGAGGAAAAAGCTACGTCATTAATGGTACAGAAGAAACCAGTGAGGAAATCATCAGGAAATCCTATATCTGACTGTACAGAGTCCCTTGCTGGCTTGCACTAGAGGAGTTTAGCATCTGAAGGGCAGACTGGATGTGTGACAGTGAATAATAAATGTGTTCCCCCAAGAAACACCTGATCTTCATCAAATCCATCACTCACCACAGTCCGACAGCAAGGGACCCCTTGCTGGCAACGTCCAAAGGACTTCATGTTGGGTAGAGGGCAGTGGTCAGTGGAACAGGTACCCCCAGCCTGCTTGCATTGCACATCGTTATTAGGTGCACGCATGAAACCTGCACAAAAAAACCCCAAACCAACAGAGTCTTGATTTTCCTTCCCAAAGAAGACTAAGAACAATTTAGGGTTATAGCACGACATCAATTCTAGTTTGCCTGCAGGCTGGCCACATCCGTACTATTAAATTCCCTTATTTTCCAGCACGGGAGGGTTCAGTGCATCCAATGGACCCAGCTGGTGTCTGTTCACTGCTAAAGTCTGCCCAACACACTGGCATCACTAGTTGGCTTTGGGCAAAAGCGACTAAAACCCATTTTATTTCTATTTTAGGTTCTCCATACCCACAAACTTCCCTCTGCATTTCCTTTGATTTTATGTAGCTCTTACCTAAAGTGCCTTGGAGCACTAAGAGGAGAACAGCAAAGAACAGGGAGAAGATCTTCATGTCTGAATTCAGTGCCACCAAATACAGCAGCTACTAAGAAAAAACCAGAAAAAAGTCATGCATTTGTCCTGCATTTGTCATTACTCGATCCAAACACTATTTGTGACATATAAGCTGCATTTTGTTAATAAAAATTGCTATTTATGCAATAGAGTAAATGTTTAGAATAAATCTATTGAAATACCACTTTCAGAGGAAAGATATATTTGAAAGTACATCGCATGAAATCAAGAAAATACATTTACGCCTACAAAATTTAAAAGAATTGGATGAATATTATGATTTTCTTTCCGTCACCTGCAAAGATAGCCTACACCAGCTCCAGCGAAGACTCCTGTATTTGAATCCCATTCACCCTGGCTGTTATAACTTTAAAAAAAAGAGTAAGAAATGTAATTGATTTCCTCCAACTTCTATCCAAGTCTTATAAAATAAGTGAGATTTTCTTAAGTCTCTCTTACAACTTATAGGTAATTCTGCTACATGCACAAAATTGTCAAAACTTCCATTTAGAGTTTTATCTATTTTTATTTGAGCAACCGTACTGGGTCTGTCTGGAATGGAGTTAACTCTCTTCATGGCAGCCTGTAAGGTTTGTGGCAAGTTGGTTAATTACTAAAATATCCATTTTATTTAACTATCACATATTTTGCTTCAGGTATGTGCAGATAATGACTTAAGCCATTCTAATTTCACTGGATAATAAACACTTGGAAACTTTACTTATTCAAATAATAGTCATTTTTGTAGTTTACAAGCCAGTAGTATGTCCTTGAAAACATTTTTACAGAAAAAGCTAACGAGCCATCTGTCCTTTCTCTCCCTGACACCTCTATAATGTGTGCCAACTGAAAGCCTCAAAGTCTCTCTCCACCATCATTTCTTGCTGCAAATTCCAATTAACTTTTGAAAAGAATACAAACTACTATAATAATTCAGAATCACCATTATTGACTACAATAAACAGGCAAATGTGTTACTGAAATACCAAACGTTGTACATTCCAATTGTTTATGAGTATTTAATTAAGCTGCAAAATTATACGTCTTGGAATGATGACTTTCTTTTTAGAGAAGCAAAGAATAGTATTAAAAAAGATATGTATTTTTCTCCCTATGAATTGAAACTGATGTGGAAACTACACCTTCAGCTCACCCTAGAGGACTTCAGGAGAGGGAGCATGGTGGCTGATCTGTCCTACCTGGTTCCTCTCAATGGGGAGCTTCAGAGTGATGTCTTGCCCCAAAACAACTGTCTTTATATATTCCTGTTGATGACAAAGCTGCCACAGACCATCTGGCCAAGGACATGTTCTCCTCACAGTGATTCCCAGCAGCTGAAATGTCACTTCCCAGCAGCCCATGATAAACAGTGACCGCTCATGAACTCCCCTTTCTCTGGCACATGAGTTGGCTCTTCTGAAAAGCACCTTACACCACCCCATTTTGTATGTAACACATTAATCCATCGTGGGCTGTGAAAAAAAGCATCCTGGGACATGTACTGAAAGCTTCTGGTTTGGATCCATGGGGGAATTAATTCTGCAGGGCTGTCCCATGGCCACAGTGCCTGTGCTGACAGCAGAAAGGTCCTCTCTGAAGCCTGGAAGATACCTACCACAGCACCTGAACAGCTGCATTACGAAAGGTCAGTTTTAGCACAAGACTTTAAAAAAAACAAACTTCCTGATAGGTCCTGTGCGCTGTAGATAATGTCTTGAGAGCAGAGAGGAGCTGAGTACCCAGACGAGTTCGAGCAATCTTTTGACAATAGCGCAATCACACAGAAGAGCACTCTTATCTGTGCACCAAGAATATTTTCATTTTCATGCATTTATCATATCTATATTCGATTCACTGCAAGGGAAATAACTATTGTTTAAATAATGAAAGTTTCAGAAAGGCACTCAATTCCACGCACACACTTTCTAGGTGACCAAAAGAAACAATCTCCACAAAATGTGTTTTGGTCAAAGATGTGCCCCCAGAGGATTTGGACCAGAGAGATGGTATCTCCTGGACCCTGAAGGCACCCAGGTGAGCCCAGAAAAAGATGTCATGTTTTGATTGTTGTACCACTAGGAATCTAGGAAAAAAAACAACATCCAAAAAAACCAACATCCAACAAGGCCAAGTGCAAGGTCCTGCACGTGGGTTGGGGCAATCCTAAGCACAAATACAGGCTGGGTGGAGAATGGATTGAGAGCAGTCCTGAGGAGAAGGACTTGGGGGTGATGGTTGATGAGAAGCTCACCATGAGCTGGCAACGTGCGCTGGCAGCCCAGAAGGCCAACCATGTCCTGGGCTGCATCCCCAGCAGCGTGGCCAGCAGGGCGAGGGAGGGGATTCTGCCCCTCTGCTCCGCTCTCATGAGACCCTCCCTGCAGTGCTGCTTCCAGCTCTGGGGCCCCAACAGAAGAAGGACATGGAGCTGTTGGAGCGAGTCCAGAGGAGGGCCATGAAGATGATCAGAGGGCTGGAGCCCCTCTGCTCTGGAGACAGGCTGAGAGAGTTGGGGCTGTTCAGCCTGGAGAAGAGAAGGCTGCAGGGAGACCTTCTAGCAGCCTTCCAGTACCTGAAGGGGGCCTACAGGAAAACGGGAGAGGGTCTTTTTACAAGGACAAGTAGTGACAGGACGAGGGGGAATGGTTTTAAACTGAAAGAGGGTAGATTTAGGTTAGATATTAGGAAGGAATTCTTTGCTGTGAGGGTGGTGAGACACTGGCCCAGGTTGCCCAGAGAAGCTGTGGCTGCCCCTCCCTGGCAGTGTTCAAGGCCAGGTTGGATGGGGCTTGGAGCAACCTGGTCTAGTGGAAGGTGTCCCTGCCCGTGGCAGGGGTGTTGGAACTAGATGATCTTTAAGGTCCCTTCCAACCCAAACCATTCTATGATTCTATGAACCTTGTACTCCAAACAGCCATCCAAACAACATCCATCTACCCAGGTCACCCACCTCCCAGAAGAGGGCAATGAAGAGCTAATACTGAAATTTCTCTCCAGCAGCCTTCTTCAGTCAAGAGTATGTAAAATACGCTAGCAGCAGGGTTTTATGGATTTTTTTCTTAATTATACTGATATCTTCTGGTTCTCAGCATTGATGTTAGTGAATTACCTTTTTTGAGAGTTCAACCTCAAAGCCCTCAGTGTTTGGCAATCTGCTGCAGACTCCTGCAATGGGCAAGAAGCCGGCCCTTGCTCTGAAAATCATATTGAATCTAACAGGTAAAAGAGGCAGATCCAGTGAGGAGGAGTGTGGGATTTCTTTTGCCTCAGCAGCTGGAGACAGCCAACGATGAGCGCCATGGGGAGGTGGGACACATTTTCTTCCTTTAGAAATCATCAGTTTCTGTGTCACAGGAATGCAAAATCCTGTTTATTTAGGTCCAAGTGATATGATAGGAAAAATCCAAATAGGTGATTTAAGTGCCCAGAAAGAGACAGCTATTTTAAATCCCATTCCTATATAATTTAATTCATGGAATGTATACATATGCTTTACAGTAGGCAGGAGTATTTGTTTCCATTGTTTGAGTTTGGTTTTTATTTTATTTAAAAAAAAATTACTTAATCAAATGATGAAATGTAAAGAGGCAGAACTAAACACTGTGAATATTAACTCCATAAATGTGTTCCTAGAGGCACAAAGCTCTGAACTGAGCTTTTGGGGTCTGACAATCAATCACCTCCTGAAAAGGACCCTGAAACAGGATAAAACGACTCTTTCCTCCTGTTTTCCACTTTGTGTTTGTGCCACCTGCCCGAAGGGGTACAAACCACAACAAAGCTCAAATATGAACCAAGACTGGGATAAGATCTTCAACTAATTAATTATATCTGCTGTTATACTTGATGATAAACTTACTTCAAATTACTTAAATATGGTAATTAAACTATCTGTTATTTTAATTACAGTATACTATTATTGACTCTAAATATTGTTTTGGCTACTCAAGCTCACAAAAGTGATACATTTCCCTAACCTGTTTCTTGGCAATAAATCACATGTAATAAAAAAACGAATATTGCATATCAATTAATATTATATACTAACAGCATTTTGACATCCGAATGTCTTATTCAGTTTCCTTTCTCTGCAGGACTGCAAAGGATACTGTGTGGAGCCCTAAAAATAATGTTCTTTTATACAGAGAACATATATGCAAGCATATTTATATATATCTATATATATATATATTTGTATGCCTGTGTATATGTATGTATATATTCATAATATATAAATATTCTAAGAGAAATAAAGGCTGAATTTTCTAAACTGCTTTATATTTTATCTTAGCTGAAGAACATACGAATAGAAAAGAATAATCCAGATATTCTAGTCTGTGATTTACTCAGGAATATTCAGGATATTAATTTAAGTAGTTGTTTATTTGAAGTTACACATGTTCTATAATGATGGCATTTCTTACTCTCCTCTTTCTCCACAGTCCTCCTAGCAAATCTACACCAGCATATATATATTCATATATAAAATGTTGTTAATATGAACACATGGAAGGACTCTTCTAAAGCCAGCTGGTTTTTCATCACTCAGCATGTCACAGACTCCTGTCCTCTATGAATATCCATGTCTCAATTCTTTTGCTCACACTTAGACAAGTGCCACCTGAGATGCCCCCATGTCCTACCAGGCCTCCCCGGCTGCTCCACCAAGGCTTGGTCTCCTCTCTCCTGACCTTGTCCTCCAGCCCCAGGTGAAGGTCTCAGTCCAAAGCACTGCAGATTGCTCTAGATGCTGGTGTGAAGGCACCTGAATTAAACCCTGTGCGTCTATATACCACCTCTCTCTTGCTGCAGCTTACCTCTGATGATGGGATGTCCTCAGCCAACCTGAAGCCATAGGCTCCTTCACCTTCTCTTTGCCATCCTCTTCCTCCAGTGTTCTCTGTGGAAATGACGGGAAGGGATGACAGACCTTTGATTGCCCAATGCTTGTCCTCACGACATGTCCACAATTTGCAAAAAAAAGGCATGAAATCCAGCTGTGGAACAGTCCTACTGTCCTTTTGGTGGCCTTGGCCAGCCCTGTGGAAACCTGCCCAGACCTGACTTGGCCAAAACCTACCTGAACATCACAGCTGCTGCCCACTGTGGTGCAGAGCGAGCTGTCCCCTGCTCCCTCCAGGCACGGCGGCTGGGCTGCACCTCTCCCACCCACAGACACCCCCGTGCTCAGAGAAGTCACAGGCAAACAGAGAGCTTGCCAGCTGCTTCCAAAGTCCTTGAAATGTGAGGACAAATGTGCTGCTTGGGGAACCATGGAGCAGAAATTCAGCTTTCCGTCGACAGAGGTAATATTTAACCATTCTTCACCGACTGCATTGCAAAGCCAGGCTTTATGCCACATGGAGAGTTTACCCAGTTGGGACCCAAACACAGATTTAGATAACCTGAAGGTGAACATCTGACCTGCCTTTCCATTCAGGGCACTCAAAGCAACTATAAAGCTGATAGCTGGGCTTGAGAAAGACGTTCCCAGCACTGAGATTTCTCAAAATCATCCACATAAAGTCCTGCAGGAGAGAAACAACCTGTTCCCATCCCCTTCCTCACCCAAGTGTGGCTTCTCTCCTGGGCAGCAAGCTTTCTGGTCCTTCTGGTTACATGGTCCAGAAGGTCTATAAAGCACTGCAGCAGTCACCCAGGGAAGCTGGCAACACCATCAGTGCCATCTATTCTGTTACACATTTATTTTCGTTACAGTGGGACATCGTCTAATGAACACAGTTGTTGCAAAGGACAAGTTCAGGACTCCAGGACTTTGCAGAAGTTTTCTATTTCTCCTTTTCCTTTAGCCCAAGGTGGTTTTAAGCGTTTTTACACATATGGCCCAATTCAAGAACAACAATGGCCCATGCAGCTTTTGGGCTGCTGTGGTCTGGTTTGCCTGAATCAGGAATAGTCCCAGCATTTTTTAAAGCAAACCTAGTTTTTTCTTTCACAGAAAGAAGCCATAACCAGGGAGTCCCTGGGCACTCCTGCTCCAGACCAACCTCACCAGTGCAATTAATGTCCATGAAACCTGGTGCCACTCAGCTCCCACGTCCAGCACCAGCCCTATCCAGAAAATTACCCTTCTACCCTCTGCAATTTACCTGCAAGTCCACGTTGCTTTTTTCAAGCCACATGCTTTTCCAAAGGGAATAGGGTAGACACAGTTGTGCAATGGTCAATAGGGAAAAAAAAATGGAATGAAAATGAATAAAGTCTCCAGGAGAGAGATGGGGAGTGCTGCTCCTCGTGGTCATGCTGTGAAACTCAGCAGGGAGCATCTTTCGAAGGCTGCGGTTTGTTATTTGAAAAAGAATAACTATATATGTGGTGTAAAACTAAGCACTGTGGGACAGGGAAGAAAGAAGGGAATCATTCAGTGTTATTTTCCTGCAGCTTTTACTTCTGTCTCTCTCTAAATCCCTCTGTAACCTTCTACTGCAGCCCAGGTTTCAGCTCTCCGTGATCTGGTGCCCAGCTCTGCTCCAGCCCAGATGCACAATGGGGCCCGGGATGCTGAGGAACTGAGCAAACTGGGTTTAAGAGATGTAAGAAATTAACCTCTCTGTTAATCCCCTCTTTGTACACTTAAAGATGCCTGGGGAAAAAAAAAATATGACAAATGGGGATTTATGCAAACGTGAGGCACCACACAGCCAGGATGCTGCTGCTGACCCACCTCATGTGCTGTCAAACCTCTGGGTACAGCTGTGCATCCACAGCTGCCTCCCACCTCTCCCCTTTATAACACCAGATGCAGAAGTGTTGCACAGCCCAGCTGCAAGGCAGCAACCTCCAGATGAGGGCACTACAGATCCAGACCTCCTGCCTGGTGGGACAGAGCACAGCAAAGTGTCTGACAGCCAAGCTGACAGCAGTTGTATGCGCCTCGGTCTTCCCACCATCCTCCAACTATGGAAATGAACCCCCTGTGTCATGGGTTAACAGATCTGCTACTGCAAGGCATGGCTTGGCTTTAAATTCATAGAATCATAGAATCAAAGAATGGTTGGAAGGGACCTTAAAGATCATCTAGTTCCAACCCCCCTGCCACGGGCAGGGACACCTTCCACCAGACCAGGTTGCTCCAAGCCCCATCCAACCTGGGCTTGAACACTGCCAGGGAGGGGGCAGCCACAGCTTCTCTGGGCAACCTGGGACAGGGTCTCACCACCCTCACAGGGAAGAATTTCAAATTGTTGGCTCATGGACAATTATTTGTTGATATTTTAGGGAGGGGGTAAAACTTCTGGAGCAGAGAGTGGGATAAGCAGAGACACGTCCAGAGGAGATGGGGTAGCACGGGAGAGTGGGAAGGTCCCAGAGGAACAGGGACCAGGCATCTTGGCAGGATGGGGGTAAGGACAGGTGGAAAGAAAGAACATTTCTTGCTGTCGCAGAAAGGGACTGTGGGGTTTATAATAACCAGAAAACCACATAAAGTTGCCAGGTTAAAGGTAAACCTGGAGGAAAGGTTTTCTCACCAGCAGTTGCATGAGATAGGGAGGTCTGCATTTTCTCCACACCAAAAACCTCCTCATTTGACTCTGTGCTCCAATAAAATCAGTGTTGGAGATCCAGAGAATCTTTCTTAACGTCTTCCCTGTGAAAAAAAAAAAAATGCAGAAAATTCCTCCTCTGTGCAATGGCTGACTTGGTTGGACTGTCAGGGGTTTAAAAACACGTGGCCAGCTACATTGGTTGCTGCCATGGAAGAGGAGATAGAGCCCCAGCAGCTCTTCCTAACTGGGCTTCTCACCTGTGCTACTCATCTTCCCTGCCCTGGCCAGTGCCATTTGCTGGATTATACGGAATAAATTGTCCATAAAGATGTCCTGGCAGAGGATGGAGTTATTCATATGGTTTATACTTAGAGCAGAAGCGCTTCAGAAATAGGAATTGCTACTTCTGTGTCCCAGAAAGGACTTAGGCTGAGTAAGAGAAAACGTGCTCATGGCTCAGAAACTGTAAAATCTTGGCAAACTTTGAAGTAAATATTTAATGTTTGAATACTTGTATGTGTACTGAACCGTGTATAACCCCGCTGGGGTTGTTTAGCCTGGAGAAGAGGAGGCTCAGAGGTGACCTTATTGCAGTCTACAACTACCTGAAGGGAAGTTGTAGTGAAGTGGGAGTCAGCCTCTTCTCCCAGGCAACTAGCGCTAGGACAAGAGGACACAGCCTCAAGCTTCGCCAGGGGAGGTTCAGGTTGGACATTAGGAAGCATTTCTTCTCAGAAAGGGTTATTAGACATTGGAATGGGCTGCCCAGGGAGGTGGTGGAGTCACCATCTCTGGATGTGTTTAAGAAAAGACTGGACATGGCACTTAGTGCCATGGTCTAGTTGCCATGGTGGTGTCAGGGCAATGGTTGGACTCGATGATCCCAGAGGTCTCTTTCAACCTGGTTGATTCTGTGATTCTGTAATATGTATATACAAATACACATTCACATGTACATAGAGAGAATGTGTGACTTCTGACTGTCATTCAAACCTGGAAGGATTAGAAATGAAATTTCTGCTTAATAAACGGCTTGTCTTTTATAGATAATTTGAGAAATATATCTGAGGTTGGCAGGTGTGCTGGTTATCCTGCCAGAGTAAAAGCTGATATCAGGGGGGACACTGAAACAACAGGAAAAAAACCCAAGAGTAATCCAGAGAGGAAGTTGCAGAAATGAAAATGTGATCTATTATCAAATTTTATAGGAAAGTTTGTATTCATGTTATAATTTCATACCTCATAATTTCATTATGCACTAAACTATTAACTTTGTAATTAATAAGCTGAAAAGCAAGCCACGTTTATTCTTTTACTGACATGGAGAAAAGACAACAAGAAGTTTAGATGTAAAGGACAAAAATGTTATGAAGGGAAACAAGTGACCACGCTACAGCTGCAAATTAGACAACGAAGCTTCATACCAAAGGCAGAATAAGGAGCCTGCGGGACCAGAAGGAGCAGTCATTGCATGTTCACAGGTGTTTTACGTAACCCTGTGGCCTAACGTATCTTACACAAACAGGGATGGTCTAAGATGGGTTGCACAAAAGATCAGGGGCTTTGAGGTGAAAGCAGTCTCAAAGCAGACCCTCCTTTCTCTTTGGAAGACACTAAAGTATAGGACAAATTTGGCCGGAAAAGGCTTTTGTCATTGGCCATGACCGCACTGCCAGCACCCCCAAACCTATATAAAGAGTCATGTTTGGGCCTGGGGCACCCGCTGGAGAAGGGAGACTGTCAGCAGTGGTGATCCTCCACCTCCTCCGCTGGTAACTCTCTGCCTGGTTCTGGACAGGCACCTTCACCTCTTCGCCTTTATACACTTCTTTTCCTTTCATGAATCTCAACTCTGACAAGTATTATGCTTTCATTAACCTCTTCCTTCTCATTACTCCAGTGAGTGTGTCCGGTCTCTACGTGTCCTGCAGAACCATGGGTTACTTGCAGGGCTTGCAGGAGGAAACTGTGTTTGCTGATTTTCAAGAGGAGTGATAGAGACTCAGAAACCTTCACTTGAGGCACCAGAGACAGAGGGCTTCTCAGTTTAGAGATGTCTAGTTTCCTACAGAAACAGGCACCTAACCAGCACAGCAGTTCAGAGTTGCATTTTGACTTACATATCTTGCCTGAATTCTGGTAACATTTTGAGTGAGTTGTCACCTTAAATGACGTTCAAGAGATACAGATGGCTTTTTTAGACTTTCCTAAGGGTGATGGTTGGTTCGGTCTCTGATCACTTTGTGATCTGCACTAGCTTGATGACGACTAATTTGTCGGTCTGTGTTGGTTCCAGAGTGACCTGTCTGGTGTATCTGGAATACCATTTTTAAATGCAAGAAGACCAATATTAAAAAAAAAACAAAACAAAACTACAATAGAATCTGAGAGTAACTTACTCGGAAGAGACTCCAGGAATTTCTAGTCTGAATCCGTGCTCAAAGCAAGGCTAATTAGGTCAGGTTGATTAGAGGTATACTTGGTGAAATTTTGAATATCTCCAAGGATGCAGTTTTCATGCTGTTCTTCATTAAAGTCCTTTGTATTTTATATGACTTTGGCTTTGGTTGATCAGGGCATGTTTTAATCAGTTCCTCATCTCCCAGTCAGGAGACACATTCAGTGTCTTTCGGTCTTGTGGTCTCTGCTCATTACAGGTAAGGAGTTCACATCCTAGCTGTGGCCATGAGGATCCTTTACCAGCTCCTGGTTGTCCTCTTCATGATGCTCCAAGGGGCTGCAGGTAAGGTGTGAGGGTGGTAGAGAGAGGAATTAAAGGTGGGAGAGAGAGTATCCGCTTTTGCTCACTTTCATAGTAAATTGCTATTCTTTTTCCTCTGTGCAGGTCAGCCCTTCATTCCTAGGCCATTTGATCCTTGTGTAGCCCATAATGGACACTGCTTCCCAGGCATATGTCGTCGGCCCTATTACTGGGTTGGAACATGTCATAATGGATTTTCTTGCTGCAGAAGGTATGTAGAAGTGCAGCGATCACCCTGGCAATGACTGATATCCTCCTCATCTTTTCTCCAGAGCAACATCTTAGGGGCACAGCTCCTGGCACTATCCTGTCTCACTTCTCCAATGCCAAACCTGCTGGCGTAGAGGGTCCTCAGGGGGTGTTCACATCCCATAGCAGCCTCTGTTCTGGTGCCATGAAATAAAGAGAATGTCACTGCTGAAAACCTAGTGGTGGGTAACCTGACACTCTCTCTTCTTCACCGTACAGGGGGTGGAGGAGCTGAAGGCTCCCTGGATTCTCCTTGGAAATCTTTTCTGCTTCTACTGAATGGCCTCTGGATCACCCCAATCCCATTAATCCTGGTGGCACCAGATCCTGCTGCAATGAAAAGCTCAAAATCTTCCTTTGATGTGAAGCACATCAGTGTCTGTAAAAACATAAATATGAACCAGGCAACACCATGGAAATTATTTCTTTCCCCGCTTTAATAAAATCAGTTATGATGGCATTCATAAGGTTGAACCTTGGCTGTTTTTTTGTAGGGAAGAAGGGGTTATTTGGTAGAACTGCTCGCACCACAGGCAGTAACGCACAGGTGGGCTTGTGGCTTTTACAGCTAGACATTTCTCCCCTTGCACCCCACTGCACCCCCACGGAAAAGGAGGGTCATTTCATCCCCCTCTTCGCAGTGGCCATATTGCTGGAACCCTCCTGCAGTGACCATGGTGTCTTTGTCAGGGATGAAATCTAGCTTCTCTCTGTGATGATTCCATGGGTGCTTGTGTCCAGCAGGCACACATTCTGGTAGTTTCCAGGCTGCTTTTTGAAGGTACTACAGTACTTTTGACTGAGATGTCAGAGACAGCTTCCGTGCTTTCTATCTCTTTTTCCTTGCCATCATGGCCTAGCAGTGTAGAAAATGCCAAGGTATCTCCAGATGCTTCCTTCAGAGGGCTTGGAGACATCTGGGAAATTTCACTTCTGAGGGGACCTTACACAAGGGAAAACCAGGAACATTGTGGATAACATCAGACCCTTGACAGTGATACAAACCAGAAAAAAGGTAAAAAGAAGGAAAGAGAAAGAAACTAGCAAACACATTTCCAAAAGTTACAGATGTGCAACGTAATGATTTGGCCATTATCTTCTCAGAAGCAATTGCTGAATGTGCACAGAACAGTGCCCAGTCAAATACATTACTGAACCGAGATGGTTTTGACTCCTAATGGTTTTCTGGGTGGTTTTGGAGAGATGCCCATGTATGTAAAAAACCTTCTGAAGGGGGAATGCTGGATTCGTTAGAGACACAGCTCCCATTTATACTGTCCTGCAGAAGGAGTGCTTATGGGTCTTCAGTGTGCAGGAGACACTGTAGCACAACATCTCCCAATGCAACGTTTCTGGGTTTCTTGTATTTCCTTACTGTTAACTTTTACTTATTCTACTTATTACTATCTTATAGTAAATGTTTGTACTTCAGTTAAAAGTCTTTAGAACAATTTTTTTTCATTAACTATAAAAGAAGAGCAGTGAAAATAGCTTGAACTTTGAAGTTTACCTTTAGGACGTCTAAAGTTTGGTAAGGTCACTCCTGCCATTTGTCTCTAGGAAATATGAGTCAGTTTACAGACACTCTTTGATGTTTAGAAACTTTAGGCTACGTGGCCTGTGCCAAGGATCTTTGAACACACACTGCATGCCGGTCACAGTGTGGTCCTTACACCAAGAGGCTGCACTCTACACTGGTTCCCTGATACCTTCAATTATCTGTCAAGTCAAAAATAAGATGAAGGGCAGATTTGTTCATACGGATGTTAATCTCATAATTTCTCCCTGGTTACTCAAGATAACTACATAATCATTGAAGTTTTGAGCTTGATTAAATACTTTTTGTGTACTGTTTGCAGTTTATGACAGTGTATCCATTCATTATTGATCCAAATAATCTATACTTGGGTCAAAATTTTATCTGTTAACTCTAATGTAGTTCAAGCCTTGTAAATTCATTTACGACTGTAGAACAACACCTAAATACTGGTTATCCTTCTTTTAGTGGATCTGCTTTGGCAATGCAACTGCTGCTAACAGCTTTTACAGCTAATTTAGAGGAGTCTGAATTTCTATACTGTTCACTCCACAGTGACATCAAAACACCTTGATCTCCTCTGCATCCATTATGCCTTATGGCTAGAATTCGGTTCAGTGCACATGAAGGAGGCTAAGGGATGATGTTACCGTATGACTGAGGAGCAGCCTGTGGTTAGCTAGGCCACCAGCCATCACTGTTGTTCAGCCTAGCTCCTCTTCGGAGCACAATAAAACGTCTGCTCTTTGTCAAGCTGATAGGGCTCAACCTTTTGTTGGTCCCTGTGTTCTAGCTATGCCTGCATATAATGACTTCTAGATGCCTGGAGCCTTCATTGCCATGAACAAACTGTCCTCAGGAGGCAAGAGATAGAACAGCAGACAGATATATCATGTAGCAGCATTTTAAACAGGGGTGACACTACTGAAAGACCTCCCTAATATTCACTACATTTTTTTTCACCAGAAAACTTTTAAGAGCAGAGTTTGAGATTCTCCCTTTTGCTCCTCATTGCCCCATCTGCTGTGCTAGATACAGACTCCTAAGATGGAGGTAAGATCCTCCTTCCTCTCTGGGAAGTGATCTTGGCACACTTACCCAAAAACATCTTGATTTGAAAGGGGTGAAAGCCATTTCTCCTCATGACACTGCAGCCTCATTATGAAGACACTTCCCTTAATAGTGTAACCCACCTGCATCAGGCAGAGCAGTGCTTCAGGCTCCATCTATCAGTTCTTGTGCCAGGGCTCTAAGCACTATTATAACATAAAACGGTGACCCCATCATAATATTTCTTCTCCTCCAAAGAGGACTGAGTGATCTGGACCTGAAATGGGTGGGGGAGGGTGGCATTGTTGGTGAACTCCAACTTGAAGAAGCTGGAGTGAAGACTTGCTGTGGAGATAGAGAGAAACATAACTGGATCATCTTCTGAAATTTGATGAAACAAGAAAACAAAAGAAACACATTATTTAAGCAGAAGGATATGCTCCATGAAGACTCTCTTTGCCCTTCGCACTGAAAATAGTCAGAAAGTAGATGGTGTTTTGGGCAGAGAGGATTATTTACCTAATGTCAAGAGCCAAATGATTGTGAGGTGCTGCCCAACGTAGCTGAGCTGGATCCCATGCACTTTCCTACCCAGGTACCCTGGGTGAAGGAACGATTAGTTGGTGCTACTGTGATCCTGGTGTAAGTCAGGTCTATCAGCAAAAGGCACTGGATAAAAAAATGCTGAAATTGTGAAGGGCAAAACAGTGATATGTCCCTCCTGATGTACGAAACTGACTGATTGTCTCCTGCTCACAAGAACAGGATCTGCAGGCAGGGATGGAAACGTTTTCAACACCAGGAGCCACAAACCGAAGTCTTAATAAGTCCTGCCTCACTGCTATGAACTTCGGACCACCAAAGGTGCTCCATCCCTTCTCTGCTTCTTCCTTACCATCTGCAGGAAGAGATATTTTGATGGTAAAGGTGGTAGTGACCACGTAGAATTTATAATTATCAGTGTCAAGAATGCTCACAGTTAAAGCCAAGTCCCTGACATTACTTGCGCATAGGACCTTGGACATGGTGAAAATTAACGATGCATCTTTGTTTCCGTGAGGAATCAGGTTGAGTAACAATAACAGTTGGTAGGCAAGCTAACCACAAACTCTTGGCAAGTTGTGAAGTAACTGCAACTTTTGTAACTTTATTCCCTCTATTTTCTGCTTTATGGCCAGAAGGTCATAGACACATCAGAAATTCAACTATAATTTTTTCCTACTGCAAAACCAGTTCACTTATTAGGTAGTTGTGAATAGCAATTAGATGACCCTTAGCCATGTCTTCTCCAAGCTGAACAAAGATGGGTCCTTCAGCCCCTCCTCAAATGGCTGATCCCCCAGTCTCTCTAGGTTTCCAAAAGAAAGAAACGTTATGTACACTCTACAGGACCTTGAGGTGGTTCATGTGGAACCACACATTGGTTCATGTCCCACTAGGCACTGGAGTACTTTTGGAGTGCCTTCGGAGTACCTTCGAAGCAAAACTTTGGGTTCACTTTCCTCCTGAGGAACCTAGCTTGCGCACACGAAAACCCCTCTGCAAACTGAACATGAAGTCACAGAGGACCATCAGGGGGTTACTTTAAAACTGCACTAATGCAACTGTAGACTTCACTGCGGATACCACCCTAGAAATGTCAGTGTTCAGCTGTGGACAAAAAGGCAGCACAAATGTTAGGGACTGAGGAAAAAAAAAGGAGCTGAAAACAAAAGAATAAACATGCTTAGGCACTATACAAATCCAAGATGCATTTTGAACGTTGCATGCAGTTCTAGCCAGCCCATTGCCAAAAGGGTGTAATAGAACAGAAAAAAATAAGATGAATGATACACCAGGAATGATCCACTGAAATAGCTGGATCCATTTGGAAACTTATATGACAGATGTGGTTGAGAGAATCCCTCTTTTCATTGGGGGAAAATAGACAGGCAAGGAGGAGTGTAAGAAAAGACCACAGCATCGCAAAGATGATTAAGGGAGTGGAACATCTCCCTTATGAGGAGAGGCTGAGGGAGCTGGGTCTCTTTAGCATGGAGAAGAGGAGACTGAGGGGTGACTTCATTAATATTTATAAATATATAAAGGGCAAGTGTCATGAAGATGGAGCCACGCTCTTTTCAGTGACATCCCTTGACAGGACAAGGGGCAATGGGTGCAAGCTGGAACACAGGAGGTTCCACATAAATATGAGGAAAATCTTCTTTACAGTGAGGGTAACTGAACACTGGCACAGGTTGCCCAGAGAGGTTGTGGAGTCTCCTTCTCTGGAGACATTCAAAACCCGCCTGGACGCGTTCCTGTGTGACATGATCTAGGTAATCCTGCTCCGGCAGGGGATTGGACTAGATGATCTTTCGAGGTCCCTTCCAATCCCTAACATTCTGTGATTCTGTGATGAGTAGTGATGTAGAGAGGTGAAAATGGAATATTTGTTTGCTACTTCCTGTGATGGAGAAACCAGAGATGATCAGCTGTCAGACTGAGACCCAATAAGCAAAATATGGATGCCCACCTATGGCATAATATATTTGTGGAATTATCAGCTGAAGGTCCTGTGGAGGCCAGAAGTACAAGAAGATCAGCTGGAGTCATAGAAAAATGCTCAGTCACAAGCTCTGCACCCTGAGAGTTCAGAGACAGCCTCTGGCACTGGATTTCTCTAAACTGATGTACTTTCTATCAGCTGGAAGGGTGTACAGGGACATAACCACGATGCACTCACCCTATTTCTGTACATTTTTTGTTCTTTACTTACACATCCTTGGTGGCCACTGGCTGCTAAGCCAATGGACATTTGTTTTAGTTTCGTATATGTGTTCTGTGTTCTTATATTCTGTATTTATGGAATAGAGAATAAACTAATTGGGAGTGCAGAGAAGCACACAGATGTTTTGTATTGCAATGGATTATGTTGCTCCTAAGCAGGAACAGTTCAACGTATGTTCCAAGATGTTTGACACATACCGCGGTGGCTTAACATATCTTACACAAACTGGAGTTTCACAAGAGGTGTTGCATGAATAACCTGGGATTTTCCAGAAGAAAAGCTTCAATTGGTTCAGAGAGAAACCCTGCGTTCTCACTGGAAAACCAAAAGCAGCTTGATTCTGGTTGGATTAGAAGTCACCGAAAAAATGGGTTATTTTTTGATTGGCTCAGTGTGTACCTGCTGAGAAGAGAAAGCAGTTGTCACTCCCCTTAGGAAACACCTTATAACAAAGGCTCTCAGCCCCACAGCCAAAACCCTCTGGAGGGAAGGGAGCAAGAGCAGGTCTTGTTTGGCTTCTGCGCTCACCTGATACCTGGTAACTTCTCAGTTCTTTTCAGTCTGTCTTTCAATGTCTGCAGTTGTTTTTTCCTAAAAAAAAAAAACAACAAACCAAACCAGAAATCCAAACCTCTTTATTATTAACATAAATTTGTAGACTAATAAAAAAGGTTAATCTAAGTTTTCCAGAAATTGCACAGGTTGAATAAGTAGTTCAAATGTTTGCTAATATCTAGAATACTTTGATAAAAATACTCCGATTACTAACTCCTAAGAAAAAATCTGGCTGGGTCAGGTTACTTTAGAGAGGTCTGTGGTCCAGGGAAATTGGTGCTCTCTTTGATGGAAATCACTGTGTATTTTTTATCTATGATGTCTCTATGTTAAGAACTTTATTTTCAGAATTGTTAACTTTCCCTACTTGTTTTTCTTGATATTTTCAGACATACAGAAATACGTGTAAACTTCTAATACTAATTGCAAAGCTGTTTTGGGCCACCCCTACCATTCCATTTGCCGAAATATGTCATTTCAGCATAACCTCATTTCCATTCCTTGCTTAAGAGAACATAATTTGTGACAGATCAGAAGATTCTCTAATGCCAAGATATATGACATTAACTACCTCTTCTTTATCCATAAGCCTCCTTTTAGGCTGCCTTATCCCATTTTGTTAATATTAGTTCAATTATTTACTCTTTCAATGAAGGCATTACATGTTTGCTTTTCAGATTTCGTTTGCCAAATGGGAACTGATTTGGTTGTACATTTGCATTCTAGAACTGCTGCCTGTAGACTTAAGACTGAAGATTTTAAGCAAGTTGATTTTAGCTGTTATTTTGTGATCAATTTTAACGTTGCAAAATGACAATCTTTTTGGTGAGGTTTGTAAGTTTGACTGTATAATCACCTCATTTTGCTTAGTGCTGTTTATTTATTAGATAAAACATTTAACTAAAAATAAATTCATGATTGCATTTTGGCTAAGGACTATTTGCAGAACATGAAAGAAATCTGAGCAATCAAACTATTAAGATAGCTTAATGATCACATATCCTGAAAGCATGTTGCCCCATATATATTTACTTTTCACAGCAATGCTCACACAGCAGTCACGATGTCATATGGGTCTTACTGGTTATTTTTGAAAGTTTGAAGAAAAAGGCAGTAAAAATGCCACTTTGATTAACACAGTATTTGTACAGTTCAGAAGACTGTAGATCCCAGGGACTGTCTGTCACACATCTTTCTTGGTTCTTTTCCCTACAGTGACACAGCAAATCTGCGGTCATGAAGATCCTTTACCTGCTCTTTTCTCTCCTCTTCTTGGTACTCCAGGTTTCTCCAGGTAAGATGGAAAAGAGGTGCTAGAAGGGGATTTTGTGCACCTGAAGTAAACTTCCCAGCACATTTTAACAACTACTGGTTAAAATTGCTAGAAACTGAGCAGGAGTTAGTCAAATAGCTCAGTGCCTGTGCTCCCCTAAGAAAACTCTTGCAAAGGTGGAGAAATCGTGACTTCTAAAGAAAAGTGATTTTTCACTTCTGCTGTCTTCCTAAAAAGATCATGCTAAGTGTTCTGGTGTTAGACACCTGAGACGGTGTCTGTGGTGGCCATGATCTTTGGATAACAGCACACTCAGCAGTACATATGCAGATGCAAATGAAGCCTGGCCAACTCTTTGCAGATAGGAGCCAGTATTAAAGCCTCTGGACCCGTGACCCTTTTCCATAAAAGGACAATGAGCCAGGAGGTCTGTATCATTCTCCACCTGGACTTTAAGGCCATCCCTTTAGATGCACTGTGAGCTAAGGATCCCACCTCTGCAAGTGTAGACCTGCTTTGTAATCTCACCCCTTACATGGCCTTTCAGCATGGCCAAATCCAGGCAACAGTCCTTAAGGTAAGTTAGTGGTGAAGGCAGCTCGATGAATGGGAAACCTTGCTGGCATTACGACTGCATTGCCCTGCCCTGCAGAAGGAGAGGGAAATAACTTTTTTGTTATTTTTGCAGGTTTGTCTTCACCACGACGGGACATGTTTTTCTGTAGAAAAGGGTCCTGTCACTTTGGAAGATGTCCCTTCCATCTGGTTAAAGTTGGAAGTTGCTTTGGGTTCCGCTCCTGCTGCAAAGCGTGAGTTTGATGTTCACAAAGGTTTATCTGCAGTATGAGCAGACAAATCTATTTTTCCCGTGTCCTTAACCCCAAGGTGCTATTGAATGTTCAGACTGGATATAAGAAAAAAACCTATTACACCATGAGGACAGTCAAGTGTTGAAGTAGGTTGAGCTCCATGATGCTCTCTCTCCTGAGACGTGCACCATGATCTGCCTCATCAAGAAGGATAAAGTACAGTCGGACATGTCGGCCTTGTGCTGTCCCAGATGTGTTTGACCCCTTTACAACTCCTATGCCAGATCTCTGAGTACCATCAAATGGGTGCAAAAACTGCAACAGTGTTGTAAAATAATTATCATATGAAAGGTAGCCTTCCATATTCACTCAGGAATAAACACATTCACCTCAATATCAAGGGATATCAATTTAATTCCCTGCTTTTCCTGAAGCACTAGGAAAACACCCTTCTTGCTCACAGGTATGAGTGCACAGGGCTGTCCCCGCGTGACTACACATGACATTAGGTACTTTGTAAAGTATTTATACCCAAAAGGAAAATACGCATGGACTGAGAGTAAGTAGAGAGGGAATACAAGCAGAAAGAGAACCTGAACTTTTTTTCTTTTTTTTTTTTTCTGTAGGCCATGGAATCTATAAAAACTTCATGGACTGTCCATTCAAAAGCGATGAAAATTTCTTCTAAACTGAGGAATTTGCTTTGAATCTCCTTACTGATGAAACCACCAGATCTTGCTACAAAGCCTCATGTACCTTTCATTTTTAATGCAAAAAGCTTTATGAAGTAGAGTAAATCCAAATGCATTCTGCATTGCTTTCCCTCCTTTTGAATAAATTGTTGTTGCTCAGCATTCACATCACTGAAACATGGGTGTCTGTTGCATGGACTGAGGGCGATGATCCTACCTGGGTTTTCATAGAACCATAGAGTGGTTTGGGGTGCAAGGGGCCTTAAAGATCATCTAGTTCCAACTCCCCTGCCATAGGCAGGGACACCTTCCACTACACCAGGTTGCTCCAAGCCCCATCCAACCTGGCCTTGAACACTGCCAGGGAGGGGGCAGCCACAGCTTCTCTGGGCAACCTGGGCCAGTGTCTCACCACCCTCACAGCAAAGAATTTCTTCGTCATATCTCATCTAAATCTCCCCTCTTTCAGTTTAAAACCATTCCCCCTCGTCCTATCACTCCATGTCCTTGTAAAAAGCCCCTCTCCAGCTTTCCTGTAGCCCCTTCAGGTACTGGAAGGTGCTAGAAGGTCTCCCCGGAGCCTTCTCTTCTCCAGGATGGACAGCCCCAACTCTCTCAGCCTGTCTCCAGAGCAGAGGTGCTCCAGCCCTCTCATCATCTTCGTGGCCTCCTCTGGACTCACTCCAACACCTCCATGTCCTTCTTACGTTGGGGGCCACAGAGCTGGAAGCAGCACTGCAGGGGGGGGTCTCACGAGAGTTGAGCAGAGGGGCAGAATCCCCTCCCTCGCCCTGCTGGCCACGCTGCTGGGGATGCAGCCCAGGATACAATTCTCCTTCTGGGCTGCAAGTGCACATTGCCAGCTCATTGTGAGCTTCTCATCACCCATCACCCCCAAGTCCTTCTCCTCAGGGCTGCTCTCAATCCATCGTCCACCCAGCCTGTATTTGTGCTTGGGATTGCCCCAACCGACGTGCAGGACCTTACACTTGGCCTTGTTTTGACACACAAACCCTGGAGGGCAACAATTTACAGTGCCAACTGCTCCTTAATTTGAGCTTTTCTGAGATACACAGCTGTCCAGGCTTAGACAGACATGGACTGAAGACCTTACCCTCCAGCACTGAGAGATAGGCTGGCTGGAAGAATTCAACTTCCCTTTGAGGGAATGTGTTCAGATGTCAAAATCCTTTTTTTCTTACTATGCAGAAAACTTTTCTTTGGAAAAGAGAAATAGAAATAGCTGAAAACCCAGAAAAACACCATCCATTAAGACATCAGCATGTGAGACTCAGTTTTCTAGCTTCTGGAAGATGCCCATGAGCATCCTGGGAAAGATGTAGGCCTATTTTCTTTTTTTGGCAACAATTTGTGCCAGTCCTGTTCTCTCCAGAAGTCATTTGTCCTGTAATTTCACAGCAATGGATGTAAGTTTTGCTTTTTTTGCCCCAACTGTCCTTCTGAGAGGAGGCATAAAAGATGATAGATGGATAACAGTTTATACTGGTCTCTCTTCAATAGCTCCTCTCCCACTCCCTCTGCCATATGACACGCTCCCTTCAGTTCTCCATTGGGATACACACATTTCTGAAATGTTGTTCAGGAGGGGATTTTTTTTGCCTGCCAAAATTGCAGCATTTATATGTCCTGTGACTATTTCTTTACACTTTCTAGTAAGGGGCAAACTTATCCTCCGGTGTCCCATCCAACTTCTAATCCTCTGTGGCATGATTTTCTATACTCAAGTCATGGTGATAGTTAACATAACAAAGTCTTTGGGAACATATCTAGAGGAAGCATCCAACATGCAACATGGCCATGCATTCAGGCAAAATCTCATGCTTCAGGCCTCTTCTCAGTGCATTTACAGCAGTCAGATTATGTCCACCCTCAAAAAGCAGTTCAAAACTGATCGGGCAGATTTTAGAAAAATGCCTCCGAGTGCCTATTTCACTTTTTTTTTTTCCTTTTATTGTAGGCTGTAAACTTATGACACAGCTAAGAGAAAAGCAAAGAGAATGCATAGGAGCTTTATGGTTGAAAACAAGTCCAGCGCTCTGTATTAAGAGGGGGGAAAAAGACACCAGAAAAAGACAAAGCAGTGAAAATCTGTGCCTAGAAAACATCAGGGTGTTTTTAGTTGTCTTCATGACAGAAGTCGTAAGTTTTGCTGAGAAACGCAAGTGTACAAAGGAATTGACTTACAAAGAACACAGTTGTTGACTATTCCTGAATCAGCAGATAAGCAGGACATTATATTATATTATATTATATTATATTATATTATATTATATTATATTATATTATATTATATTATATTATATTATATTATATTATATTATATTATATTATATTGTTATGTTATAGTAATTATATTATATTATATTCACTTCTAGCCCAAACATATTATGACCAAGGGTGACCAAGCTGGTGAAGGGTCTGGAGGGTCTGACCTACAAGGAACGGCTGAGGGAGCTGGGGGTGTTTAGCCTGGAGAAGAGGAGGCTCAGAGGTGACCTTATTGCAGTCTACAACTGCCTGAAGGGAGGTTGTAGCGGAGTGGGAGTCGGCCTCTTCTCCCAGGCAACTAGCGATAGGACAAGAGGACAGCAATCAATAAATCTGGATTGACATAGCCTCAAGCTTCGCCAGGGGAGGTTCAGGTTGGACATTAGGAAGCATTTCTTCTCAGAAAGGGTCATTAAACATTGGAACAGGCTGCCCAGGGAGGTGGTGGAGTCACCATCTCTGGTTGTGTTTAAGAAAAGCCTGGACATGGCACTTAGTGCCATGGTCTAGTTGACATAGTGGTGTCAGGGCAATGGTTGGACTTGATGATCCCAGAGGTCTCTTCCAACCTGATTGATTCTGTGAAGATGTAACATCTAGCCTGCTGTTCCTTGTAGGATTTCCTACACGAAACAGCATTCAGTGGTGTTAATGAGCTATATGCAGAAGGTCCTTAGAAGATCTGATTTACGACATTTAAAATTACAGATTTTAATTTTTACAGCCCTGTAATAGAGAGGACTTGCAAGATGTCTTCACTCTTCCACACCACCACATTGAGACCAGGCAGCATATCACCACAGCACTAGAAATGGCACTACTGACAAGGTTCAAGAAACTGAAGCCAACCTCACCCATCTGGCTTGCAAGCTTGTAGCTCGGTGTACTAGCTGTAGGTGGGACAGGAGTTGGACTCAATGATCCTTGTGGGTCCCTTCCAACTCAGGACATTCTATGATTCTATGATCTGTTGTTTCTCCTGACTATATTGACTGCGACAGGAGTCTAGCCACCACTGAGTCTGTATTCACCCAAATTAAGTCAGAGGAACCAAATCCCCCCAGATGTGTTGCATGTGGTAAATATTGTGGAAGATCTGGTATATGCACTTCACAGGTCACATAATATTTGGTACTGAAATATTTCTTCTTGTCTCAGCCCCTCTCTTACCACTGCAGTTCTGCCTGAACTGGTCCAAATGCTTAATATTCCCTCAAGTGGCACCGCTTGGCAATGTAACCTTTTATGGCTGTGTCTGGGAATGAAATGCACACTGTGGAAGTAAGTGAAGGACAGGAAACATCGTTATTTCTCAACATGGCAGGAGTTAGTGGGTAGTACCCACCAACTGTTGAGGTTTATCTACAATTCAAAAGCTGAAATTTCTTGTTGATGCTTTTCAAGCCTTGACCTTTACCTTGACTAAAATTCTGGCCTCAGTGTACAGGATATTGATTGCTATGGAAGGCCAAATGTCACTCCTGTCCTCGTCCTTGTCTTTGCCCCTGGCAGCCACAGGCACCAGCAGCAGCAGATGCTTATGGAGGTCTGTGCTGGGCAGTGTGTCCCTTGGGTGGGCACTACCTATCCTGGAGGCCCCAGGCTCCTCCTCATCTTGCTCCAGCACACTATAACTGTCCTTGCTGGAGGCCCTGCTGGGAGCTGTGCTGCTCCATGCCCCATCCCACCACGCAGTGGGGAGAGACCTCCCTTGCCCTCATCAGCACTTGGGCTGATCCCATGGGCAACACTCAAGGAGAGCTTTGTAGACCTTAGAGGGAAATAGATCTCCCAGGCTGGCTGTCCAGCTCCCCCTCAAGGTGATATCTCAAAGAGGTGCCATGGATCAGATGGGTAGTCCTGCAGGGAGTGAGTGGGGTATCTTCTCCTCTCCACCCATGTGGAGACAACCTGAGGTTAGAGTGGCTGTTCTCTGCCAACGGGCTGACCTCACCCTTTCTAAAAAATGCCTCCATGATTGTGATCCACCTGTGGGTAAATACATGTGCGTATCCATGAACATGTGTGTTCATAAGAAGTGACTCTGGTTGTTCTGGTGAAGACTTGTCTTTCCAAGGAGGCCACCCTCAACCATCACCAACTTTCCAG
This sequence comes from Nyctibius grandis, assembly GCF_013368605.1. Classification (NCBI taxonomy): domain Eukaryota; kingdom Metazoa; phylum Chordata; class Aves; order Nyctibiiformes; family Nyctibiidae; genus Nyctibius; species Nyctibius grandis. The sequence continues at coordinate 129,619,986 of NC_090658.1, read as the reverse complement.
CTGGTTACGCAGCACTTGGTAGAGATGTTAGGCTTCTGTTTGTTGGCATTTGCTTCCATCATGCCTCACGGGGTAACTTAATCCAGCTCTCACTTGCTATGATGATGGCTCTATGCTGACTCTATTTTTCCAAAACGCACCACATCACTAAAAAAGTGTTTGCAATTTTCCCTTCAGGGAGATCGCTTGGCAGCAAAACTCTACTCATTGGTGGAGTTATGGAGCAGAAGGCTCAGAGGAAGTTTCCATTTTCTGCCTTACTCAAAAAGCAGACCCATGCACATCACCAAGAAGTGCAGCACAGTGATATAGTTACTTCCCATCCTCACAAAGCTGAATGTCCCTCCTAGGGAAAGCCCCAAGCCATGAGACCCCTGAGTGCAGGGGTCATCTCTCAGGAGACATACAGGGAATGTCCTGTGCTCACCTCACCCCTTTCAGAGGTTTAGCTGTCTGTTTTCAAAGCCAGGTTTCACATGGAGCTGCTACGTGGCCTTGAGTAACAGTGCTGCATGAGGAAGAGCTGTGATAAGCAGGACTCTCCAAAACATCACTTGAGAGCTGCTTTCAAGCTCATTTTTTTTCCCCTGGCCCTTGCCTGAGCTATTTGCCAGCTGTACACCTTGCTGACCTGCCTTCTTGGTTTAAACCTGGAGCTGCCTCATAGCTGTGAAGCCAGACTTCACCAGTGGAACAGCCTGGCCCTGCTGCCCCCTGACAAGTGTTTTGGTCACACACAGACAAACATACGTGTTCGCCTGCAGCGGCAGCACAACTTTGTGTGTTGGTTTGTAGAAGGGCTGAGGTTAGTGACTGATAACAGAGTGCAGCAGGGCTGGTCTCGTATGGTCTCCAGATGGGAAAAGAGGAGGAGGCATCCTGTTTCTTTCCTGGAAATCAGGAAACTTTAAGATACAGGTTACCCTCAGCAAGCTTGCAGATGTCACCAAACTGGGAGGAGTGGCTGATACACCAGGGGGTTGTGTTGCCACCCAGAGGGACCTTGACAGGCTGAGGAAACAGGCTGACAGGAACCTTATGAATTTCAACATGTGTTAAAGAAAATCGGCGGAGTCCGTGTCTCTAGGTTTGCTGGTTTTATTAAACAACTCAGAGTTGGACCACCACGGCAGTGAATGGTACCTGACTCAAATTCACTATCGATTTATATAGAAACTAATAATCAATTACATCATAAACTTTTCACGAGCTTCTGTTAATAATCCACTAACTATTTCAATTCCTCTTTCTTCCTTGGTCAAGAGTCCACAAAAGTCCATTGTCAGGAGTCCATAAAAGTCCATTCTTTTCCATTGGTTAGCTGATCTTTATGTTCTGGTTCCACTCCGACTCCAGTCGACACCCCATCCTTAATGTTCTTGCTGTGATCAGCGTCCCATCTTGATTCGGGTTGACCAGAGTCTGGTTTCCACTGCCAGCATCTCCTAAGTATTAACCTAAAATAGCTAAAGTCTATTTAGAACTTTATTTCTATTAATTCTTATTTCTAAGTATCCTGTATTTTTTTTTAAGGTAAAGAAAGGCTAACCATACATCTCCTTTACTAAAATCATCACAAGGTAATACTTCTAGGCCTACTCCTGCTTAGCTACTCATTAAGCTTTGATTGATGATTTGTTCAGTCATAGGTCAGGATTACACAAGGAGTTTTGAGAACAATATTCATGGATTGTGAAAGCCCACCTGTGTTTATTCAGATAGACTTATATTAATTATTCTCTTCTTCATTCTATTTCACCCCTATTGATCCTTGTCTCCCTAACTCATAAGAACTTTTACATTAATTATGTGAAAATTTCTGTAACACATGGAGAAGTGCAATGTCCTGCACCTGGGCAGGAACAATCCCACACACCAATATATGCTGGGGGCCACCCAGCTGAAAAGCAGTTTTGCAGGAAAGGACCTGGTGGACACCAGAGTGAACATAAGCCAGCAATGGGCCCTTGCAGCAAAGGCGGATACCCTGGAGGTTTCCTGGGCTGCATTAAACCAAGCATTGCCAGAAGGATGAAGGAGGTGATCCTTCGCCTCTACTCAACGCTCATGAGGCCACACCTGGAGTACTGTGTCCAGTTCTGGGCTCTCTAGTCCACGAGAGACACAGACATACTAGAGAGACTCCAAAGAAGGGTGTCCAAGGTGATGAAGGGACTGGAGCATCTCTCCTATGAGGAAAGGCTGAGAGAGCTGAGACTGTTCATCCTGGAGAAGAGAAGGCTCAGGGGGGATCTTAGTAATGTATATAAACACCTGAAGGGAGGGTGCAAAGAGGACAGAGCCAGGCTCTTTTCATTGGTGCCCAGTGCCAGGGTGAGGCCACGGGCACACACTGAAACACAGGAGGTTCCCTCTGAACATCAGGAAGCACTTTTTTCCTGTGAGGGTGACTGAGCACTGTCACAGGTTGCCCAGGGAAATTGTGGAATCTCCATCCTTGGAGACATTTAAAAGCCATCTGGACGCAGCCCTCAGCAACCAGCTCTGGGTGGCCCTTCTTGAGCAGGGGGATCAGACAAGATGACCTCCAGAGGTCCCTTCCAGCCTCAACCAGTCTGTGATTCTGTGAAACTACATGTCTTTATTGAAGCCAAGAAAAGCAGCCTCTGCCCAAACAACACCAGGCCCATGATGGGATGTCTCCAGCCCATGAGCAACCCAGCTGGAGCAGCGCTTCCACTCCTGCTGTCACACCACCTGGGGATGGCAGAGGCAGGGAAGGAAGAGGACATCAGGAACCAGTTCCAGGAGCCAGAAGTGAGGGGGGCATCCTTCTCGAAAAGTCCAGGGATTCATCACCATTTCCTACATAAACAAATCACAATATGTGGTCACCAATATTTATTCCTTATTTTCCTTCTTTGTCTTCCTCCAGTCTCTCTGCCACTTCTCCCATTATAAGGACATGTAGGGAACTACTGGACAACCCCTCCTCAGATAAACTCCAGTCCTTATTGCAGATGACTTGGACTGTGTTTCCTTAGTGGTTGCAGCATTGAACCCAAGGCTCTTCAGAAACCTCAAGGAGATGGTCCTGTCCCCCACACTACACAAAGATCAAACTTGACTTCCCAGCAGCATGGGAAAGTCTTCCTGAAAGCCCCCAGTCTGGTCTCATGGGGCTGAGGGGGACTGGGAAGATGCTGGCTGAATTTGGGCTTTTTCAGCCTCACACAGGGCAGGTTCAAGCAGCTTACCAAGGGACTTTAACCCTCCTTCCCTGGCCTCTGACTCTCAATATGAACACAGGAAGGTGTTATCCAGCAGTGTGGATGTAAAGAGAACAGCAGATCTATTTCAGCTAAGAAAGCAGAAGGCCAGTTCCTGAACGTTTGACTTTAGAACTTACCTTTTGCAGCAAACCATAAATGTTGAACATCTTCCAAAGATGTGATCAGGGTGATAGCATGTCAAAAAACTGCAGAATCCTCCTTCTTGCTTACATTGACCTTCATTTCCTGGAGCCAGAGGTGCATCTGTACAGAGAAGCAATTGAAAGGAAAAGATAATTTGGGAGAATATTCTGTAATTCCAGAAGGGCTGGCACTCCACTAGGATTTCAGCCCACTTCATGGGCCAAGTATTAAAATGACCATAATTGCACCTTCTATAGCAAGTTACCTACCTAAAGGGATTATCAGCTAGAGCTCTGAAGCACAAGTATCCCTGGCCATTTGTGGTACAAAGGGATATTTTCCATCCTCCCACTGTCCCTGCAGAAGGAGTAGCTCTTCCATAAAGCCTTGGCTACCTCATCCAGTCTGAGGTAGAGGGCTTTGACATCTCAGCATCACACACATCTAGAGGTCCTCAAAAAGTGTTAAGTGTCTGTGATAAGGCAACAGACTTCCCCATCCTTTTTTTGGGTGAGCAGGGTAGGCTGCATAGGCTGAGACTTCAGCGATTGCAATGGCAGGCCATCCAGAAACACGTCCCAGAGTAGCAGCTAAATGCCCGGGGTTGAGTCCAGAACTCAGTCCCTCCCTAACACACAGAAGTAGTCAAGTTCTTATTCCTGGATGGCTCTCTCCACACCAGCCCCTCTGCTCTCAGGGGAAGGGGAATTGTGAGAACACTCTTTGGTATATCCCACTGCATGAGTTCTCAGGCTGGAGCAAAGCCACAAAACCATTCCCTCCTTTGAGCATCTTTAAAAATATGGCCACTTCCCAGGACATGGAAGACCCCATTGACGGAGGTTCACACCTCACCCATCTCCCCTCTTCCCCTCTCACCTGCAACACCCTGGACCAACAGGAGGAAGAAGGGGAAGAGCAGGTACAGGATCTTCATGGCTGACACCTGTCCCAGGTCTTCACAGGGCTGCAGAGGGGAGACACCAAGGCAACAAGGGCTTGGGGGACCCCAGGTGGTGTAGAAGCCTGGGCATTGTGGTATACAAAACTGCAGAGGTGTTATCCTGAACAAAAGAAGATGGTGGTGTCTGTAGCCTATTCACAAGACCAATGGCTACCTACGCAACTTCATGAATAGCCTGCGAATAGTTAAGCAAGTTTCAGGAAAGGCAGTACCCAAACACACGTTTTTCAGTTATCTTCTTTATTCTTCCTTCCAAGCACAAACTGTAGATCCTATGTCTGGTGATTTGTGCTGTTTTAAGTAAAAAAGCAGGTGGTGCTATTTAGAGAATGCAGTCAGGAAACTTACCTTTGGAAGTACCTTGGGCCTTACACATGGCACACTTGTCTCTACAACATACCTAAATATGTTTCTAAGGAGACATTGTCAAAGGGATATATTAGGTATGCTTTCAAGTATGCTCATCAGATAAGGGTTATGCCTAGTGCCTACGGTCTCTTGCTTCTGCATCTCCTTAGCAAAGGCCAAAGCAGAGAAGGTTTGCACACTTTGGAGATGCTTGTGCCAATGCTGAATGAAAAAGCAGTAGTAAAGATATGGACACAAAATTCTGTGCAGCAACTCCCCCCCAGTTAGGAGAAAAAGGGAAGAGAAGTGTCTCAGTGGCCGACAAGATCAGGAAAACATGACCTTTCAAGTTAACTAAAGGTTGAAAGAATGGAAATTCTCTGTACTGCTGCACGTAAAGTGGCTCCTCCCTTCAAGTTATAGAGTTCCCATTTCCCCAGAATATGACGTCCTGGTGTCCCTCTTCAAACACCACAAAAACCTTCCAATCTCTCTTGTGGCAGGGAAATCCTGGATCCAGCTTCAGCAGATTCCAAGCTCTAATGTGAAGGAATTAATATTTTCAATTTACTTTTTTCCCTAGAAAGCTCACATCATTATGTGAACAGGTATATCCAACAGTTTGTCATTCAGACTTTTCCACTATGATGGGACTTGACTTGAATAGAGAGACTGAACGGGTGGCCACCCTGAAAGAGACCCCAGAGTTACTTGCCTGACAAGGGAAGGTCTTGGTCTTCAGGCAGCAACAAACACACCAGTAATCACTTGCATCGAGATGCCCTTGGGGTCAGGGAATGTAACTTTGCCTGGAACACCCTGGTTTTATATCACTGCTGGTGGGTGAGACATGCTTACTGCCACGGCCACATCTCTCCTTGGCCAACCGGAAAGTGACCAATCTGCATGGGGATGGTGGGGTTGTACCTCGTCCCTCCCTGTGGCAATGGGAGAGGGTGAGGTGCCTCCTGCGGGTTGTTGCAGTCTTCACCGTTATCCTCATGCAACACGTCTTGTGACACCCCGCGGCACAATGGGCACACGGGCTGCGGTGGCTCAACACGAGCTGCCTGGACTTTGCCTGGTACAGACAGCACCAACCAGTCTCAAAAAAGCAGATAAGATTTCCCTCCTTGTCTCCTCCAATCTGACAAAATAATCAGCTAGCATGGGACATGCAAGAGCAGGAGGAGTATTATAAACGTTCTTACCTTTTAAAATTATAAGAAGGGCTTTATCTCTGAATTTATTTGAAGTTTCATCAGATGTTTTGGGAATAACATACTGATTACTGCATGCATTTATGAGCTGATGTTCAAATACACACATATATTAACATCTCCAGTTCACCACTTCCATATAAGTTATGTCATGTGTAACAGAAAATATCATTTATCCTTTGATCTTTCTCATTTTCTTGCTGTTTCTCCTCTATCTCTACTATGTCAAACACATGGGGTGACTTTCCACAACACCATCAGACTTGTTCAAGATGTTCTGGGCAAAGGGGCCCATGGCACAGTGGAACAGCTTCGCGCTGCTGAGAAAAAGGGTATTTGTGGTGACTGCTAAATGTTCAGTTAAATGATACATGAATGAATGTGAAGGAAACGATCCTGGAAAGTCAGTGGGAACTTGCTGTGCTGGGTACAGGGCCTGGACAGCAGGGTGGGAGCTGCTGGTGGATGTAAGGAAAGACCCTAGCTGATGTGGACACAGCTCTTGGGGTTCTACAGATGCCTACTCACTCCTACAACCCTTCCACAGGAATTTATGTCACAGGAGACTGTGCTACTCTGAATCCAGCAGGGACCTTCAGTTTCAGGACCAGGGCAGAGGTGCCCTGGGAGCAAGTGCAGGCATCAGCCCCGTGGCTCTGGGAAGGGCTGCACACTCAGCGGGGAAGCAGAAGGTGGGGAAGTCAGGGCTGGAGTCCTGAGGGTGACCTGCCTCCTTGGAATGGAAAGGATTCAGTAAAACAGCCAGGGTCTTTGCTGCTGACATGAGTGCACAGACACGCACATGTATTTAACTATACAGGGCAGAGGTCTGCACTTGCAGAAAGGTTGAGGTCACTGGCTGCCAACAGAGAACAGCATTGCAGTTGCAGTTTGTCTGAGGCAGACAGCGAGGAGAAGACACCCTGCTTTCTTCCTGCTGGACTAGACTTCTGGACATTTCCAGGTTGTAGTCCATGGGACCCACTGGAGAGGTTACCTTGAGGAGGAGCTGGACAGCCAGCCTGGGAGATCTACTTCCCTCCAAGGGAAGGCCTCCTTGGGGGCTATCTGTGGGATCAGGTCCCTCCAGGAGGGATGTGTCAGGGACAGAGGCTGTGGGGCTGGTAAAGGGGTTGGTGCTGTGGGGCTGGCAGCAGGGAGGGAGCTGAGCAGGGGCTGCTCCGCAACACACAGCCCCACTGCAGATGAGACAGATGGAGGTCTCATCCTACTGTGTGGTGGGACCACTGGGGCCTCTGGGATGGGTTGGGTGGGCATCCCTGGCCATGCCTGCCCAATGGACACACCACCCAGCACAACCTGTGCATGAAGCCATGCCTGTCAGGGACAAGGGACACCCATGACCAACAGGACCAGGACAGGGCTCCTGCTCCCCAGCAGGGACCACCCACAGAGCAGCTCCATCACACCCACAGCAAACACCCTGGCTCGGCAGGGACTGCCACGCTTGGCCTCCCCATGACGCTGCCAGGCAAGAGCATCCCCAGGGACAGACACAGTGGAGACCCCCAGCATCCCCAGGCGCTTCTCCTGCCACCAACCCAGCGCCACCCCCAGAGAGAGCAGGAGCTGCGCACCCCTTGTCACAAGGAAACAGCCACACGTCCCACCCGCTGCAACGCCAAACTACTTGTCTTTATTCAAGCCGCGAAAAGCAGCCTCTGCCCCAACGACACCAGGCCCATGACGGGATGTCTACAGCCCACGAGCACGCGGGCACTCAGCAGGAGCAATGCTTCCACTCCTGCTGTCAGAGCACCTGGGGACGGCAGAGGCAGGGAGGGGAGAAGACATGAGGAGATGGTTCCAGGAGCCAGAAGCGAAGGGGATGTCCTGCTCACAGTGTTCAGGGTCTCAGCCCCACATACTGTAAAAAAAAGCAGAGAAGCACGTCACCTGTTGTAACTTACTTTTCCTCCCACTCTCTCCCACCTCCCCTGCCATGACAAGCAAGTCTAGGGTGCAAGAGAATCAGGCTCAACAGAGGTGAGGTTCAGCCCTTATTGAGGGCAGTTGGGACCCGTGTTAACTTCGTGTTGGCAGCCCTGACTCCCAGCCAATGCAGACGCAGCAGGAACAGGATTGTGTACTCAATGCTGTCCAAGGACAGGGAATGCTTCACTCTTTGCCAGCTTGGGAGAGCCCTCTGCAAAGCCTGAATGAGTCTCGTGGGACTGAAGGAGAATGGGGAGGTGCTGGCTGACCTTGGGCTCCTTCAGCCCCACTCAGGGTAGCTCCAAGCACCTTTCCTTTCCTCCCCAAGCCCCTGCCTTGGAGCTTGTGTATTACTGAGCCATTAGCTCGTCACAGGTGCTTAAACTCTGATAGTGCTTAAACTTCTAATGGCAGAAAGCAACTCTTTCTGCCATCAGAATAGCATTTCTAATTCCAAAACTTACTTTTTGCAGCAAAAGAAAAACCTTGAACATTTTCCACTGATGGCAAAGGGAAAAGAGCACTTTAGAAATCCGCAGTAGCCATTTTCTCGCTGACATTCTTCCTTATTTCCTGGAGCCAGGGAGGATCCTGCATAGTGAAAGAGGTCGAAGAAAGTGAGTATAGGACAACTGTAAAAAATGTGTGTGGTTCCAGAGGGGCTGATGCTGACCCTGGATCTCAGTCTCCCATGTGCACCGAGCACCAAACTAAACATCTTTACCTCTCTAGTAGGAGGTTATCTTTTCTGCAGCAGCGTGTGTGCAGATGGGGAAAGTCACAGGGAAAGACCAGTGTGAGGTCCAGAAAGTGCTGTGCTGGTTCCTCAGCTGACCAACAGTTCATCAGAGCCTATCCCTCCCAAACATTACATATATGTGACAAATCTGGTCACTTCCCAGGACATGGAGGATCCCACCGATGGGGGCTCACACCTCCCCCTACCTCCCCCACCTCACCTCTTCCCCTCTCACCTGCAGCACCCTGGACCAACAGGAGGAAGAAGGGCAAGAGCAGGTACAGGATCCGCATGGCTGACGCCTGTCCTGGGTCTTCACGAGGCTACAGAGAGGACACACCAAGACAACAGGGAAAGGGCATGGACAAGGCTGGGCACACATGGTGAGACAATCTCCAATGAAGAGATAATAAAGATTCTTAGCATTGCAACTTCACAAGTATCCTGAGAGCATTTCAGGAAGCACCAGCCTGTTGGACAACCTGGAGTTTATTGCATTGTCTTCTTCACATGTCTCCCTGATGTTTTCCCCAAAACACAGAGTGGACCATTCATGCTTAGTTGTTGCCATTTTACTCAAAATGACATGCACTCTAACTCAGATTGTAAGGAAAAAAAATTACTTCTACAAGTTATAGTCCCTCAGAACTTTTGCAGGGCATGTGTTTGTCCCCTGAGCAGAGTTTTCCAGAGTGACAGAATCAAGGAGTGACACAAGATACTTCCCAGCACAGGCAGCAGACCAAGATTACCACTAGGGCATTTGCTCCCTCCCTTCTGTCTCTTCTTAATCAAATGCCAGAGCAGAGAAGGTTTGCACATCAGGAGATGCTTGTGCCAACATTCAGTGCCGTGCCAATAGCCAAACCAGGGTCAAGAATTTAGGGAAATGTTTGTACCTCGAGAGGCCACGCTATAAGAAGCATTAGCTGCTGCTCCCCGTCACCTCAGCCAGTCCAAAGCTGGCTGCCCAAAACACCCTGCCCAATCACCTCTGCTTCCTTGGGCTCAGGAAAGTCCTCCCAGCTTGGCTTGGGAGTGCCCATCCTCAGCTCAAGACCATTCCCAGGCTTCCCAGCAAAGACACTCCACAGCCCCACAATTACTGCCCGTTCCCCATGCAGCACTGACCCAGGGAGGAGCAAGAGGGCAGAAAAGTGTCTTGGTGGACAGAAATGGAAACACAAATCAACCTTTTGAGTTAAGTGAAAGCCTGAAAGGATGGAAAATTTCTGTACTGCCATGGGAAAAGTATGTCCTTACTTTGCTGAGGAAAGTCCCTATTCCTCCAGAACAGTAGATCTCGGGTCCCTCCTCCAGCATCAAGGCACCTTTCCAGTCTCTCCTGTACTCAGGAAAATCTGATTCCATCTCCCACATGTTCTGGGCTCTTAGACTCATATGAAGGTTTTTATTCTCTTTTCCAGGCAGCTCTGATGCATGTTTACATTCAGAAGCACTTCCAAGAGTTTGTTATTTAGATGGTTCCAGGAAGATGGATTTTCACAGAGAGGCTGAATGGGTGGCCAGCCTGGAAGAGACTCCGCGGTCACCTACCTGATGAAGGTGTTGGTTCAGAGTGCGCCAAGGCAGCAGCAGGCTGTAACAATCTGACCAGGAATCCCTTGCACACAGAAGTGTTAGGATCAGGGAACATCACTTTGCCCAAAACACCCTGGTTTTACACTCTTGCCAGTGGGTGGGACATGCGCTTGTTCCTGCTGACACATCTCCCTTTGGCCAATCAGAAAGTGACCCATCTGCTTGGGGGTGATGGGGTGGCAGCAGGAAAGGCTGAGGTGCCTCCTGATGACTTTTGCAATCTTCACCGTTATCCTCATGCAACACGTCTTGTGACACCCCATGTCACAGTGGGCACACAGGCTGCGATGTCTTGCTGAAAAATCTTTGGGACAGACGAAGTAATTGGTTGGTGCAGACACCAGCACCAGCCCAGTCCCTGAAGAAGGCAGTCCTTCTTTGTCTCTTCTCACATGATTGAGACAGGAGGGGGCTGTGCTGCATGCCTGACTTGGCAACTGCCTCTCAAGGTGTTTGGAAGAGCAATCTGGTCCCCTCAGCTCTGAGGGGTTACCTGCTGGGGATTTTGGTAGTGGAGCCTGACCTCTCAGCCTTTTCTCCTTGCACACCATTGAGATGTCAAGTCACAGTGACAAGATAACAATGACAGAAAAGGTGGAAGATGGCTTCTGAATGCTTAGCAGAAGCAGAGGGGCCCCAGCCCAGAAGACTGATCTTGGGTTTTACTGGGACAGCTTCTTGAAGAGAAGCAGGAAAAGTTCCCTTTTGTGGTACGGCAGCAGTTGTGCTGGTTTCTGAGCAGGGATGCAGTGTGTGTGTATGCATGTGTCCCAACATGTGTCCCACAAACCCAGCACCAAACGCCCCTTATGTAAGGTGAGATGACACAAGACCCTGGGCTGGAGGCCTGGCAATCCTTCTCAGAGATGTCAGAAGAGGAAAGTGATGCCTCCTTTTCTTTGGCAGGGTGAGAAACAGGAAAAGGAGCTTTTGGGTTGGACATTTCAAGGTACCAGTGACTCCAGCCTGTCCTCTGTGCTCTCCTCCTCCTGATGATCCAGAGAGCAGCAGGTAAGATATGAATGAATTAAGTATATGGAAAAATGGAGCATTTATCTGATACTACAGTGAAGCTGCCCAGTGGATAGTGAGATTTCCTTATAGACATAATGCAGATGAAAGAAGACAGAAGCCAAACCTTTCGGTATGGATATTTATTTATCCTCCATTGAGATCATGAGTCACATGTGACTTTTCCTGGTTGCTGTGGCATCCTCCCTGGGGTCCCTTGTAACACATATCTTTAAGAAAAGGCTCCTACTGCAGGTTCTGCAAGGCTGCAGCTGGGACAAGAGCTGGGACATTGTAACAAAGCTCTCGCACTCCAGAGATGAGGTTTTGCCACCATCACCGTACCTCCCAGCCCATGTCTTTCCGAGTCATGGTTTATATTATCAGGTCCTTTTCCTCTGGGTAGTTCCTGAAAGAGAAAAGAGAACAGGGCTCAATCCAATACAGAACTGGTTGTTAAAAAGAAGGAGTATTGATGTTGTGCTCTTTGCCATGGGCACCGGTGACCACCCATGCATACATGTTTAATGGCCCAGTTCCCAACCACTTAAACTGGTCGGCTTCGGTTTGGGAGGGACTGAAGGAGCTGGGCAGACGGATCCCTCAGGAGGATTACCTTTTGGGGGCGGCCCCAGTCCCTTAACCCCATCCCAGTTACGTATCAAGACACCGAGCAGTCACCTAATTAAAGGATGGAACCTATCAGGGTCTGCTGCATATTGCATGGGAGCGGGTTGTTGCGGCCCTCTCGCCTCATGCTCACTCAGCAAGATGCGGTCTACCCCAATGAAGGACACCCTCCAGACATACTCAGTTACTGTTTCTTGGGGTCTCCAGGAATATTTTTACTGAATTTTTGCCAAATCTGTAGGGGAGTAGGGGATTGTACGAGTGGTGACTTGTTGGGCTACCCCCTGCCTGTCGTTCATTGTCTCAGTTTTAATCAAGGGGTGCAACCGTGCTTCCCCTTTTTCTGGGTAAAGACTCCCCCTTAGTTCATCCAGCTCCTCGGAGGGATACAGAGTGCATTTTTCTCTTAGGCCTTCAATTTGAGTCAGTTGTGTAAATCCTGCCTCCCTCCTGGGGGATTTTTTCCCAGTCTTTCTGTTCTAACTTTCTAACTCTTCCCTGAGAAGTTTTTCTCTTTCCAAGGATTCCGCTATGCGGTGTGGAGCCTGCAGCTAACTGCCCTTTCGGCAGCTAATTGCTCTGGTTCGCTTTCTAGCTGTTTCTGTATGCCTTTAATCAGGTCTAGTGATGATTTTATTGTTTCACACTCTATTGGATGATTTGTTTGCCTTTCCTTCTGGGCAGCCATCAGAGCACCACCCAAAAAACCACAGACCAGCGCTTTCCTTTTTTCAGGCTTGAATTTGTGTTCCTTCATCAAGACCATAATCCAGTCTGCTACAGCCTGGGAATTGTGCCAATTATTATGTGTCCAGGTCATACCAGGAGGGGAAGGGCGAGTGTTGTAGCTCCCCAATTTCTGTAGAAGAGGACTACAATCCACACTAGACTCCCTCAGGGCGTCCTATTTTTTGAATCATCCACATCAGACTCCCCTGGGGGAGTCCTAGTTTTTGAATTCGTCATTATCCCTCTGAGGGTTAATTTCTTCCTCCCCAGCAGACTCCCTTCTGAAGAGAACTCACTCTTATTTGAGTCTGTCCATCACCAGTTACTTTACCCTTGTCACCAAAATCAGGAATAAAACTCCTTAACGCTGGGTTTAGCATTAACCAGCAGCCGTTACTTTATTCAGCCGAGGGACATTGGGGATCGCTCCACCCAACATGTCCACCGAGGGACAAAAGCACACTCGTTATATACATTATAGAAAAATGAATATTCACACAATTCCCAAGAAAAGCCTGCCTATTCCAGAAAACCTTATGCATATGCTAATATATTATGTAACTGTCTTTGCACATGTATACTAAATTGGGGAAGGGGTCTTGGGTGGTCTCTGGGGGTCTCTAGTGGTCGTAATCCCCCCATGGATACATTGTCCACTGTATAACACCTCTTCTGCGCAAGCGTGGTCGAGGCCTTTCTGTTGACACACGTGGGTGGCTCCAAGGAAAAGATCCTGTTCTGGTTCTTACAGGATTTATCTCTACTCCTGGAACCAGAGCTGTGAATCAAGTCCTTTAAGACACTACAGAGATGTTGTTCACAGTCTTGTTTATCTTTGGACCTTCTTTGTAATTAGTGAGGAATGGAACAGAGACCTTGGATCCTTTAAGATCTTCAAGAGTCTTTCTGCTTATCATTCCCGCCAGCACCTCAGTGAGTAACGACAACTTTAAGCTTTATCAGTCCTAGAAGCAGACCCTGTCTGCAAAACTTGCCGTTAGTTTCAGAAAGTGCAGTCATTTTAGCTGAAAGGAAAATTAGTTCTGTTAAAGATTACACAGAGTAGGCCTTAGGGCCTACTTTGAGGCCTATTTTTACTAAACTGTCTGGTATCACTTTTAGCAAGGGATCCTGTCCGTGAAGCCAATTTAATGTTACGACCTGGTCGCAATAAGTTCACAAATCCCTTGGAGTAAATTAAGGTGAAATGACACCAAATAACTGGTATGGAATTAAGACCAATTTATTAGTACCGGGGATGCGACATGGCCATATGTGTGTTCGGTTTCTTAAGACACTGAGAAAAGAGAGAAAGGGAAAAAGAGAAAGCTGATAGAAAGTGACCTACACAATGGAGAAAAGAGAGAAAATAAAAGAGAAAGAGGATAGAAGAGGATAGAAGATATGAGAAAGAGAGAGATCACCACCCTCTGGTACTGCGAAGTATGTTGCCCCTCTACTCCGCTCTTGTGAGACCCCCCCTGCAGTGCTGTGTTCAGCTCTGGGGTCCCCAACATAAGAAGGACATGGAGCTGTTGGAGCAAGTCCAGAGGAGGCCACAAAGATTCTCAGAGGGCTGGAGCACCTCTGCCATGGAGACAGGCTGAGAGAGTTGGGGCTGTTCAGCCTGGAGAAGAGAAGGCTCTGGGGAGACCTTCTAGCACCTTCCAGTACCTGAAGGGGCTACAGGAAAGCTGGAGAGGGATTTTTTATAAGGGAATGGAGTGATAGGATGAGGGGGAATGGTTTTAAACTGAAAGAGGGGAGATTGAAATGAGATATTAGGAAGAAATTCTTTGCTGTGAGGGTGGTGAGACCCTGGCCCAGGCTGCCCAGAGAAGCTGTGGCTGCCCCCTCCCTGGCAGTGTTCAAGGCCAGGTTAGATGGGGCTTGGAGCAACCTGGTCTAGTGGAAGGTGTCCCTGTCCATGGCAGGGGGGTTGGAACTAGAAGATCTTTAAGGTCCTGTCCAACCGAGAGCATTCTATGATTCTATTCTATGAAGTCTGTAGAGTCAATCGGTTCTCACGTGGCAGGTGTGAAGTTCTAAATACTTTAGTTCATTTACATCCGAGCTAGGAGAGAGTGGTGACATCCCTCTTGTTTCCTCCCCACGCTTGCTTCTCATGCTAATTGTGACACCTGCACATTTGTAGTCTTAGATTGTTCTTGAAATGAGTCGGTAGTCCCTCAGGGGTCTCTGGTGGTTGTGATCCCCTGTAGTTCTTGTGACTGCTGTATGACCCCGCTTCTGCACAAGCCTGGTTCATGCCTTTATGTTGCAAAGACCTTGCACATGTCAGTTGGCCCCAAGGAAAAGATACTGTTCTGCCTCCGAAGGACTTATTCTTCCCCCAGCCAGAGCTGTAAATCAAGTCGATTAAAGCACAACAAAGGTACTGTTCTGCCCCGGAGGCTTCTCTCTTTCTCCCCTCTTATCTCTTTCTTCCCTGGCCAGAGTTGCAAGTTCAAGGCATAACAAAGGTACCACTCTGCCTCTGAAGCACCTGTCCCCTCCTCATCCAGCTAGAGCTGTAAAACAAGTTCTTTAAGGCCTACAAACTCTGTCCATCTCCCCAGTCACAAGGAAACAGGCACACGTCAGTTTGGCTTGGGAGTGCCCATCCTCAGCTCAAGACCATTCCCAGGCTTCCCAGCAAAGACACTCCACAGCCTCACAATTACTGCCTGTTCCCCATGCAGCACTGACCCAGGGAGGAGCAAGAGGGCAGGGAAGTGTCTTGGTGGCCAGAAATGGAAACACAAATCAACCTTTTGAGTTAAGTGAAAGCCTGAAAGGATGGAAAAAAATCTCTGTACTGCCATGGGAAGAGTATCTCCTTACTTTGCTGAGGAAAGTCCCCATTCCTCCAGAACAGAAGATCTTGGTTCCCTACTCCAGCATCAAGGCACCTTTCCAGTCTCTCCTGTACTCAGGAAAATCTGATTCCATCTCCCACGTGTTCTGGGCTCTTAGACTCCTATGAAGGTTTTTATTCTCTTTCCTAGTCATCTCTGGTGGCCTATTTATATGCACAAATACTTCCAGCAGTTTGTCATTTAGATGAGTCTAGGATCGTGGGACTTGAACAGAGAAGCTGAATGGGCAGCTTTCCAGGAAGAGACCCTGCAGTTACCTACCTGAGGGAGGTCTTGGTGTTCGGACAGTAACAAACCCGACAGGAATTAGTCACTCCCAGATGTCCTTGGGGTCGGGGAATCCTGCTTTGCTCAAAACACCCTGGTTTTATACCATGGCTGATGGGTGGGACATGCGCTTATTCCTGCTGACACGTCTCCCCTTGGCCAGTCAGAAAGTGACCCATCTGCATGGGGATGGTGGGGTTGTACCTCGTCCCTCTCTGCTGCAGTGGGAGAGGCTGGGGTGCCTCCTGAGGGCTGTTGTAGTCTTCCTTGTTATCCTCATGCACACGTCTTGTGACACCCCGTGGCACAGCGGGCACACGGGCTGTGGCAGCTCGACATGAGCTGCCTGGACTTTGCCTGGTACAGACAGCAGCAGCCAGTCTCGAAAAAGCAGATAAGATTTCCCTCCTTGTCTCCTCCAATCTGACAAAATAAGCAGCTAGCATGGGACATGCAAGAGCGGGAGGAGTATTATAAACATTCTTACCTTTAAAATTATAAGAAGGACTTAAACCTTGCAAGAGAGGTCAAGGACAACAGAAAGGGCTTCTTCAAATACATTGCAGGTAAAGCCAACACTAGAGGCAATGTTGGCCCACTGATGAATGAGGTGGGGGCCCTGGAGACAGAGGATACAAAGAAGGCAGAGTTACTGAATGCCTTCTTTGCCTCGGTCTATACTGTTGGAGGCTGTCCTGAGGAGTCCCGGACCCCTGAGGCCCCAGAAGAAGTCAGGATAGAGGAGGAAACTGTCTTGGTAGATGAGGGCTGGGTCAGGGACCAATTAAGCAATCTGGACATCCATAAATCCATGGGCCCTGATGGGATGCACCCGTGGGTGCTGAGGGAGCTGGCGGAAGTCATTGCTAGGCCACTCTCCATCATCTTTGCTAAGCCGTGGGCAACGGGAGAGGTGCCTGAGGACTGGAGGAAAGCGAATGTCACTCCAGTCTTCAAAAAGGGCAAGAAGGAGGACCCGGGGAACTATAGACCGGTCAGCCTCACCTCCATCCCCGGAAAGGTGATGGAGCAACTTGTTCTTGGTGCTGTCTCTAGACACATCAAGGATAGGGGGATCATTAGGGGCACTCGGCATGGCTTCACCAAGGGGAAGTCATGCTTAACCAACCTGATAGCCTTTTATGAGGACATAGCCTGGTGGATAGATGATGGTAAAGCTGTGGATGTGGTCTATCTTGATTTCAGTAAAGCGTTTGACATGGTCTCCCACAGCATCCTCGCAGCTAAACTAAGGAAGTGTGGTCTGGATGATCGGGTAGTGAGGTGGATTGTGAACTGGCTGAAGGAAAGAAGCCAGAGAGTAGTGGTCAGCGGGACAGAGTCCAGTTGGAGGTCTGTGTCTAGCGGAGTTCCGCAAGGGTCGGTTCTGGGACCAGTACTATTCAATATATTCATTAATGACTTGGATGAGGGAATAGAGTGCGCTGTCAGCAAGTTTGCTGATGACACAAAACTGGGAGGAGTGGCTGACACAACGGAAGGCTGCGCAGCCATTCAGAGAGACCTGGACAGGCTGGAGAGTTGGGCGGGGAGTAATTTAATGAAATATAACAAGGGCAAGTGTAGAGTCCTGCATCTGGGCAAGAACAACCCCATGTACCAGTACAAGTTGGGGACAGACCTGTTGGAGAGCAGCATAGGGGAAAGGGACCTGGGGGTCCTAGTGGACAACAGGATGACCATGAGCCAGCAGTGTGCCCTTGTGGCCAAGAAGGCCAATGGCATCCTGGGGTGGATTAGAAGGGGTGTGGTTAGTAGGTCAAGAGACGTTCTCCTCCCCCTCTACTCTGCCCTGCTGAGGCCACATCTGGAATATTGTGTCCAGTTCTGGGCCCCTCAGTTCAAGAAGGACAGGGAACTGCTAGAGAGAGTCCAGCGCAGAGCCACAAAGATGATTAAGGGAGTGGAACATCTCCCTTCTGAGGAGAGGCTGAGGGAGCTGGGTCTCTTTAGCTTAGAGAAGAGGAGACTGAGGGGTGACCTCATTAATGTTTATAAATATGTAAAGGGCAAGTGTCATGAGGATGGAGCCAGGCTCTTCTCAGTGACATCCCTTGACAGGACAAGGGGCAATGGGTGCAAGCTGGAACACAGGAGGTTCCACATAAATATGAGGAAAAACTTCTTTACGGTGAGGGTGACTGAACACTGGAACAGGCTGCCCAGAGAGGTTGTGGAGTCTCCTTCTCTGGAGACATTCAAAACCTGCCTGGAGGCGTTCCTGTGTGATATGGTCTAGGCAATCCTGCTCTGGCAGGGGGATTGGACTAGATGATCTTTCGAGGTCCCTTCCAATCCCTAACATTCTGTGATTCTCTGACTTTATCTCTGCATTTATTTGAAGTTTCATCAGATATTTTGGAAATAACATACTGATTGCTGCATGCACTTATGAGCTGATGTTCAAATACAGACATATATTAACATCTCCAGTTCACCGCTTCCATGTACGTCATGTCATATCATGTGTAACAGAAAATATCATTTATCCTTTGATCTTTCTCATTTTCTTGTTGTTTCTCCTCTATCTCTACCACGTCAAACTCATGGGCTGACTTTCCACAACACCATCAGACTTGTTCAAGATGTTCTGGGCAAAGGGGCCCATGGCACAGTGGAACAGCTTCGCGCTGCTGAGAAAAAGGGTATTTGTGGTGACTGCTAAATGTTCAGTTAAATGATACATGAATGAATGTGAAGGAAACGATCCTGGAAAGTCAGTGGGAACTTGCTGTGCTGGGTACAGGGCCTGGACAGCAGGGTGGGAGCTGCTGGTGGATGTAAGGAAAGACCCTAGCTGATGTGGACACAGCTCTTGGGGTTCTACAGATGCCTACTCACTCCTACAACCCTTCCACAGGAATTTATGTCACAGGAGACTGTGCTACTCTGAATCCAGCAGGGACCTTCAGTTTCAGGACCAGGGCAGAGGTGCCCTGGGAGCAAGTGCAGGCATCAGCCCCGTGGCTCTGGGAAGGGCTGCACACTCAGCGGGGAAGCAGAAGGTGGGGAAGTCAGGGCTGGAGTCCTGAGGGTGACCTGCCTCCTTGGAATGGAAAGGATTCAGTAAAACAGCCAGTGTCGTTGGCTGCTGACATGAGTGCACAGACACGCACATGTATTTAACTATACAGGGCAGAGGTCTGCACTTGCAGAAAGGTTGAGGTCACTGGCTGCCAACAGAGAACAGCATTGCAGTTGCAGTTTGTCTGAGGCAGACAGCGGGAGAAGACACCCTGCTTTCTTCCTGCTGGACTGGACTTCTGGACATTTCCAGGTTGTAGTCCATGGGACCCACTGGAGAGGTTACCTTGAGGAGGAGCTGGACAGCCAGCCTGGGAGATCTACTTCCCTCCAAGGGAAGGCCTCCTTGGGGGCTATCTGTGGGATCAGGCCCCTCCAGGAGGGATGTGTCAGGGACAGAGGCTGTGGGGCTGGTAAAGGGGTTGGTGCTGTGGGGCTGGCAGCAGGGAGGGAGCCGAGCAGGGACTGCTCCGCAACACACAGCCCCACTGCAGATGAGACAGATGGAGGTCTCATCCTACTGTGTGGTGGGACTGCTGGGGGCGTCTGGGATGGGTTGGGTGGGCATCCCTGGTCGTGCCCACCCAAGGGACACACCACCCAGCACAGCCCTGCGCATGAAGCCATGGCTGCTAGGGACAAGGGACACACATGACCAACAGGACCAGGACAGGGCTTCTGCTCCCCAGCAGGGACCACCCACAGAGCAGCTCCATCACACCCACAGCAAACACCCTGGCTCGGCAGGGACTGCCACGCTTGGCCTCCCCATGACGCTGCCAGGCAAGAGCATCCCCAGGGACAGACGCGGTTCTGACCCCCAGCATCCCCAGGCACTTCTCTTGCAACCAACCCAGCACCACCCCCAGAGAGAGCAGGAGCTGCGCACCCCTTGTCACAAGGAAACGGCCACACGTCCCACCCACTGCAATGCCAAACTACTTGTCTTTATTCAAGCCGCGAAAAGCAGCCTCTGCCCCAACGACACCAGGCCCATGACGGGATGTCTACAGCCCACGAGCACGCGGGCACTTAGCTGGAGCAGCGCTTCCGCTCCTGCTGTCAGAGCACCTGGGGACGGCAGAGGCAGGGAGGGGAGAGGACATGAGGAGATGGTTCCAGGAGCCAGAAGCGAAGGGGATGTCCTGCTCGCAGAGTTCAGGGTCTCAGCCCCAGATTCTGTAAAAGAAAGCAGAGAAGCACGTCACCTGTTGTAACTTACTTTTCTCTTCCTCCCACTCTCTCCCACCTCCCCTGCCATGACAAGCAAGTGTAGGGTGCAAGAGAATCAGGCTCAACAGAGGTGAGGTTCAGCCCTTATTGAGGGCAGTTGGGACCCGTGTTAACTTCGTGTTGGCAGCCCTGACTCCCAGCCTATGCAGACGCAGCAGGAACAGGATTGTGTTCTCAATGCTGTCCAAGGACAGGGAATGCTTCACTATTTGCCAGCTTGGGAGAGCCCTCTGCAAAGCCCGAATGAGTCTTGTGGGACTGAAGGAGAGTGGGGAGGTGCTGGCTGACCTTGGGCTCCTTCAGCCCCACTCAGGGTAGCTCCAAGCACCTTTCCTTTCCTCCCCAAGCCCCTGCCTTGGAGCATGTGTATTACTGAGCCATTAGCTCGTCATGGGTGCTTAAACTCTGATAGTGCTTAAACTTCTAATGGCAGAAAGCAACTCTTTCTGCCATCAGAATAGCATTTCTAATTCCAAAACTTACTTTTTGCAGCAAAAGAAAAACCTTGAACATTTTCCACTGACGACAAAGGGAAAAGGGCACTTTAAAAATCCGCAGAAACCTTTTTCTCGATGACATTGTTTGCTATTTCCTGGAGCCAGGGAAGATCCTGCACAGTGAAAGAGGTCGAAGAAAGTGAGTATAGGACAACTGTAAAAAATGTGTGTGGTTCCAGAGGGGCTGATGCTGACCCTGGATCTCAGTCTCCCATGTGCACCGAGCACCAAACTAAACATCTTTACCTCTCTAGTAGGAGGTTATCTTTTCTGCAGCAGCGTGTGTGCAGATGGGGAAAGTCACAGGGAAAGACCAGTGTGAGGTCCAGAAAGTGCTGTGCTGGTTCCTCAGCTGACCAACAGTTCATCAGAGCCTATCCCTCCCAAACATTACATATATGTGACAAATCTGGTCACTTCCCAGGACATGGAGGATCCCACCGATGGGGACTCACACCTCCCCCTATATCCCCCACCTCACCTCTTCCCCTCTCACCTGCAGCACCCTGGACCAACAGGAGGAAGAAGGGCAAGAGCAGGTACAGGATCCGCATGACTGACGCCTGTCCTGGGTCTTCACGGGGCTACAGAGAGGACACATCAAGACAACAGGGAAAGGGCATGGACAAGGCTGGGCACACATGGTGAGACAAAAAGCAGAAGCGCAATCTCCAATGAAGAGATAATAAAGATTCTTAGCATTGCAACTTCACAAGTATCCTGGGAGCATTTTGGGAAGCACCAGCCTGTTGGACAACCTGGAGTTTATTGCATTGTCTTCTTCACATGTCTCCCTGATGTTTTCCCCAAAACACAGAGTGGACCATTCATGCTTAGTTGTTGCCATTTTACTCAAAACGACATGCACTCTAACTCAGATTGTAAGGAAAAAAAAATTACTTCTACAAGTTATAGTCCCTCAGAACTTCTGCAGGGCATGTGTTTGTCCCCTGAGCAGAGTTTTCCAGAGTGACAGAATCAAGGAGTGACACAAGATACTTCCCAGCACAGGCAGCAGACCAAGATTACCACTAGGGCATTTGCTCCCTCCCTTCTGTCTCTTCTTAATCATATGCCAGAGCAGAGAAGGTTTGCACATCAGGAGATGCTTGTGCCAACATTCAGTGCCGTGCCAATAGCCAAACCAGGGTCAAGAACTTAGGGAAATGCTTGTACCTGGAGATGCCATGCTATAAGAAGCATTAGCTGCTGCTCCCCGTCACCTCAGCCAGTCCAAAGCTGGCTGCCCAAAACACCCTGCCCAATCACCTCTGCTTTCCTGGGCTCAGGAAAGTCCTCCCAGCTTGGCTTGGGAGTGCCCATCCTCAACTCAAGACCATTCCCAGGCTTCCCAGCAAAGACACTCCACAGCCCCACAATTACTGCCCGTTCCCCATGCAGCACTGACCCAGGGAGGAGCAAGAGGGCAGAAAAGTGTCTTGGTGGACAGAAATGGAAACACAAATCAACCTTTTGAGTGAAGTGAAAGCCTGAAAGGATGGAAAATCTCTGTACTGCCATGGGAAAAGTATGTCCTTACTTTGCTGAGGAAAGTCCCTATTCCTCCAGAACAGTAGATCTCGGGTCCCTCCTCCAGCATCAAGGCACCTTTCCAGTCTCTCCTGTACTCAGGAAAATCTGATTCCATCTCCCACATGTTCTGGGCTCTTAGACTCATATGAAGGTTTTTATTCTCTTTTCCAGGCAGCTCTGATGCATGTTTACATTCAGAAGCACTTCCAAGAGTTTGTTATTTAGATGGTTCCAGGAAGATGGATTTTCACAGAGAGGCTGAATGGGTGGCCAGCCTGGAAGAGACTCCGCGGTCACCTACCTGATGAAGGTGTTGGTTCAGAGTGCGCCAAGGCAGCAGCAGGCTGTAACAATCTGACCAGGAATCCCTTGCACACAGAAGTGTTAGGATCAGGGAACATCACTTTGCCCAAAACACCCTGGTTTTACACTCTTGCCAGTGGGTGGGACATGCGCTTGTTCCTGCTGACACATCTCCCTTTGGCCAATCAGAAAGTGACCCATCTGCTTGGGGGTGATGGGGTGGCAGCAGGAAAGGCTGAGGTGCCTCCTGATGACTTTTGCAATCTTCACCGTTATCCTCATGCAACACGTCTTGTGACACCCCATGTCACAGTGGGCACACAGGCTGCGATGTCTTGCTGAAAAATCTTTGGGACAGACGAAGTAATTGGTTGGTGCAGACACCAGCACCAGCCCAGTCCCTGAAGAAGGCAGTCCTTCTTTGTCTCTTCTCACATGATTGAGACAGGAGGGGGCTGTGCTGCATGCCTGACTTGGCAACTGCCTCTCAAGGTGTTTGGAAGAGCAATCTGGTCCCCTCAGCTCTGAGGGGTTACCTGCTGGGGATTTTGGTAGTGGAGCCTGACCTCTCAGCCTTTTCTCCTTGCACACCATTGAGATGTCAAGTCACAGTGACAAGATAACAATGACAGAAAAGGTGGAAGATGGCTTCTGAATGCTTAGCAGAAGCAGAGGGGCCCCAGCCCAGAAGACTGATCTTGGGTTTTACTGGGACAGCTTCTTGAAGAGAAGCAGGAAAAGTTCCCTTTTGTGGTACGGCAGCAGTTGTGCTGGTTTCTGAGCAGGGATGCAGTGTGTGTGTATGCATGTGTCCCAACATGTGTCCCACAAACCCAGCACCAAACGCCCCTTATGTAAGGTGAGATGACACAAGACCCTGGGCTGGAGGCCTGGCAATCCTTCTCAGAGGTGTCAGAAGAGGAAAGTGATGCCTCCTTTTCTTTGGCAGGGTGAGAAACAGGAAAAGGAGCTTTTGGGTTGGACATTTCAAGGTACCAGTGACTCCAGCCTGTCCTCTGTGCTCTCCTCCTCCTGATGATCCAGAGAGCAGCAGGTAAGATATGAATGAATTAAGTATATGGAAAAATGGAGCATTTATCTGATACTACAGTGAAGCTGCCCAGTGGATAGTGAGATTTCCTTATAGACATAATGCAGATGAAAGAAGACAGAAGCCAAACCTTTCGGTATGGATATTTATTTATCCTCCATTGAGATCATGAGTCACATGTGACTTTTCCTGGTTGCTGTGGCATCCTCCCTGGGGTCCCTCGTAACACATATCTTTAAGAAAAGGCTCCTACTGCAGGTTCTGCAAGGCTGCAGCTGGGACAAGAGCTGGGACATTGTAACAAAGCTCTCGCACTCCAGAGATGAGGTTTTGCCACCATCACCGTACCTCCCAGCCCATGTCTTTCCGAGTCATGGTTTATATTATCAGGTCCTTTTCCTCTGGGTAGTTCCTGAAAGAGAAAAGAGAACAGGGCTCAATCCAATACAGAACTGGTTGTTAAAAAGAAGGAGTATTGATGTTGTGCTCTTTGCCATGGGCACCGGTGGCCACCCACGCATACATGTTTAATGGCCCAGTTCCCAACCACTTAAACTGGTCGGCTTCGGTTTGGGAGGGACTGAAGGAGCTGGGCAGACGGATCCCTCAGGAGGATTACCTTTTGGGGGCGGCCCCAGTCCCTTAACCCCATCCCAGTTACGTATCAAGACACCGAGCAGTCACCTAATTAAAGGATGGAACCTATCAGGGTCTGCTGCATATTGCATGGGAGCGGGTCGTTGCGGCCCTCTCGCCTCATGCTCACTCAGCAAGATGTGGTCTACCCCCATGAAGGACACCCTCCAGACATACTCAGTTACTGTTTCTTGGGGTCTCCAGGAATATTTTTACTGAATTTTTGCCAAATCTGTAGGGGAGTAGGGGATTGTACGAGTGGTGACTTGTTGGGCTACCCCCTGCCTGTCGTTCATTGTCTCAGTTTTAATCAAGGGGTGCAACCGTGCTTCCCCTTTTTCTGGGTAAAGACTCCCCCTTAGTTCATCCAGCTCCTCGGAGGGATACAGAGTGCATTTTTCTCTTAGGCCTTCAATTTGAGTCAGTTGTGTAAATCCTGCCTCCCTCCTGGGGGATTTTTTCCCAGTCTTTCTGTTCTAACTTTCTAACTCTTCCCTGAGAAGTTTTTCTCTTTCCAAGGATTCCGCTATGCGGTGTGGAGCCTGCAGCTAACTGCCCTTTCGGCAGCTAATTGCTCTGGTTCGCTTTCTAGCTGTTTCTGTATGCCTTTAATCAGGTCTAGTGATGATTTTATTGTTTCACACTCTATTGGATGATTTGTTTGCCTTTCCTTCTGGGCAGCCATCAGAGCACCACCCAAAAAACCACAGACCAGCGCTTTCCTTTTTTCAGGCTTGAATTTGTGTTCCTTCATCAAGACCATAATCCAGTCTGCTACAGCCTGGGAATTGTGCCAATTATTATGTGTCCAGGTCATACCAGGAGGGGAAGGGCGAGTGTTGTAGCTCCCCAATTTCTGTAGGAGAGGACTACAATCCACACTAGACTCCCTCAGGGGGGTCCTATTTTTTGAATCATCCACATCAGACTCCCCTGGGGGAGTCCTAGTTTTTGAATTTGTCATTAACCCTCTGAGGGTTAATATCTTCCTCCCCGGCAGACTCCCTTCTGAAGAGAACTCACTGTTATTTGAGTCTGTCCATCACCAGTTACTTTACCCTTGTCACCGAAATCAGGAATAAAACTCCTTAACGCTGGGTTTAGCATTAACCAGCAGCCGTTACTTTATTTAGCCGAGGGACATTGGGGATCGCTCCACCTAACATGTCCACCGAGGGACAAAAGCACACTCGTTATATACATTATAGAAAAATGAATATTCACACAATTCCCAAGAAAAGCCTGCCTATTCCAGAAAACCTTATGCATATGCTAATATATTATGTAACTGTCTTTGCACATGTATACTAAATTGGGGAAGGGGTCTTGGGTGGTCTCTGGGGGTCTCTAGTGGTCGTAATCCCCCCATGGTTACATTGTCCGTTGTATAACCCTGCTTCCACGCAAGTGTGGTTGATGCCTTTCTGTTGACACACACAGATGGCTCCAAGGAAAAGATCCTGTTCTGGTTCTTACAGGATTTATCTCTACTCCTGGAACCAGAGCTGTGTCCTTTAAGACACTACAGAGATGTTGTTCACAGTCTTGTTTATCTTTGGACCTTCTTTGTAATTAGTGAGGAACGGAACAGAGACCTTCGATCCTGTAAGAATAAGCACAAGCAAGAGTCTTTCTGCTTATCATTCCCATTAGCACCTCAGTGAGTAACAATAACTTTAAGCGTCATCAGTCCTAGAAGCAGACCCTGTCTGCAAAACGTGCCGTTAGTTTCAGAAAGTGCAGTCATTTTAGCTGAAAGGAAAATTACTGAAAGGAAAATTAGTTCTGTTAAAGATTACACAGAGTAGGCCTTAGGGCCTACTTTGAGGCCTGCTTTTACTAAACTGTCTGGTATCACTCTTAGCAAGGGATCCTGTCCGTGAAGCCAATTTAATGTTACGACCTGGTCGCAATAAGTTCACAAATCCCTTGGAGTAAATTAAGGTGAAATGACACCAAATAACTGGTATGGAATTAAGACCAATTTACTAGTACTGAGGACGCGACATGGCCATACGTGTGTTAGGTTTCTTAAGACACTGAGAAAAGAGAGAAAGGGAAAAAGAGAAAGCTGATAGAAAGTGACCTACTCAGTGGAGAAAAGAGAGAAAATAAAAGAGAAAGAGGATAGAAGAGGATAGAAGATATGAGAGAGAGAGAGATCACCACCCTCTGGTACTGCGAAGTAAGTTGCCCTTCTACTCCGCTCTCGTGAGACCCCCCCTGCAGTGCTGCATCCAGCTCTGGGGCCCCTAACATAAGAAGGACACAGAGCTGTTGCAACGAGTCCAGAGGAGGCCACGAAGATGATCAGAGGGCTGGAGCACCTCTGCTATGGAGACAGGCTGAGAGAGTTGGGGCTGTTCAGCCTGGAGAAGAGAAGGCTCTGGAGAGACCTTCTAGCAGCCTTCCAGTACCTGAAGCGGCTACTGGAAAGCTGGAGAGGGGCTTTTTACAAGGGCATGGAGTGACAGGAAGAGGGGGAATGGTTTTAAACTGAAAGAGGAGAGATTGAGATGAGATATTAGGAAGAAATTCTTTGCTGTGAGGGTGGTGAGACACTGGCCCAGGTTGCCCAGAGAAGCTGTGGCTGCCCCCTCCCTGGCAGTGTTCAAGGCCAGGCTGGATGGGGCTTTGAGCAACCTGGTGTAGTGGAAGGTGTCCCTGCCCGTGGCAGTGGGTTGGAACTGGATGATCTTTAAGGTCCCTTCCACCCCAAACCATTCTATGATTCTATGAAAACCCAGGTAGGATCATCGCCCTCAGTCCATGCAACAGACACCCATGTTTCAGTGATGTGAATGCTGAGCAACAACAATTTATTCAAAAGGAAGGAAAGCAATGCAGAATGCATTTGGATTTACTCTACTTCATAAAGCTTCTTGCATTAAAAATGAAAGGTACTTGAGGCTTTGTAGCAGGATCTGGTTGTTTCATCAGTAAGGAGATTCAAAGCAAATTCCTCAGTTTAGAAGAAATTTTCATCGCTCTTGAATGGACAGTCCATGAAGTTTTTATAGATTCCATGGCCTACACAAAAAAATAGAAAAAGGAAAAAAAAAGTTCAGGTTCTCTTTCTGCTTGTATTCCCTCCCTACTTACTCTCAGTCCATGCATATTTTTCTTTTGGGTATAAATACTTTACAAAGTACCTAATGTCATGTGTAGTCACGCGGGGACAGCCCTGTGCACTCATACCTGTGAGCAAGAAGAGTGTTTTCCTATTGCTTCAGGAAAAGCAGGGAATTAAATTGATATCCCTTGATATAGAGGTGAATGTGTTTGTTCCTGAGTGAATATAGAAGGCTGCCTTTCATATGATAATTTTTT
Organism: Nyctibius grandis; assembly: GCF_013368605.1. Lineage (NCBI taxonomy): Eukaryota > Metazoa > Chordata > Aves > Nyctibiiformes > Nyctibiidae > Nyctibius > Nyctibius grandis. The sequence goes on along the minus strand of NC_090658.1, from coordinate 129,592,636 downwards.
TACAACACTGTTGCACTTTTTGCACACATTTGATGGCACTCAGAGATCTGTGTTCACCCTAGAGCGTAACTGAATTCCCCTCTGTTCCCCATGCAGCACAGCAGCCCAGTTCTGCAAATACCAAACCCTGACATTTTGCTCTGGCGTAGGAGTTGTAAAGGGGTCAAACACATCTGGGACAGCACACGGCTGACTTCTCCGACTGTACTTTATCCTTCTTGATGGGGCAGATCATGGTGCACATCTCAGGAGAGAGAGCATCATGGAGCTCAACCTACTTCAACACTTGACTGTCCTCATGATGTAATAGGTTTTTTTCTTATATCCAGTCTGAACATTTAATAGCACCTTGGGGTTAAGGACACGGGAAAAATAGATTTGTCTGCTCATACTGCAGATAAACCTTTGTGAACATCAAACTCACGCTTTGCAGCAGGAGCGGAACCCAAAGCAACTTCCAACTTTAACCAGATGGAAGGGACATCTTCCAAAGTGACAGGACCCTTTTCTACAGAAAAACATGTCCCGTTGTGGTGAAGACAAACCTGCAAAAATAACAAAAAAGTTATTTCCCTCTCCTTCTGCAGGGCAGGGCAATGCAGTCGTAATGCCAGCAAGGTTTCCCATTCATCGAGCTGCCTTCACCACCAACTTACCTTAAGGACTGTTGCCTGGATTTGGCCATGCTGAAAGGCCACGTAAGGGGTGAGATTACAAAGCAGGTCTACACTTGCAGAGGAGGGATCCTTAGCTCACAGTGCATCTAAAGGGATGGCCTTAAAGTCCAGGTGGAGAATGATATAGACCTCCTGGCTCATTGTCCTTTACCTTATGCAAAAGGGTCACGGGTCCAGAGGCTTTAATACTGGCTCCTATCTGCAAAGAGTTGGCCAGGCTTCATTTGCATCTGCATATGTACTGCTGAGTGTGCAGTTATCCAAAGATCACAGCCACCACAGACACCGTCTCAGGTGTCTAACACCAGAACACTTAGCATGATCTTTTTAGGAAGACACCAGAAGTGAAAAATCACTTTTCTTTAGAAGTCACGATTTCTCCACCTTTGCAAGAGTTTTCTTAGGGGAGCACAGGCACTGAGCTATTTGACTAACTCCTGCTCAGTTTCTAGCAATTTTAACCAGTAGTTGTTAAAATGTGCTGGGAAGTTTACTTCAGGTGCACAAAATCCCCTTCTAGCACCTCTTTTCCATCTTACCTGGAGAAACCTGGAGTACCAAGAAGAGGAGAGAAAAGAGCAGGTAAAGGATCTTCATGACCGCAGATTTGCTGTGTCACTGTAGGGAAAAGAACCAAGAAAGATGTGTGACAGACAGTCCCTGGGATCTACAGTCTTCTGAACTGTACAAATACTGTGTTACTCAAAGTGGCATTTTTACTGCCTTTTTCTTCAAACTTTCAAAAATAACCAGTAAGACCCGTATGACATCGTGACTGTTGTGTGAGCATTGCTGTGAAAAGTAAATATATATGGGGCAACATGCTTTCAGGATATGTGATCATTAAGCTATTTTAATAGTTTGATTGCTCAGATTTCTTTCATGTTCTGGAAATAGTCCTTAGCCAAAATGCAATCATGAATTTATTTTTAGTTAAATGTTTTATCTAATAAATAAACAGCACTAAGCAAAATGAGGTGATTATACAGTCAAACTTACAAACCTCACCAAAAATACTGTCATTTTGCAACGTTAAAATTGATCACAAAATAACAGCTAAAATCAACTTGCTCAAAATCTTCAGTCTTAGTCTACAGGCAGCAGTTCTAGAATGCAAATGTACAACCAAATCAGTTCCCATTTGACAAACGAAATCTGAAAAGCAAATATCTAATGCCTTCATTGAAAGAGTAAATAATTGAACTAATGTCAACAAAATGGGATAAGACAGCCTAAAAGGAGGCTTATGGACAAAGAAGAGGTAGTTAATGTCATACATCTTGGCACTAGAGAATCTTCTGATCTGTCACAAATTATGTTCTCTTAAGCAAGGAAGGGAAATGAGGTTATGCTGAAATGACATACTTCTGCAAATGGAATGGTAGGGGTGGCCCAAAACAGCTTTGAAATTAGTATTAGAAGTTTACACGTATTTCTATGTATCTGAAAATATCAAGAAAAACAAGTAGGGAAAGTTAACAATTCTGAAAATAAAGTTCTTAACATAGAGACATCATAGATAAAAAATATACAGTGATTTCCATCAAAGAGACCACCAATTTCGCTGGACCACAGACCTCTCTAAAGTAACCTGACCCAGCCAGATTTTTTCTTAGGAGTTAGTAATCAGAGTATTTTTATCAAAGTATTCTTGATATTAGCACACATTTGAACTACTTATTCAACCTGTGCAATTTCTGGAAAACTTAGATTAACCTTTTTCATTAGTCTACAAATTTAGGTTAATAATAAAGAGGTTTGGGTTTCTGTTTTGGTTTTGGTTTGGTTTCTTTTTTTTAGGAAAAAAAAACTGCAGACATTGAAAGACAGACTGAAAAGAACTGAGAAGTTACCAGGTATCAGGTGAGTGCAGAAGCCAAACAAGACCTGCTCTTGCTCCCTTCCCTCCAGAGGGTTTTGGCTGTGGGGCTGAGAGCCTTTGTTATAAGGTGTTTCCTAAGGGGAGTGACAACTGCTTTCTCTTCTCAGCAGGTACACACTGAGCCAATCAAAAACTTACCCGTTTTTTTGGTGACTTCTAATCCAACCAGAATCAAGCTGCTTTTGGTTTTCCAGTGAGAACGCAGGGTTTCTCTCTGAACCAATTGAAGCTTTTCTTCTGGAAAATCCCAGGTTATTCATGCAACACCTCCTGTGAAACTCCAGTTTGTGTAAGATATGTTAAGCCACCGTGGTATGTGTCAAACATCTTGGAACATACGTTGAACTGTTCCTGCTTAGGAGCAACATAATCCATTGCAATACAAAACATCTGTGTGCTTCTCTGCACTCCCAATTAGTTTATTCTCTATTCCATAAATACAGAATATAAGAACACAGAACACATATACGAAACTAAAACAAATGTCCATTGGCTTAGCAGCCAGTGGTCACCAAAGATGTGTAAGTAAAGAACAAAAAATGTACAGAAATAGGGTGAGTGCATCGTGGTTATGTCCCTGTACACCCTTCCAGCTGATAGAAAGTACATCAGTTTAGAGAAATCCAGTGCCAGAGGTTGTCTCTGAACCCTCAGAGTGCAGAGCTCGTGACTGAGCATTTTTCTATGACTCCAGCTGATCTTCTTGTACTTTTGGCCTCCACAGGACCTTCAGCTGATAATTCCACAAATATATTATGCCATAGGTGGGCATCCATATTTTGCTTATTGGGTCTCAGTCTGACAGCTGATCATCTCTGCTTTCTCCGTCGTAGGAAGTAGCAAACAAATATTCCATTTTCACCTCTCTACATCACTACTCATCACAGAATCACAGAATGTTAGGGATTGGAAGGGACCTCGAAAGATCATCTAGTCCAATCCCCCTGCCAGAGCAGGATTACCTAGATCATGTCACACAGGAACGCGTCCAGGCGGGTTTTGAATGTCTCCAGAGAAGGAGACTCCACAACCTCTCTGGGCAGCCTATTCCAGTGTTCAGTTACCCTCACTGTAAAGAAGTTTTTCCTCATATTTATGTGGAACCTCCTGTGTTCCAGCTTGCACCCGTTGCCCCTTGTCCTGTCAATGGATGTCACTTAGAAGAGCCTGGCTCCATCCTCATGACACTTGCCCTTTATATACTTATAAATATTAATGAGGTCACCCCTCAGTCTCCTCTTCTCCATGCTAAAGAGACCCAGCTCCCTCAGCCTTTCCTCATAAGGGAGATGTTCCACTCCTTTAATCATCTTTGCGATGCTGTGGTCTTTTCTTACACTCCCCCTTGTCTGTCTATTTTCCCACAATGAAAAGAGGGATTCTCTCAACCACATCTGTCATATAAGTTTCCAAATGGATCCAGCTATTTCAGTGGATCATTCCTGTTGTATCATTCATCTCATTTTTTTCTGTTCTATTACACCCTTTTGGCAATGGGCTGGCTAGAACTGCATGCAACGTTCAAAATGCATCTTGGATTTGTATAGTGCCTAAGCATGTTTATTCTTTTTTCAGCTCCTTTTTTTTTGCCTCAGTACCTAACATTTGTGCTGCCTTGTTGAACTTCATGTGGTTTTCACAGGCCCAGCTCTCAAGGCTGTCAAGGTCCCTCTGGATGGCATCCCTTCCCTCCAGTGTGTCGACCACACCACACAGCTTGGTGTCATTAGCAAGTTTGCTGAGGGCGTACTCAATCCCACTGTCCATGTCGCCGATAAAGATGTTGACAAAGATTACAAAATTCTCAAAAGCCTTTGAGATCAGCCTTGATGGAAAGAAAAAGTACACGTCACCCATTCCCATTCCATAGAAATCAGAAATGGGCACAGTTCCAAAAGAATTTGTACCATAAACCAAAGCCAAACCATATAGCAGAGTGACACCTTTAAGTCCACACCTGGAAGTGATAAACCACACAAAACCAGTAACAAACAGCGGCCAAACCACACATTTGATTAGCCACCCAAAAGAAACTGTAAAACCAAACACCAGAGAATTCCGCGCAGTGACCCTGCTACTGACACCAACATAACGAATGCTCGCAACAAAAGCAGACAAATCTGTGAAAACTTCAACCCTCTGAGACTCTTAGATCAAAACTATACAGTTCTCCCAGGGTGATCTATTTACACTGAGTGCCAAAGAAACAACCTATGTTTAGCCCACACCCAGGGGCTAAACAATAAACAGTTTTTCTCTCACCCAACGTCCCTTCCCCAACCGAGGAAAGGAACTGGAAGGAGACTCATGGGTTTGGAGTTAAACAGATTTAATAAAATAAAGAAAACAATATCAAGGACAACACAAACCACACAAAATTATGCTTATCTACAGAACACTGCAAGTTGGTCCAGGAAGAGCAATCATTGGGAAGGATGAAGAGGGAGGACAGAACAGAAGAGAACAAAAAGAGCCCCACCTCTCCCCAGAAAGCCCTCCCTTTTGTACTGAACTTAATGTTAATGATATAGAATATACCTGTGGGCCAGCCTGGGTCAGCTGCCCTGGATTTAACTGCTAAGGGTCTTGATGACCATGGCTGGCCACAAACTGAAACAAAATCCCAATGAAACCAGGACACTACTCAGCAAATATATGTTGTGCATGAGTGTGTTTTTTTGTAGATATACACACATATATACATATGCTTGATGAATCTGCAGCAAGGCTGAAAAAGTATGTGAAGATGGCACCATTGATGTGTTGAGAACCAATAAAGGGTTACATACAGCAAACTCTTAACACAATAGTCTCTTAACACAACAATCTCTTAACAAAACAAAGTCACAATTAAACCTTGTCATTTACAGGATTGCCAGTGGGACAGAGATGTCATCCCATGTGGCATCTTCCCAGCTATTTTCAGCTGAAGCACAGAGAACACACTTCACTTGCGGGGAGAAATACAGAGCTCCTTTGTGTTGCGAAAGCAGATTGCTTGCCAAGGTCTAACGAACAAGGATTCTGTGTGTCCCAAGATGTGTCCAGCAAGCCACAGTGTCAAACACCTGTTACACAAGGTGGGCACCTCTTTCATCCCTTGCTTCTCTCTGTTTCTCATGACCTGTTCCTCCATGACCCACCTTGATCTTTACCTTTCTGAAGCATCGTATAATTCGTATAACTCCATGAACTCTCTTGATGAAGTCCATGTCTCCAAGGCCTAATAAGTCCTATCCACCTTCATTCAAGGGTGGGGTGGAACAGATTGGCACTGCAGAGATGGAGGGTGCTCGTGGTGACTGCTGCAGGCTCAATATAATGAGAGGTGAGCACAGGTGGAGGAAAGGCCACGGCAGGCAGGGAGGATCTGAACATCCCTCACCATCTCTCTGGTTCAGGAAAGCAATGGCAGTGAAGGCTTTGCCTTCTTGGAAGGGAAAGCCTTCACTGAAACAGCCAGGGTTACTAGTTGCTCCCACACACACATGTGCATGGACACATACGTGTATTGAACCACTCAGGGAACCTAAAGCATGAGGTTTGCTTTTGCAGAGAGGCAGAGGTCACTGCCTGTGATGGAGAAGAACATTGTCAGCCCAGATTGCCTCCAGCTGGGCAGAGAGGAGAAAACACCCTGCTTACTCCCCATGGGACGACAAATTGGGACATTTCCAGACCATAGTCAATGGGACCCGTTTCACAGGTCACCTGGAGCAGAGGCTGAATGGCCTCCTCCTCCTCCTGTGCCGTGGGACAGGGTGTGGAGTAGCACAGCTGCCGCATGGCCCAAGTCCAACACCCCTGCAGTGAGCAGGAACATCAAGGAACCCTTCAAGGGTTATCTTGGTGTTGGCAGCCCTGACTCCCAGTCTATGCAGATGCAACAAAAGCAGATCATGTCCACAGTGCTGTCCAAGGACAGGGAATGCTTCACTCTTTGCTAGCTTGGGAGAGCCCTCTGCAAAGCCTGAATGAGTCTCATGGGGCTGAAGGAGAGTGGGGAGGTGCTGGCTGACCTTGGGCTCCTTCAGCCCCACAGCAGGCAGGTCCAAACACACAAGGGCTTGTCCCTTCCTTCTTGGGCCTCTCCCACAAAGCATAAATGCAGGAGAGGATTTACCAGGCATTGGCTAGAAAGGAATTTTTAACAGATATTCCTGTGGACAAAGGAGGAAGCTCTTTCCTCAGCCAGGAATCTACACCTTACCTTCTGCAGCATTGCTGAAAGGCCGAACATCTTCCAACAGGTCTTGTAGGGTAGGGGCAGCGCCCGAAAGTGCAGAATCCCCTTCTTTGTCTGGATGCGATCGAGTTTCCTGTTGCCAAGGGGAATAACATGCAGAAAATAATTAAAGTGATAGTGTGGTATAGCAGTGGGAGGTTGCAGAAAGGCTGAAACTCCCCCCGCATTTCAGCTGAAAATATGGGCTCAGCTTCAGCCTTTCCATAGCTGTGCCTTCAATAGCAACGTGCCTCACCTAGGACTTTTTCACATTAAAGCAGGTGCCCACAAGAACAGACATTGAGAAGGACCAGCATAAGTTGTGGCTGCCCCCTCCCTGGCATTGTTTAAGGTCAGGTTGGATGACACTTTGAGCAACCTGGTCTAGAGGAAAGGTGTCCCTGCCTGTGACAGGGGGATTGGAACTAGATGATCTTTAAGGTCCCTTCCAATCCAAACCATTCTATGATTCTATGTAAGGCTAACTTTCTGGTGGCTACTCAGATAAACAAACAGTGAACAGAGGAAAAGCCATCAGGTGAGACCACAGATCACCTAGTTCTGTCTGAATTCACTGCTCCTAAAACTTTTGTTCCTCATACAAAACCCACAAATATGGTTCCAGAGAAAAAGTCTCTGTGTAAAGGTTTGCATACTAAGGGAGACTATTGAATGAAGGTGGATAGGACTTATTAGGCCTTGGAGACATGGACTTCATCAAGAGAGTTCATGGAGTTATACGAATTATACGATGCTTCAGAAAGGTAAAGATCAAGGTGGGTCATGGAGGAACAGGTCATGAGAAACAGAGAGAAGCAAGGGATGAAAGAGGTGCCCACCTTGTGTAACAGGTGTTTGACACTGTGGCTTGCTGGACACATCTTGGGACACACAGAATCCTTGTTCGTTAGACCTTGGCAAGCAATCTGCTTTCGCAACACAAAGGAGCTCTGTATTTCTCCCCGCAAGTGAAGCATGTTCTCTGTGCTTCAGCTGAAAATAGCTGGGAAGACGCCACATGGGATGACATCTCTGTCCCACTGGCAATCCTGTAAATGACAAGGTTTAATTGTGACTTTGTTTTGTTAAGAGATTGTTGTGTTAAGAGACTATTGTGTTAAGAGTTTGCTGTATGTAACCCTTTATTGGTTCTCAACACATCAATGGTGCCATCTTCACATACTTTTTCAGCCTTGCTGCAGATTCATCAAGCATATGTATATATGTGTGTATATCTACAAAAAAACACACTCATGCACAACATATATTTGCTGAGTAGTGTCCTGGTTTCATTGGGATTTTGTTTCAGTTTGTGGCCAGCCATGGTCATCAAGACCCTTAGCAGTTAAATCCAGGGCAGCTGACCCAGGCTGGCCCACAGGTATATTCTATATCATTAACATTAAGTTCAGTACAAAAGGGAGGGCTTTCTGGGGAGAGGTGGGGCTCTTTTTGTTCTCTTCTGTTCTGTCCTCCCTCTTCATCCTTCCCAATGATTGCTCTTCCTGGACCAACTTGCAGTGTTCTGTAGATAAGCATAATTTTGTGTGGTTTGTGTTGTCCTTGATATTGTTTTCTTTATTTTATTAAATCTGTTTAACTCCAAACCCATGAGTCTCCTTCCAGTTCCTTTCCTCGGTTGGGGAAGGGACGTTGGGTGAGAGAAAAACTGTTTATTGTTTAGCCCCTGGGTGTGGGCTAAACATAGGTTGTTTCTTTGGCACTCAGTGTAAATAGATCACCCTGGGAGAACTGTATAGTTTTGATCTAAGAGTCTCAGAGGGTTGAAGTTTTCACAGATTTGTCTGCTTTTGTTGCGAGCATTCGTTATGTTGGTGTCAGTAGCAGGGTCACTGCGCGGAATTCTCTGGTGTTTGGTTTTACAGTTTCTTTTGGGTGGCTAATCAAATGTGTGGTTTGGCCGCTGTTTGTTACTGGTTTTGTGTGGTTTATCACTTCCAGGTGTGGACTTAAAGGTGTCACTCTGCTATATGGTTTGGCTTTGGTTTATGGTACAAATTCTTTTGGAACTGTGCCCATTTCTGATTTCTATGGAATGGGAATGGGTGACGTGTACTTTTTCTTTCCATCAAGGCTGATCTCAAAGGCTTTTGAGAATTTTGTAATCTTTGTCAACATCTTTATCGGCGACATGGACAGTGGGATTGAGTACGCCCTCAGCAAACTTGCTAATGACACCAAGCTGTGTGGTGTGGTCGACACACTGGAGGGAAGGGATGCCATCCAGAGGGACCCTGACAGCCTTGAGAGCTGGGCCTGTGAAAACCGCATGAAGTTCAACAAGGCCAAGTGCAAGGTCCTGCATGTGGGTCGGGGCAATCCCAAGCACAAATACAGTCTGGGCGGAGAATGGATTGAGAGCAGCCCTGAGGAGAAGGACTTGGGGGTGATGGTTGGTGAGAAGCTCACCATGAGCCGGCAATGTGCACTTGCAGCCCAGAAGGTCAACCGCATCCTGGGCTGCATCCCCAGCAGCGTGGCCAGCAGGTCGAGGGAGGGGATTCTGCCCCTCTGCTCCACTCTCATGAGACCCCACCTGGAGTGCTGTGTTCAGCTCTGGGGCCCCCAAAAGAAGAAGGACATGGAGCTGTTGGAGTGAGTCCAGAGGAGGCCACGAAGATGCTCAGAGGGCTGGAGCACCTCTGCTATGGAGACAGGCTGAGAGAGTTGGGGCTGTTCAGCCTGGAGAAGAGAAGGCTCTGGGGAGACCTTGTAGCACCTTCCAGTAACTGAAGGGGCTACAGGAAAGCTGGAGAGGGATTTTTTATACGGGCTTGAAGTGATAGGATGAGGGGGAATGGTTTTAAACTGAAAGAGGGGAGATTTATGTTAGATATTCGGAAGAAATTCTTTGCTGTGAGGGTGGTGAGACACTGGCCCAGGCTGCCCAGAGAAGCTGTGTCTGCCCCCTCCCTGGCAGCGTTCAAGGCCAGGTTGGATGGGGCTGTGAGCAGCCTGGTCTAGTGGAAGGTGTCCCTGCCTGTGGCAGGGGGGTTGGAACCAGATGATCTTTAAGGTCCCTTCCAACCCAAACCATTCTGTGATTCTATGAATTTTGAATATCCATGGGATGTTTCAACCACCATGCTGATATTGTCAGGCCTTTTGAATGTCTTTCAGTTCTTGCTCTTACTTAAACATCGGTATAAGGGTGGATACAGCTCAGCTGCTGCAACCACTGTTACGGGCCCCACAGCAGCCCCGGCCCCTACACCAGGAATAACAGCAGCTCTAGCTCCTGTGACAGACATAGCAGCTGCCCCAGCACCCACAACTGGAATCGCAGATATTCAGACCCTGCCAGTCCCTACAGCAGGCACTCTGGCTACCTCAGAGGCTGTTCAGATCTCTGCACTGGGTCCTGCGATTACTCAACTCCAGGCAGCACTTGCTGCGATTACCCAGACTTTGGCCACAAGGGGTTAATCAGCCCCCAGTGATGGGTGATGCGGCTAACCTTGGGACTCAACCAGTGCTGGTATCCGTCGCCACTGTACAGAAGACGAAAACCGCAAAAAGAGTGGGTCGTGATGGCCAGCCAGGGCCATCAAAGGAGGACAAGCCAGAGGTAACCACTTGATCCCTATCCCTGAGTGAGCTGCGATATACACATAAAGAATACAGCCGTCATGAAGGCGAGCAACTTGTTACTTGGCATCCTGGGGTGTATTAGAAGGGGTGTGGTTAGTAGGTCAAGAGAGGTTCTCCTCCCCCTCTACTCTGCCCTGCTGAGGCCGCATCTGGAATATTGTGTCCAGTTCTGGGCCCCTCAGTTCAAGAAGGACAGGGAACTGCTAGAGAGAGTCCAGCGCAGAGCCACAAAGATGATTAAGGGGGTGGAACATCTCCCTTCTGAGGAGAGGCTGAGGGAGCTGGGTCTCTTTAACTTGGAGAAGAGGAGACTGAGGGGTGGCTTCATTAATGTCTATAAATATGTAAAGGGCAAGTGTCATGAGGATGGAGTCAGGCTCTTCTCAGTGACATCCATTGACAGGACAAGGGGCAATGGGTGCAAGCTGGAACACAGGAGGTTCCACATAAATATGAGGAAAAACTTCTTTACGGTGAGGGTGACTGAACACTGGAACAGGCTGCCCAGAGAGGTTGTGGAGTCTCCTTCTCTGGAGACATTCAAAACCCGCCTGGACGCGTTCCTGTGTGATATGGTCTAGGTAATCCTGCTCCGGCAGGGGAATTGGACTAGATGATCTTTCGAGGTCCCTTCCAATCCCTAACATTCTGTGATTCTGTGATTCTGTGTTACCTGGCTGCTCTGCTGCTGGGATAACTGAGCCGATGGTTTTGAGTTACACGGTAGAGAAGCCAAGCAGCTGGGACCAATGGCTAGAGAAGCAGGTATTGAGAGGGGTCTTGCAAGTGGTGCAGAGCCCCTCACTCTCTGGCGGCGACTCCTGCAAAGCATAAGGAAAAGGTATCCCTTTAGGGATGATGCCATATACCACCCAGGCAAGTGGACAACCTTTGAGAGAGGTGTTAAGAATCTTGGGGAAATAGCTGTGCAGGAGCTGATTTTTGCTGATCTGGATGACCCACAGACACCAGTAGATCCAGATGCACTCAGAGTTACTGGACCCATGTGGCACAAGTGGGCACTGAGCACACCACAGTCGTACGCCAACACATCAGCATTATTTATCTGGGCAGATGCTGACGCACCAACGGTGGGTGATGTAGGTAATCAGATGCAGCAGTATGCAGACAATCTCTCTTCCTCCCCACAGGCCAACGTCTCGGCTGTGGAAAAAACGTCTGACAAATCCACAGAGCTGCTCGGTGAGGTGTTGGAAAAATTGTTTCAGATGGAGGACAGACCCTGCTCCCCACCTGCACCGAAGAATGTCTCAGCTGTCAGAAGACAGTGTTCTCCTGCAAGACCTGCTCAGGAGAGACGGTATACATCATGAGGCACCCTGTGGCTTTTCCCGCGTGACCATGGAGAAGACATGAGAAAATGGGATGGAAAACCCACCTCGGCTTTACAGACACGTGTATGTGAGTGGCAAGGTGAACCGATTAGGAATGGGGCTTCTTCCAGGTAATTTGTTGCTCCAGTTTCCAATAGGAAGCTCTCCAGACAGCATAGATGGGCTTCAGATCCCTATTTACCAGACACGAATAACAGGGATCAAATCTACGTGAGCTGCTTGAACCAAGATGTCGATAATGAACTCTATGTTCAGGATTAAAGGGGCCCTGCCTCCAGCCAGGTGGAGGATAGGGACAACCGTGTGTTCTGGACTGTGTGGGTTCGATGCTCTGGCACATCAAAACCACAGCATTATAGGGCTTTAGTGGACACTGGTGCACAATGCACCATAACACCGTCAAACTATAAAGGGACTGAATCGATTTCTATCTCTGGCGTGACAGGGGGCTCCCAAGAGCTGACTGTAGTGGAAGCTGAAGTGAACCTGACTGGGACTGAGTGGCAGATGCACCCTATTGTGACTGGCCCAGATGCCCCTTGCGTTCTTGGTATAGATTACCTGAGAAGAGGGTATTTCAAGGACCCAACAGGGTACCGGTGGAGAAGAGAAGGCTCTGGGGAAACCTCTTAGCAGCCTTCCAGTATCTGAAGGGGGCCTACAGGAAAGCGGGAGAGGGGCTTTTTACAAGGGCAAGTAGTGAGAGGACAAGGGGGAACAGTTTTTAAATTGAAAGAGGGGAGATTTAGATTAGATATTAGGAAGAAATTCTTCCCTGTGAGGGTGGTGAGACACTGGCCCAGGTTGCCCAGAGAAGCTGTGGCTGCCCCTCCCTGGCAGTGTTCAAGGCCAGGTTGGATGAGGCTTTGAGCAACCTGGTCTAGTGGAAGGTGTCCCTGCCCACGGCAGGGGGGTTGGAACTAGATGATCTTTAAGGTCCCTTCCAACCCAAACCATTCTATGATTCTATGATTTGGTATAGCGGCCGTGGAGACAGAAGAAATTAGACAGCTGTCTACCCTGCCTGGTCTATCAGAGGGCCCTTCTATTGCAGGGCTGCTGAGGGTCGAGAAGCAAAAGGTGCCCATTGCTACTACAACGGTCCACAGACGGCAATAGCGGACTGTCAGAGACTCACTGATTCCCATCCACGAGCTGATCTGTCAACTGGAGAACCAAGGAGTCATCAGCAAACTCACCCTTCAACAGTCCCATATGGCCGGTGCGAAAGTCTAATGGGGAGTAGAGACTAACTGTGGGCTATCGTGGCCTCAATGAAGTCACACCGCCGCTGAGCGCTGCCATACTGGACATGTTAGAACTCCATTATGAACTGGAGTCAAAGGCAGTGAAGTGGTATGCCACGACTGATACTGCAAATGCATTTTTCACCATTCCTTTGACAGTGGAGTGTAGGCAACAGTTTGCTTTCACCTGAAGGGGCATCCAGTACACCTGGAATTGACTGCACCAGGACTGGAAACATAGCCCCTGATTTGCCATGGACTGGTCCAGACTGCACTGGAAAAGGGTGGAGCTCCAGAATACCTGCAATGCATTGATGACATCATTGTATGCCGTAATACAGCAGGAGAAGGTTTTGAGAAAGGGGAAAAAGTCATTCAAATCCTTCTAGAAGCTGGTTTTGCCATCAAACGCAGAGAGGTCAAGGGACCTGCAAAAGAGATCCAGTTCTTAGGGATCAAGTGCCAAGATGGCCACTGTCAGATCCCAATGGATGTGATCAACAAAATACAGCCATGTCTCTGCCAACTAACAAAAAGGAGATTGTTGAAGAAAATTGGCAGAGTCCGGGTCTCTAGGTTTGCTGACTCTTTATTAAAGCAACTCAGAGTTGAACCACCACCGCAGTGAATGGTACCTGACTCAAATTCACTATCAGTTTATATAGAAACTAATAACTAATTACATCACAAACTTCTCACGAGCTTCTGTTAGAAATCCACTAACTATTTCCAATTCCTCTTTCTTCCTTCGTCAAGAGTCCACAAAAATCCATTGTCAGGAGTCCACCAAAGTCCATTCTTCTCCATTGGTTAGCTCATCTTTATGTTCTGGTTCCACTCCGGCTCCGGTCGACACCCCATCCTTAATGTTCTTGCTGTGATCATCATCCTGTCTTGATCTGGGTTGACCAGAGTCTGGTTTCCACTGCCAGCATCTCCTAAGTATTAACCTAAAATAGCTAAAGTCTATTTAGAACTTTATTTCTATTAATGTTTATTTCTAAGTATCCTGTATTTCTTTTAAGGTAAAGAAAAGGTTAATCATACATCCCCTTTACTAAAATCATCAGAAGGTAATATTTCTAGGCCTACTCCTGCTTAGCTACTCATTAAGCTTTGATTGATGATTTGTTCAGTCATAGGTCAGGATTACACAAGGAGCTTTGAGAACAATATTCATGGATTGTAAAAGCCCACCTGTGTTTATCAGATTGACTTATATTTATTATTCTGTTCTTAATTCATGAGAATTAATTCTGTAACAATTTATGTGAAAACTTCTACCACAGAGACACAGGCTTTCCTAGGCTTCTGGAGGATGCACATTCCCCATTACAGTCAGATTGTGAGCCCTCTCTGTGAAGTAACTTGGAAGAATAGTGACTTTAAATGGGGCCCTGAGCAACAACAGGCTTTCGAGCAAGTTAAACAAGAGATAGTCCATGCAGTGGCCCTTGGACGAGTCCGGACAGGACTAGAAGTAAAGAACGTCCTCTATACCGCAGCCGGGGAGAACAGTCCTACCTGGAGCCTCTGGCAAAAGGCACCGGGAGAGACTCGAGGTCAACCCCTGGGATTTTGGAGCCGGGGATACACAGGATCAGAGGGCCGTTATACTCCAACTGAAAAAGAGATACTGGCAGCCTATGAAGGAGATCGAGCTGCCTCAGAAGTAATTGGCACTGAGGTGCAGCTTCTCCTGGCACCCGGATTGCCAGTGTTGAACTGGATGTTTAAAGGACAGACCCCCCTCTACATATCGTACAACTGATGCTACATGGAGTTAGTGGGTTGCATTCGTTACTCAGCAGGCCTGAATAGGGAGCCTCAATGGCCCAGGGATTCTGGAAGTAATCATGGTCTGGCCAGAAGGCAAAGATTTTTGGAATGTCGCCAGAGGAGGAGGTCATGCACGCTGAAGAGGCCCCACCACACAATAAACTACCAGAAAATGAGAAGCATCGTGCCTTGTTCACCAATGGATCTTGTCGTATTGCAGGCAAACAGCGAAGGTGGAAAGCTGCTGTGTGGAGTCTTACGCAATGAGTGGCAGAAGTGGCTGAGGGAGGAGGTGAGTCGAGTCAGTTTGCAGAAGTAAAAGCTATCCAGCTGGCTCTAGATATTGCTGAGCAAGAAAAATGGCCAGTACTCTACCTGTATACTGACTCGTGGATGGTAGCAAATGCCCTGTGGGGATGGCTGAAGCACTGGAAGAAAAACAACTGGCAGTGCAGAGGCAAACCCATCTGGGCAGCCGAATTATAGCAGGCTATTGCTACCCGATTAGAGAAGCTGGTTGTGAAGGTACGTCATGTAGATGCTCACGTACCCAAGAGTCGAGCCACTGAGGAACAGCAAAACAACCAGCAAGTGGATCAAGCCACTAAGATTAAAGTGTCCCAAGTAGATCTGGACTGGCAGCATAAAGGTGAATTATTTTTAGCTTGGTGGGCCCATAATACATCAGGTCATCAAGGCAGAGATGCAACATACAGATGGGCCCGTGACTGAGGGGTGGATTTGACCATGGACACTATTGCACAGGTCATCCACGAATGTGAAACTTGTGCCGCAATTAAACAAGCCAAATGACTAAAACCCCTGTGGTATGAAGGATGATGGCTAAAAAATAAGCATGGAGAGGCTTGGCAGATTGATTACATCTTGCTTCTACCAACCCGCCAAGGCAAGCGCTATGTGCTCACGATGGTGGAAGCAAGTACCGTCTGGTTAGAAACATACCCCGTGCCTCATGCCACTGCCTGTAACACTGTTATGGGCCTTGAGAAGCAGATTTTGTGGTGACATGGCAGTCCAGAAAGAATCAAGTCATACACCAGGACTCCTTTCCAAAATAGTCTCGTAGACACCTGGGCTAAAGAGCCTGGTATTGAATGGATAGATCACATCCCCTACCATGCACCAGCCACCGGGAAAGTGAAACGATGTAATGGACTGTTGAAGACTACACTGAAGGCGATGGGTGATGGGACTTTCAAAAACTGGGATGAACACTTAGCAAAGGCCACCTGGTTAGTTAATACCAGGGGATCTGTCAGTCAGGCTGGTCAGGCTCAGTCCGAGGTGTTGCGCACCGTAGAGGGGGATAAAGTCCCTGTGGTTCATGCAAGAAATATGTTGGGGAAAACAGTTTGGATTACTCCTGCCTCGAGCAAAGGCAAACCTAAGCGTGGAATTGCTTTTGCTCAAGGACCTGGGTGCACATGGTGGATGATGCAGGAGGATGGGGAAGTTAAATGTGTACCCCAAGGAGATTTGATTCTGGGCGAGAATAGCCAATAACTGTATTATGCTAATTGTCATTTAAGAATCACCCCAGACAGTGAACATGGGCTGCATCAGATGCAACAGCTGCAAGCTACAGATGCAATAGATCATCCTGCTGTGCCCAACTTCACCAGTCCTGGTTCCAATCTACTGACTGAGTGAATCCCACATCAATTCTCTCCTGCCCTGAGAGACTATTATGAGACATGGAACCCATGGATTTGGACTAAATTAATTCAATGGACAACTTGGAGGGATAGCCCATAGTCTAAAGAGAATATCTGTGTGTATATATGGATAAAATGGGGAAAATAGTAGTGACTTGATGTAAATGATATAGAATAAGGGGTGGAATCCTGTCCTGGTTTCATGGGATAAAATTTATAGAATCAAGTTTCTGTTAGATTTTTGTTTCAGTTTGTGGCCAGCCATGGTGATCAGGGCCATTAGCAGCTAAACCCAGGGCAGCTGACCCATGCTGGCCCACAGGTGTACTCTATATCATTAACAGTCAAGCTCACTACAAAAGGGAGGGCTCGCTGGGGAGGAGCAGGTCTCTTTTTCCTCTCCCCTCTTCTAGCCTCCCTCTTTCTCATTCCCAATGATGGGTATTCCTGGAACAACCTGCTGCAGCTCTCTAAGTATACTTTTGGGTGTTTTGTGTTATTCTTGATATGGTTTTCTTGATTTCATTAAATCTGTTCAACTTTAACCTGTGAGTTTTCCCAGTTCCCTTCTTTGGCTGGGGAAGGGACATTGGGTGAGAGAAAAACTATTTCATAAAATCATAGAATTGTTAAGGTTGGAAAAGACTTAAAAGATCATCAAGCCCAACCATTGACCCAATGCCACCATGCCCGCTAAACCATGTCCTGAAGTGCCACATCTAGAGGTTTTTTGAACACCTCCAAGGATGGTTAATCCACCACCTCCCTGGGCAGCCTGTTTCATTGCCTAATGACTCTTTCAGTGAAGAAATTCTTCCTAAGATCCAGCCTGAACCTCCCCTGGCATAAATTAAGGCCATTTCCTCTTGTCCTATCACTGGTTACCTGGGAGAAGAGACCAACCCCCACCTCACCACAACCTCCTATCAGGTAGATGTAGAGGGCAATAAGGTCTCCACTCAGTCTCCTCTTCTGCCAACTGAACAACCTCAGTTCCCTCAGCTGCTCCTCATAACTGTTATTGTTTAGCCCTGGGTGCGGGCTGAACGAAGACACCGGGCCATAGTCAGTTGAACCTGTTTCACAGGTCACCTGGAGCAGGAGCTGCATGGTCTCCTGCACAGAGGGATGGGGTGTGGAGCAGCATAGCAGCCGCACGGCCCACAGCAAGGAGGGCTGCAGCATGCTGGAGCAGGATGAGGAGGAGCAGCAGGGCCTCTAGGAGAGGTCAGGTGGACAGCCCTGGCCATGCCTGCCCAATGGACACACCACCCAGCACAGCCCTGCGCATGAAGCCATGGCTGCTAGGGACAAGGGACACCCATGACCAACAGGACCAGGACAGGGCTCCTGCTCCCCAGCAGGGAGCACCCACAGAGCAGCTCCATCACACCCACAGCAAACACCCTGGCTCGGCAGGGACTGCCACGCTTGGCCTCCCCATGACGCTGCCAGGCAAGAGCATCCCCAGGGACAGACACAGTGGAGACCCCCAGCATCCCCAGGCGCTTCTCCTGCCACCAACCCAGCGCCACCCCCAGAGAGAGCAGGAGCGGCGCACCCCACGTCACAAGGAAACGGCCACACGTCCCACCCGCTGCAACGCCAAACTACTTGTCTTTATTCAAGCTGGGAAAAGCAGCCTCTGCCCCAACGACACCAGGCCCATGACGGGATGTCTCCAGCCCACGAGCACGCGGGCACTCAGCAGGAGCAATGCTTCCACTCCTGCTGTCACAGCACCTGAGGATGGCAGAGGCAGGGAGGGGAGAGGACGTGAGGAGATGGTTCCAGGAGCCAGAAGCGAAGGGGATGTCCTGCTCGCAGAGTTCAGGGTCTCAGCCCCGCAGACTGTACAAAAAAAGCAGCGAAGCATGTCACCTGTTGTAACTTACTTTTCTCTTCCTCCCACTCTCTCCCACCCCCCTGCCATGACAAGCAAGTGTAGGGTGCAAGAGAATCAGGCTAAATTCCTCACTGCTTATGAGTGAAGAGCCGAAGGGGGGTCGCACCTGCAGGGAGAAGCAGACAGGGCAGGTGACCCAAGATTGACCAACAAGGTATTCCATCCCATACACGTCATTCTCACTTTCCTATTTATCACTAACCCACTGCCTCCTGGAGGTGGGGCCCAGGAGGGAGGGGCCCTCCTGTCTCCCACTGATTGGTACCAGCTTTGCCAATTTTCCAGTTAAAAGCCTGCAGGTGTGATGGCAGGGAGCTACTGCATTTTCCCCTCTGCCTGTGCTGGGGGGAGCAACTCTGCCTAAGGAGGATTTCCAAGCTCTCGATCTTAGTTTTGTATATATTTGATTATTTCTATTATTCTTATTATACTCTGTTTCATTACTATAGTTTATTAAAACTGTTTTAATTTTCCAACCCGTTAAGTCTCTCTCCCTTTTCCCTTTCCCTTATGGTGGGTGGGGGGAGAGGGTTAACAGAGAGCATCTGCCACAGGTTTAATAGCTGGCCCAGCTTTAAACCGTGACAAGGGTGCAAGAGAATCAGGCTCAATGGAGGAGACCTTCAGACCTCATTGCAGACAGTTTGGACCCGTGTTATCATAGAAGCATAGAATAGTTTGGGATGGAAGGCAGCTTTAAAGGGCATCAAGTCCAACACCCCTGCAGTGAGCAGGGACATCTTCAAGGATTATCTTAGTGTTGGCAGCCCTTACTCCCAGTCTACGCAGATGCAACAAAAGCAGATCATGTCCACAATGCTGTCCAAGGACAGGGAATGCTTCACTCTTTGCTAGCTTGGGAGAGCCCTCTGCAAAGCCCGAATGAGTCTCATGGGGCTGAAGGAGAGTGGGGAGGTGCTGCCTGACCTTGGGCTCCCAAACCCACAAGGGCTAGTCCCTTCCTTCTTGGGCCTCTCCCACAAAGCATAAATGCAGAAGAGTATTTACCAGGCATTGGCTAGAAAGGAATTTTTAACAGATATTCCTGTGGACAAAGGAGGAAGCTCTTTCCTCAGCCAGGAATCTACACCTTACCTTCTGCAGCATTGTTGAAAGGCCGAACATTTTCCAACACGTCTTGTAGGGTAGGGGCAGCGCCCGAAAGTGCAGAATCCCCTTCTTAGTCTGCATGTGATCGAGTTTCCTGTTGCCAAAGGGAATAATATGCAGAAAATAATTAAAGTGATAGTGTGGTATAGCAGTGTGAGGTTGCAGAAAGGCTGACACTCCCCACGCATTTCAGCTGAAAATACGGGCTCAGCTTCAGCCTTTCCATAGCTGTGCCTTCAATAGCAACGTGCCTCACCTAGAAGGACTTTTTCACACCAAAGCAGGTGCACACAAGAACAGACATTGAGAAGGACCAGCATAAGGTCAAGGAAGAGCCATGCACGCTCCTCAGCTGCATGTCCACCACTGCCTGGACCAGCAGAGCAAGCAAGCAGGGCACTCCTCGAATCCCACATCCCTGTCGTGGCTGCACCCCACATTTGAGTGACCTCTGATGGAAAGTCCTTGCCCAGCCCTTATAGGAATCATGCCTTGGGGTAATGAGGTTTTGGGACACCAAGCTGAGACACCACTAGATGGGAAGGGACAGCTTTGTGACCCAGGCAACTCACCGAGCCAACAACCCCCTGGGGTTCTCTCCCATCACTGCTCAGGGCAAAAGATCACCCAGAGACACCCAAAGACAAACAGCTGAGTACATGGTTGGAGCCTGAAACCGAATCCCTTCCTGACCCACAGAAGAAGCCAGGCTTCTATTTCCAGGGGCTCTCTCCACCTCCAGTTCATGTCCTCTTGGAAAGGCACTCAGGAAATGCCTTTCTCTCAATCCCCCCCAAACATTGCGTCGCTCCAACTAATGTGGTCCCTTCACAGGACATGGAAAACCCCACTGATGGGGGCTCATATCTCACCCATCTCCCCGCTTCCTCTCTCACTTGCAGCAGCCTGGATCAACAGGAGGAAGAAGGGGAAGAGCAGGTACAGGATCTTCATGGCTCACACCTGTCCCAAGTCTTCACGGGGCTGCAGAGGAGGGACACCAAGGCAACAAGGACATTGAGGACCCCAGGTGGTCAGAAGCCTGGGCACTGTGCTATACCCAGCTGCAGAGGGGCTACCTCCAACTAAATCGGACTCTGAAATTCCACACTGTGGAATTTAGGGAAAGGCTTGTGCCTCGAGAGGCCATGCTATATGAAGGGTTAGTTGGCGCTCCCCATCACCTCAGCCAGTCCAAAGCTGGCTGCCCAAAACACCCTGCCCAATCACCTCTGCTTTCCTGGGCTCAGGAAAGTCCTCCCAGCTTGGCTTGGGAGTGCCCATCCTCAACTCAAGACCATTCCCAGCCTTCCCAGCAAAGATACTCCACAGTCCCACAATTACTGCCCCCGCCCTGTGCAGCACTGACCCAGGGAGGAGCAAGAGGGCAGGGAAGTGTCTTGGTGGCCAGAAATGGAAACACAAATCAACCTTTTGAGTGAAGTGAAAGCCTGAAAGGATGGAAAAAATCTCTGTACTGCCATGGGAAGAGTAACTCCTTACTTTGCTGAGGAAAGTCCCCATTCCTCCAGAACAGTAGATCTTGGGTCCCTCCTCCAGCATCAAGGCACCTTTCCAGTCTCTCCTGTACTCAGGAAAATCTGATTCCATCTCCCACGTGTTCTGGGCTCTTAGACTCATATGAAGCTTTTCATTCTCTTTCCTAGTCATCTCTGGTGGCCTATTTATATGCACAAATACTTCCAGCAGTTTGTCATTTATATGAGTCTAGGCTGGTGGGACTTGAACAGAGAAGCTGAATGGGCAGCTTTCCAGGAAGAGACCCCGCAGTTACCTACCTGAGGGAGGTCTTGGTGTTCAGACAGTAACAAACCCGACAGGAATTAGTCACGCCCAGATGTCCTTGGGGTCAGGGAATCTTGCTTTGCTCAAAACACCCTGGTTTTATACCATGGCTGATGGGTGGGACATGTGCTTATTCTTGCTGACACGTCTCCCCTTGGCCAATCAGAAAGTGATCAGTCTGCATGGGGATGGTGGGGTTGTACCTCGTCCCTCCCTGCTGCAGTGGGAGAGGTTGAGGTGCCTCCTGAGGGCTGTTGCAGTCTTCATTGTTATCCTCATGCACACGTCTTGTGACACCCCGTGGCACAGCGGGCACACGGGCTTGGCATGAACTGCCTGGGATGGACCAAGCAGACTGGTTTGTGCAGCGAATAGCAGCAACAAGGAAAAGGTTTCCTTCGTTGTGTCCTCTCACTTTATTGATGACATAAATAATCGGCGAGCGTGAGATGAGCAAGATCATGCTGAATATTGCAAACCTGCTCACCTCCGTACGTTGTGAGGAAAGCTTTGCCTCTCCTTTCACTTCAAGAGGTTTTTCTGGGTAGTTTAGAAATGACACTTTAACTACTGGAGGAATACACGTGTATGAGCTGGTGAATGCACAGAAACACACCCATCTCTCAGCTCGCTCCCTCCACGTCACTCATCTACACATGACGGAGAACAGAAAAGGTCACAAATTCTAGACAAAATTCAGTCTTTCCCTTTTTCTTCCTCTTTCCCTTCCTTTCCTCCCTGTCTGCGCTCTGAAACTCATGAGGTGACTGTTCGCAGCACCACCAGTCCGGTTTGAGATGTTTGAGGAGCCCTCTGGGGGGTGGAACAGATTGGCACTGCAGAGATGGAGGGTGCTCGTGGTGACTGCTGCAGGCTCAATATAATGAGAGGTGAGCACAGGTGGAGGAAAGGCCACGGCAGGCAGGGAGGATCTGAACATCCCTCACCATCTCTCTGGTTCAGGAAAGCAATGGCAGTGAAGGCTTTGCCTTCTTGGAAGTGAAAGCCTTCACTGAAACAGCCAGGGTTACTAGTTGCTCCCACACACACACATGTGCATGGACACATACGTGTATTGAACCACTCAGGGAACCTAAAGCATGAAGTTTGCTTTTGCAGAGAGGCAGAGGTCACTGCCTGTGATGGAGAAGAGCGTTGTCAGCCCAGATTGCCTCCAGCTGGGCAGAGAGGAGAAAACACCCTGCTTACTCCCCATGGGACGACAAATTGGGACATTTCCAGACCTTAGTCAATGGGAGCTGCTTCACAGGTCACCTGGAGCAGGAGCTACATGGCCTCCTCCTCCTCCTGTGCCGTGGGATGGGGTGTGGAGCAGCATAGCTGCCGCATGGCCCACAGCAAGGAGGGTTGCAGCATGCTGGAGCAGGACGAGGAGGAGCAGCAGGGCCTCTAGGAGAGGTCAGGTGGACAGCCCTGGCCATGCCTGCTCAATGGACACACCACCCAGCACAGCCCTGCGCATGAAGCCATAGCTGCTAGGGACAAGGGACACCCATGACCAACAGGACCAGGACAGGGCTCCTGCTCCCCAGCAGGGAGCACCCACAGAGCAGCTCCATCACACCCACAGCAAACACCCTGGCCTGGCAGGGACTGCAAGGCTTGGCCTCCCCATGACGCTGCCAGGCAAGAGCATCCCCAGGGACAGACACAGTGGAGACCCCCAGCATCCCCAGGCGCTTCTCCTGCCACCAACCCAGCGCCACTCCCAGAGAGAGCAGGAGCTGCGCACCCCACGTCACAAGGAAACGGCCACACGTCCCACCCACTGCAATGCCAAACTACTTGTCTTTATTCAAGCTGGGAAAAGCAGCCTCTGCCCCAACGACACCAGGCCCATGACGGGATGTCTCCAACCCACGAGCACGCGGGCACTCAGCAGGAGCAGCACTTCCACTCCTGCTGTCACAGCACCTGAGGATGGCAGAGGCAGGGAGGGGAGAGGACGTGAGGAGATGGTTCCAGGAGCCAGAAGCGAAGGGGATGTCCTGCTCGCAGAGTTCAGGGTCTCAGCCCCGCAGACTGTACAAAAAAAGCAGCGAAGCACGTCACCTGTTGTAACTTACTTTTCTCTTCCTCCCACTCTCTCCCACCCCCCTGCCATGACAAGCAAGTGTAGGGTGCAAGAGAATCAGGCTCAACGGAGGAGACCTTCAGACCTCATTGCAGACAGTTCGGACCCGTGTTATCATAGAAGCATAGAATAGTTTGGGATGGAAGGCAGCTTTAAAGGGCATCAAGTCCAACACCCCTGCAGTGAGCAGGGACATCTTCAAGGGTTATCTTGGTGTTGGCAGCCCTTACTCCCAGTCTATGCAGATGCAACAAAAGCAGATCATGTCCACAATGCTGTCCAAGGACAGGGAATGCTTCACTCTTTGCTAGCTTGGGAGAGCCCTCTGCAAAGCCCGAATGAGTCTCATGGGGCTGAAGGAGAGTGGGGAGGTGCTGCCTGACCTTGGGCTCCCAAACCCACAAGGGCTTGTCCCTTCCTTCTTGGGCCTCTCCCACAAAGCATAAATGCAGAAGAGTATTTACCAGGCATTGGCTAGAAAGGAATTTTTAACAGATATTCCTGTGGACAAAGGAGGAAGCTCTTTCTTCAGCCAGGAATCTACACCTTACCTTCTGCAGCATTGTTGAAAGGCCGAACATTTTCCAACACGTCTTGTAGGGTAGCGGCAGTGCCCGAAAGTGCAGAATCCCCTTCTTAGTCTGCATGTGATCGAGTTTCCTGTTGCCAAAGGGAATAATATGCAGAAAATAATTAAAGTGATAGTGTGGTATAGCAGTGTGAGGTTGCAGAAAGGCTGACACTCCCCACGCATTTCAGCTGAAAATACGGGCTCAGCTTCAGCCTTTCCATAGCTGTGCCTTCAATAGCAACGTGCCTCACCTAGAAGGACTTTTTCACATCAAAGCAGGTGCACACAAGAACAGACATTGAGAAGGACCAGCATAAGGTCAAGGAAGAGCCATGCACGCTCCTCAGCTGCATGTCCACCACTGCCTGGACCAGCAGAGCAAGCAAGCAGGGCACTCCTCGAATCCCACATCCCTGTCGTGGCTGCACCCCACATTTGAGTGACCTCTGATGGAAAGTCCTTGCCCAGCCCTTATAGGAATCATGCCTTGGGGTAATGAGGTTTTGGGACACCAAGCTGAGACACCACTAGATGGGAAGGGACAGCTTTGTGACCCAGGCAACTCACCGAGCCAACAACCCCCTGGGGTTCTCTCCCATCACTGCTCAGGGCAAAAGATCACCCAGAGACACCCAAAGACAAACAGCTGGGTACACGGTTGGAGCCTGAAACCAAATCCCTTCCTGACCCACAGAAGAAGCCAGGCTTCTATTCCTAGGGGCTCTCTCCACCTCCAGTTCATGTCCTCTTGGAAAGGTACTCAGGAAATGCCTTTCTCTCAATCCCCCCCAAACATTGCGTCGCTCCAACTAATGTGGTCCCTTCACAGGACATGGAAAACCCCACTGATGGGGGCTCTCACATCTCACCCGTCTCCCCGCTTCCTCTCTCACCTGCAGCAGCCTGGATCAACAGGAGGAAGAAGGGGAAGAGCAGGTACAGGATCTTCATGGCTCACACCTGTCCCACGTCTTCACGGGGCTGCAGAGGAGGGACACCAAGGCAATAAGGACATTGAGGACCCCAGGTGGTCAGAAGCCTGGGCACTGTGCTATACTAAGCTGCAGAGAGGCTACCTCCAACTAAATCGGACTCTGGAATTCCACACTCTGGAATTTAGGGAAATGCTTGTGCCTCGAGAGGCCATGCTATATGAAGGGTTAGCTGGTGCTCCCCATCACCTCAGCCAGTCCAAAGCTGGCTGCCCAAAACACCCTGCCCAATCACCTCTGCTTTCCTGGGCTCAGGAAAGTCCTCCCAGCTTGGCTTGGGAGTGCCCATCCTCAACTCAAGACCATTCCCAGCCTTCCCAGCAAAGACACTCCACAGCCCCACAATTACTGCCCCTTCCCTGTGCAGCACTGACCCAGGAAGGAGCAAGAGAGCAGGGAAGTGTCTTGGTGGCCAGAAATGGAAACACAAATCAACCTTTTGAGTGAAGTGAAAGCCTGAAAGGATGGAAAAAATCTCTGTACTGCCATGGGAAAAGTATCTCCTTACTTTGCTGAGGAAAGTCCCTATTCCCCCCAGAACAGATCATCTCAGGTCCCTCCTCCAGCATCAAGACACTTTTCCAGTCTCTCATGTACTTAGGAGACCTTAGTTCCACCTTCCACATGTTCCGGGCTCTTAGATTCATATGAAGGTTTTTATTCTCTTTCCTAGTCATCTCTAATGGCCTAATCATATGGACAGATACATCCAGAAGTTTGTCATTTAGATGAGTCTAGGCTGTTGGGACTTGAACAGAGAAGATGAATGTGCAGCTGTCTTCATTTAGCCCACACCCAGGGCTAAACCATAGCAGTTTTTCTCTCACCAGTTGTCCCTTCCCCAAATGAGGAAGGGAATTGGGAAAAAGGGGAAAGAGACTTGTAGGATGAAGTTAACCACATTTAATGAAATGAAGAAATCAATATAAATGAGAACACAAAACAGACAAAAGTATACTTGTCCACACATCACTAGCCAGTTGCTCTAGCAATCACAATGAGGAAGAAGGAGGAGAGTCAAGGAGAGCAGGGACAGCCCCACTTCTTCTTAGCAAACCCTCTCTTTTATGGTGAGCTCAATGTCAATGATATAGAATACAACTGTGGGCCAGCCATGGTCAGCTGCCCCAGACTTAACTGCTGAGGGCCTTGATCACCATGGCTGGCCACAAACTTAAACAAAATCCTAGTGAAACCAGGACAGCAGCTTTCCAGAAAGAGACCCCACAGTTACCTACCTGATGGAGGTCTTGGTGTTCAGAAGACAGTAATAAACCCAACAGGAATCACTTGCATCCAGATGCCCTTGGGTCCAAGGAGTACTGTTTTGGCCAAAACACCCTGGTTTTATACAGAATCACAGAATCACAGAATGTTAGGGATTGGAAGGGACCTCAAAAGATCATCTAGTCCAATCCCCCTGCCGGAGCAGGATTGCCTAGACCATATCACACAGGAACGCGTCCAGGCGGGTTTTGAATGTCTCCAGAGAAGGAGACTCCACAACCTCTCTGGGCAGCCTGTTCCAGTGTTCAGTCACCCTCACCGTAAAGAAGTTTTTCCTCATATTTATGTGGAACCTCCTGTGTTCCAGCTTGCACCCATTGCCCCTTGTCCTGTCAAGGGATGTCACTGAGAAGAGCCTGGCTCCATCCTCATCACACTTGCCCTTTACATATTTATAAACATTAATGAGGTCACCCCTCAGTCTCCTCTTCTCTAAGCTAAAGAGACCCAGCTCCCTCAGCCTCTCCTCAGAAGGGAGATGTTCCACTCCCTTAATCATCTTCTGGGCTGTGCGCTGGACTCTCTCTAGCAGTTCCCTGTCCTTCTTGAACTGAGGGGCCCAGAACTGGACACAATATTCCAGATGCGGCCTCACCAGGGCAGAGTAGAGGGAGAGGAGAACCTCTCTCAACCTGCTGACCACACCCCTTCTAATCCACCCCAGGATGCCATTGGCCTTCTTGGCCACAAGGGCACACTGCTGGCTCATGGTCATCCTGTTGTCCACTAGGACCCCCAGGTCCCTTTCCCCTATGCTGCTCTCCAACAGCTCTGTCCCCAACTTGTACTGGTACATGGGGTTGTTCTTGCCCAGATGCAGGACTCTACACTTGCCCTTGTTATATTTCATTAAATTTCTCCCCGCCCAACTCTCCAGCCTGTCCAGGTCTCTCTGAATGGCTGCGCAGCCTTCTGGTGTGTCAGCCACTCCTCCCAGTTTTGTGTCATCAGCGAACTTGCTGACAGCGCACTCTATTCCCTCATCCAAGTCATTAATGAATATATTGAATAGTACTGGTCCCAGTACCGACCCTTGAGGGACTCCGCTAGACACAGACCTCCAACTGGACTCTGTCCCATTGACCACCACTCTCTGGCTTCTTTCCTTCAGCCACTTCACAATCCACCTCACTACCCGATCACCCAGACCACACTTCCTCAGTTCAGCTGCGAGGATGCTGTGGGAGACCGTGTCAAACGCTTTACTGAAATCGAGATAGACCACATCCACAGCTTTACCATCATCTGTCCACCGGGTTATGTCCTCATAATAGGCTATCAAGTTGGTTAAGCATGACTTCCCCTTGGTGAAGCCATGCTGAGTGCCCCTAATGATCCCCCTGTCCTTAATGTGCCTAGAGACAGCACCAAGGACAAGTTGTTCCATCACCTTTCCGGGGATGGAGGTGAGGCTGACCGGTCTATAGTTCCCCGGGTCCTCCTTCTTGCCCTTTTTGAAGACTGGAGTGACATTCGTTTTCCTCCAGTCCTCAGGCACCTCTCCCGTTGCCCACGACTTAGCAAAGATGATGGAGAGTGGCCTAGCAATGACTTCCGCCAGCTCCCTCAGCACCCACGGGTGCATCCCATCAGGGCCCATGGATTTATGGACGTCCAGATTGCTTAATTGGTCCCTGACCCAGCCCTCATCTACCAAGACAGATTCCTCCTCTATCCTGAGTTCTTCTGGGGCCTCAGGGGTCCGGGGCTCCTCAGGACAGCCTCCAGCAGTATAGACAGAGACAAAGAAGGCATTCAGTAACTCCGCCTTCTTTGTATCCTCTGTCTCCAGGACCCCCACCTCATTCATCAGTGGGCCTACATTGCCTCTAGTGTTGGCTTTACCTGCAATGTATTTGAAGAAGCCCTTTCTGTTGTCCTTGACCTCTCTTGCAAGGTTTAATTCCAAGGAGGCCTTAGCTTTCCTAGTTGCCTCCCTACATCCTCTGACAACAGACTTATATTCCTCCCAAGTGGCCAGCCCCTCCTTCCACGATCTGTACACCCTCTTCTTCCACTTGAGTTTGCCCAGCAGTTCCCTGTTTAACCATGCAGGTCTCCTGGTACCCTTCCTTGACTTCCTACCTGCTGGGATGCTCTGATCTTGAGCTCAGAAGAAGCACCACTGCTGATGGGTGGGACATGCGCTTATTCCTGCTGACACGTCTCCCCTTGGCCAATCAGAAAGCAACCCATCTTGACGGGGATGATAGCGTTGCACCTTATCCCTCTGTGATGCAATGGGAGAGGCTGAGGTACTGCCTGGGGTTTGTTGCAGTCTTCACTGTTTTCCTCATGCAACACATCTTGTGACACCCCATGTCACAGCGGGCACGTGGGCTACGGTGGCTCAGCATGAACTGCCTGGGATGGACAAAGCAGTCTGGTTGATGTAGACACCAGTAGCAACCAGTCCCATAAAAGGATAAAATATTTGTGTCTTCCTTTCCTCCCAGTTTAGCTAGTTAAGCATGTAGTGTGTAACTTGCAGGGTCATGCAAATATTTTAATTTTCTCCTCTTTTAACATTACAAGAACAACTTCATCCTTCTCAACGCAACTTGCATTTGACGTGCGAGGAAGTGACAAGTCTAAGGCTAACTTTCTGATGGCTACTCAGATAAACAAACAGTGAACAGAGGGAAAGCCATCAGGTGAGACCACAGCTCACCTAATTCCGTCTGAATTCACTGCTCCTGAAACTGTTGTTCCTCATACAAAACCCACAAATGTGGTTTAATAGAAAAAGTCTCTGTGTAAAGGTATGCGCACTAAGGGAGACTATTGAATGAAGGTGGATAGGACTTATTAGGCCTTGGAGACATGGACTTCATCAAGAGAGTTCGTGGAGTTACAGGAATTATATGATGCTTCAGAAAGGTAAAGATCAAGATGGAGGAACAGGTCATGAGAAAAAGAGAAGCAACGGATGAAAGAGGTCAAGAACATGTAAGCAGGGTGCTGGTCAGCATGCTTCTCTGGCCATGCCCTACATGTGATCACCGTAATCCATCCTATATTCCTAGTAAACTTTATTTCTAACTATTTCTTATACAAACAGTCTGTCTATGGTATGTCTGCATGGTTGTACAGTCCTCTAGCAAACTTCAACCAGAGTGCTGGGTATGGGAGAGAGTACCAGGAGTGTTGGTCCACTGCTCAGAGAGACCAAAGCTCTGGGAGTTGGATCCTGGAGAGAATGAAGGGTCTTGAGGTTGAATACATCAGAGACAAAGGGTCTTGTGCCACCTATCAGAGAGACACATGATGGGGATTTTCCCCAAGCAGCATAGAAGGAGGATTGGGTGTCCATGGTGGTGTCTTTGGGGGTGTAAGGGTCCTGGGAGCATCCTCACTCCTGGAGGTTTGGTACCAGGCTCAGGACCAGTCCAGGGCCAGCACAGCCAAGGGCTGCTGATTATGGTGTGGAGCCGGCTTCCAGCCACACTGCAGGGAGGCCATGGCTGGGGCCAGCCCCGGCCCAGGGGAGCTGATTTGAGCTGGGGATCTTGTGCTGGACCCCACCAGAGCTGCAGCTTGGTTCTACTCATCCAGACCTGGACTTTGACCCACAGTTGACATCCTGTCCTGGCCTTGGCCCATCCCCACAGAGGTGACCATTGCCCTAAGATGAGGCTGCTCCCAGCCCCCCTGAGCTGCCCTGCTCCCTGGCTGGGGGCAGTGGCATGACCCCTGCCCTGCCAGACCCCATGGTGACTGTCCTATGGCAGTGCAGAGGCCACCCTCATGGCCCCCCTGAGCTGAGCATCATCAGCCTGTCCCAAGGCTCCCCAACAATGCTGACCCACAGCCTGGCCCTGGGGTCCTAACTGGCCCCCCATCCCAGTCCCAGGTCTTGAACCCCCCACCCCCAGCACTGACCCACAACTCAGTCCCAAGCTCCTGAGTGGCCCTTTGGCACACCCATCAGTCCCTATTTCCTCAGGACAGAATGGCTTGCCCCACCCCCTCAGCTACCCCTGGACCCCACAACAACCCCCTGGCGCCACATACCAAGGCCCCACAACTGGGGATGGACCCAAGGCCACCAGAGCAGCATGTCCTGTGAAACAGCCCCACAAGGACCCCTGACCCACCTTGAGACCCAGTGGACAACCAGCAGGCACCCACTGAAGTTAGGGAGTTCATAACAACCCCCTATCCCTGACCCTGAATGGAACGTGCAGGAATGCCCTTGCTGAGAGAGAAGTTGGTGTTGGGGTCGCTGTGGGTTGCCCACACCACTGGAGGGTTGGTGCTGTGGCTTGGGGCCAAGTTGGAGAGAGAGGATAGGTGCGGGTGGGGAGTGTGAGTATATTTGTGGGTCCGTGCCTATCGAGAATTCACCCCGTCTTCTCTGCGTTTCCCTGCAGGCAGAGAAAAGAGATGCACGCCTGCACGTCGCTCCCTGAGGACACACACACACACACACCGCGGCAGCAGGAATGCAAACCACCACCTTGTATTGGGGACACTGGGGTAAGGGATTCCCGCGGGACTGCAATCCCGTTGTCCGGGGTTGTCGTCACTCCCGGCGGTGCTGGGTGCCTCCGCTCAGCATCACCGTGACCACGCTGCGAGGGTCTCAGAGGGCTGCTTGGAGATTGGCACCAGGGACCCAGGAGCCCATCAGGGATACCATCGACTGCAGGAAGAAAGGTCTGGCAGTGTCTGTCCCAACCAGGGCAGCGGTGAGGGCTCAGGGGTGTCCCTGTGCCCTTGGGCTGTGTATTCTCCCCTCTTTCTCTAACAGCCTCACCTCTAACCCCAACAGGCAGCAACCTCAGCCCTTCAGGCAGCCCTGAACCTACCTCCGACAGCAGAAGTCTTGCTCAGAGCAAATGCCAATGCGACCGATCCCTGGAGGGCACGACTTGGGAGAGCAGAAGCCCCCGCGGCGCTCACAGTCCTGGGGCGATCCTCGAGCCAGGAACAGCCCTGCAGAGCGCAGAAAGAGGAGACCTTTGGCATGGCCCTTGCTGAGATGCTGAGCACAGCCCCTGGTCCCTGTGTGGCCAGTGTTAGCCCCGCCCTGACTGTCCCCTGCCATGAATGCCCGGGCAGGCGTCTGCAGCAGAAATCAAGGTGATGTTTATGGTACTTGGATGGGAGACGCTACCATCCCTCAGCAGCCTACCCGAGAGGCTCTCCAACACATCTGCTGGCTCCCTCCTGGCACAAGGGAGGACTCCGAGAGTGGAAGCAGGATCTGCCTTCCTCCCTCCTGCTCCTCTCCAGCAGGGCTGCTTTGCCCAGTGCTGCTGACTCAGAAAGGACAGGGCCAGGAGGTACGGAGAAGGTAGCAATCCTTGTCTGGGGAGCACAAGAGCTTTGTTACAAAGTCTCATCTCTTGTCCCAGCTGCAGAACCTGCAGCAGGAGCCTTTTCTTCAAGGTATGGAGTGTGAGGGACCCCAGGGGGGGATGCCACAGGAATCAGGAGAAATCACACGTGACTCCATCTCAGCTGGCAAATCCTCCCTACAAAACACTGCCAAAGGACAAATCCTCCACATTCCCCCCCCACATTTCTTACCTGCTGCTCCCTGGAGCATCAGGAGGAGAAGAGCGCAGAGGAGAGGCAGAATCCGCATGGCTGGGAGTCCCCGTCAGGGTCACAGCTCTGGGGTGAACAGAAAGGAGGCAGAGATGAATGGGAGGGTCCCTGCCTGTGTGTCGTGTAGCACCTGCACAGGGATGGGACTGAGGAGAGTGGACGGCCCGTCTGGGAGGAGATATGTCCAGTCACCGGTGGGAGGATGTCCTCGACAGCCCGGGGGTTGGAGCCTCCTGCAGCCGCTCAGCTCCTGGCGGCAGCAGCAGCAGTTTGGTCCCAGCCAGCTGGTCTATCCACGTGGCAAAGTTTCCCTTGAGATGGCTGACACCTCAGTACATCTGACTCAAAACCTTCTTTTCCTGCTTCTGCCCCCGCCAGAGGAAAAGAGGCATCGCTTTCCTCTCCTGACACCTCTGAGAAGGATTCCCAGTCCTCCAGCCCCGGGGTCTTGTGTCACCCCACCTTGCATAAGGGGCTTTTGACACTGTGGCTTGCTGGAGACGTCTTGGGACACACGGCATCCTTGTTCGTTAGACCTTGGCAAGCAATCTGCTTTCGCAACACAAAGGAGCTCTGTATTCCTCCCTGCAAGTGAAGCGTGTTCTCTGTGCTTCGGCTGAAAATAGCTGGGAAGATGCCACATGGGATGACATCTCCATCCAACTGGCAATCCTGTAAATGACAAGGTTTAATTGTGACTTTGTTGTGTTAAGATATTATTGTGTTAAGAGATTGTTGTGTTAAGAGTTCGTTAAGAGTTTGCTGTATGTAACCCTTTATTGGTTCTCAACACATCAGTGGTGCCATCTTCACATACTTTTCCAGCCTTGCTGCAGATTCATCAAGCATATGTATATATGTGTGTATATCTATAAAAAACACACTCATGCACAACGTATATTTGCTGAGTGGTTACATGAATACACCTTTTATCCTAATGCCTTCATTGCTCTTTCCTGCCTCAGTTTCTCTCCCCGGCGAAGGAAATTGCACCAAGTATTTGCAGGTCTGATTCTGGGGGGATCTCTTGGCAGCCAACGCTACTCTGCCGTGGTGGTCAGGAGCAGGGCGCTCAGGACAGTTCCTCTTTTCCTTCACCACCCCAAAACCAAGCTAGTGCATGTGTTGAAAAGCAACAGCACAGAGATGGAATTAATTGCCACCTTAATGAAATTCTGTAAAGAGCCCGACCACCAGATGCAGCTGCCCCCAGCCCATCTCCTCCTGTGGCTCTGATGCCACAACCACTCAGCAGACATAAAAAATATTTGGAGCAAGGTCTTCTCCCTTTTTCTGGCTGTAGCTGCAGGACCAGCATGCCAGTAGGGCAAGTGACAGTCGTTGCCTGGCAGGAGGGTGCTGTGCTGCACACCCGAGTTTTGGGTTTAGAAGAGTACTCATGATCTTCCCAGCTACCAGGGGCTGGGGATTTCATCAGTGGAGGTTAGCAGCTGGGCCTCTCCTTCTCCCACCTTGTCAGGATGCTTGTGTGATCCAACCACCGCAGAAATGGTGGAAGACAGCCGCTGCACGTTTGGAAGAAGCAGCAGAGGAGCCATGGACCCAGCAGGCTGGTCCAAGACTTTGCCAGCAGACAGATATCCTCTTGCAGGGACTCACCTGTGACACCAGGCTGGGAACTGTGGAGGGTCCAGGAGGAGGCCACTGGCCGTTACTCCTCCAAAGTACCATCCTGCTTAGCAGAGCAGCTTGTCAATGCCTGCTTCTGTGTGCAAGGGGACTGAGGTGACACAGCTGAAACAAGAGCACTTGTCAACACATACCAGGGGCAGGACTCAGATGGCCACATGCAGATTTTTGCAGTGATGAAGCAGCTGGGCTGAGCTCTTCACCTCCTACTCCTTCCACAGCAGACGGAGCACAAGTCACGTCATACTCATGGCAATGTCCAAAACAGGCCTGGTAAATCCCACCTAAAAAAACCTCCTGTTTCTCTGCCATGGTCTATAAAGGAAACTTAGCATGACCAGCTCTGACACAGATGTCTGTATCACTGTCATCTAATGTTAAATGCAGATGAAAGCACCCCAGATGACAGTGGCTTCTCTGTATAGACTTCCCATCTATTCTCCAGTCCCTCCTGAAACAAGAAAACTGCTAATTCTACAGCCCACTTCTAAGGAAACGTTATTTCTGTGTACTGTGGTTACCAGAAGGACACTGAAAATTGGTCACCTCCCTTGATATTTCGGACTCATGCAAACCAACACTGAACCAGCCTGGTCCTGAGGCCACCCATCTCATTCTTACCCCCAGGTAGTTGTTTATGGGGGTTGGTCCTGCCCTATACACATCCAAGCCCTTCCTGAACACTTGTGTGTGCTCACCCTGAGGTCAGGCTGAGCTTATAGCTCCATGTCCTGATCCATTTTCATCATCTCTATGATGGATGTTGACTGAGCAAAAATACTATGGAAAAGAGAGACCCAGACAGTGCTGCTAGCACTGCTGTGCCTCCAGTGAGGTGCTGGGAGTGTCTGTCTTCTCCAGTGAAGCTTCGTGTGCAAACAGGGCTGCTGGGGCACTGGGGTGAGCAGATCTCCTATTCTTCCTGCTTTTTCACCATGAAACAATGTCTTCTCTCAGACCTGAGCAGAGAGGGAGGGGCTGTGCTGAAAGAGTGACAGCAGTACCTTTGGGGGAGGTAGTAGAGTCCTGGTGGCATAAACTGTGATTTTGCATGACCAGCCATTCCACAGAGGGCTTGATGTGTATCTGAAATGAGCTTTAGGTGCTGCACAGCCTTGATCTGGCCATGGCATGGACAGTCCCACTCCACCAGCGCTGGTGCTGTCTGGTATTTTCTATTCCATCCTCAGCAGCATCTCTACCTCCTGGGAAGAGCTGTGAGATGAATTCAAACATGCCCAGAGTGCTGGGGAGGTGGAATTGGGGTAAGAAGCATGGATCCAAAGGAGTGAGGTTTCAGCCTGTGTTTCACTCTAAGCTGGCTCTTGAAGCCATTCCCCAGCGATCAATGTAAGGGCAGCTGTTTGTGGCAGTGAGTTAAAAGCGTGGTGATACTGTATTCTTCATGATGCTGGCTACAGACACTGGACCGTCTCCAGAACTGAATTTAAAATAACAAGGGCTGAACGCTCTTTGCAAAGTCCTCAGTCCCTGAGCAGAACTTCTTATGCCATTCCAGTTTGTGAAAGAAACACTCACTTACTGCGGATTGTGCAAAACTTCTTAGGACATAAACTGTAAATCGCTGGTTTCGTTCCACTTGGCAACTTCCCCAGGTCTCCATCCAGGGGAATCCCTGCGAGGTGGCCGTTGGCCTGGTTTCCTGCCCTTCACAAGGCTGTGGTTTCAATGGTGGCACAGTCATTTGCAGAAGCATCTGCTTTGAAGGGAGGCCAAATGCTCTGCAACAAATGGCAAGCTCGGGGCTTCAAGTCAGTCCTTTGCATGTAGGCACTTGGGTTGATTGTTTCCCTTAAAAAGCCAACCATGACTGCTCCTACCTGTGCGAGCACCTGTGAGTGCTGCCCTTCACACAGGCCATGGGAGAGCTGAGGTCAGTGCCCACTGTATGTCAGAGATACATTACCCCCAAAGATGTGCCCTAAGAGCAGCTATCCCAGCCTGGCCATGCTGGCTATTAAATTCCCTCTGCTTATGGGAAAGTGTGGCTGCATCCAGACTGATGTTTCAGAATGGTCCTTGGCCTGTGCTAAGCCCCAGGGTTATTCTGGCACAGTGCTCGATGGCCTGGGCTCAGTCCTTGGCAATAGCTGGGCAGGACCATCTCTGGAGGTGTTTAAGAAGAGACTGGACATGGCCCTTAGTGCCATGGTCTAGTTGGCATGGTGGTGTCAGGGTCAATGGTTGGACTCGATGATCCCAGAGGTCTCCTCCAACCTGATTGATTCTGTGATTTTGTGATTCTGTGACTCAGGGACAGCATGAGCACGGGATGGTTGTGAACAGGCTGAGGTTGCCCTGCTTTGGAGGCTGTTTGGCTGTGTGTGCATGAGCTCTGCCATGCCAGCTTGTCGCAGGGCAGAAAACTATTTACTGGTCACAGTGCTAGTCCGAAGGCTGATTTATCTGCACAAGAATGCTCCTGACCTTGCAAGAGCAGCTGCAGAGACAGGACCTCACTGAGTAACTTGCACGTCCTGAGTTTTACATGAGGGTTCAGGGCAGGACAGAAGAAACCTCTTGCAAGAGGAGTGATTGAAGTAGCAGGGGTATTGGCCTTTCACACATGTTGTCTAATCATCTCAAGCGATGTCATAGGTCTAACTCCGATCTCCTGATTTGCTAATGCAGCTGATATGAATTTTGCAGATTTAGTCCAAATTCATATCAGACAAAATAACCAAAGGTAAAACCAGGCTTCAGCTTTTAAAATGGGGTCACCTGCATTCTTTTGTTCTGCTCACTGTGTCCTTCTTAGTTCCTATAATGAAAGAGGATGCTGTTCCCAGGTCTGAAAGCTCTGGACCAGGAGGTGGGAACCCAAAGTTTTCAGAGCAGAGGTGCTATGAAGCGTCACGCTAGAGAAGACTTCTGTGCTCCCTACGGAAATGGTGACTGTCCCCAGCTTTGGTCACAGCAGAGGATTCCTAACAGGCATAGGTGGAGATCATGCCAGCACTCATTCAATCAGCAACCCAAGAGTGGAAAATATTTTGGTAAACCACACATTCCTGGTAGGTTTAACCTGATTTCAGAATTCTTGCTCAAATTTCTGAAGGCAAATAACACTTCTAGAGAAAAGAATGACAACATCACACACAGCAGCCATACAACCTCCCCAGATCTTGCATTTATTGAAAGAAGAATGGCAAATCCTTCATGACTGGCACAACGGTTCCCTGAATCCAATGATGTGAGAAGTGATCATCCACAGATCCCTGGAGATCCTGTGCAATTAGCCACACTACAACCTACACAAAGGAAAGAATATTTTAGTGTTTTCAGGCTTACATTGATGGGAAAATCCTGCTACACAGGACTTGACTGAAAATTTGGAAAGTCATATTTGCCTCAGTCAAATCTTAAACTTACCATTTACAGCAAGAGTGCCCCAAACGACACACCCCCAGATAAGCATTGCCACGAGGGCATGCCCCAGGGTGGCAGAAAGTCCCACGATATCCGCATCGCATAAAAGGTCTGGAAGGTTCTGCAAAGCCTGTACCATAAAGGATACAAAAAAAAAAAGCAGGAGACACTTGTTTTTATCAGGGTTTTGCATTTTGCTAAATTGCTTTGTGCTGACACCACGCCACACCAGTGCCCAACGTCGTGACAGTCCTAATGCAACCCTCAGAGGAGGAGGTCTGTGGGCAGAACAATCAAGCAAATGGTCTAATCCCTGATTCAGAGGCAAGAACTGTGTCTCCAAACCCAGGGATCCCTTAGGAATTCAGATTTCAGGTACTGACACCAGAGACCTGATAGAAAGTAAGTGGACACTTACCAGCTCTAAATGTCTTGTAGGTGACAATTAAGGAGAGACGTACCAGCTCAGCTGGGAGGTTGCCACTTCTAGGGGCAGAAAGATGTGGATTTCTGTGCTTCTGGACTTCCACAGATTTGGTCTGTTTCCCTCCCTACAAATTTCACCCATATCTCGAAACAGGTCCTGGTGTCTAGCAGTCCATATGGCCCCCGTACATGGATAAACTCAACAACGCATGCAGAACGACCGCTTCCATGCTGGTAAACACAGCACGCCAGGCATTGCCCTCTGGGTCTGAGGCCAGGCAGTGTGGCATTGCTCTTATCTACATGGCTAAACTTTCTTCCCCATCAAAATAGGATATCCACGTTCAAACTGCCTTTGGGAACGGCCACCAGCCTGTGCTATTCCCAGAACAGGTTTTATCTGTGAAAGTGCTAGTTGTCAGGGGTCAAAATTACCCTAGGGAGCAGGCTACTAATTAGGCAGCATGTTGCCTGGCCCTGTTTGGTTGATTGAGAGAGATGTAGCCTGCCTTCTGGATGCACCTGATTGACTGCACATGAACCAATTAATGCCAGTTTCACAGCTTGTTCATGCAACCGCACTAAGTCCAGCACATCCAGAAAGTGGAGAGCTTGTTTCAGCAAACAGACCATGACTATTACACATGTACAGAAGTTCCAGTGCATCCCTGGTGTGTTAGACTCACAGCACGTGAGTTTTGTGGTGCACGCACGCGCAGCAGTACCCAGAATATCCCAGGCAGCAATAAAGGACAGCTGGGAAGGCTGAATAAACCACTTCTGGTCCCAAACCATCTGTCTGTGGGACATTGTAGAGATGGTTGTGAGCAGTCTCAGCTCTCAGAAACACTTTCTTCCAGATAGATTTCTTGCTTTACCATACCCAGAAGATAAGTCCTACTGAAAACAGCCCAAATGTCCACTGTGTGTATCTGTTTGTTAAATAAGGACACGAAACAACTGTTCTGGTCCAGACCAAAGGAACACTTTGCCCAGTGTCCTTTCTATGAGAACAGCCACAAGTAGAGGCCCGGGTGAAAATAAGACCACACAAGTATATATGATGCTTCTCCCATGATCCTGGTCTTGTGCAATTCATCACAGTCTTTTCCCATCCTTACTCCCCAGAGGGCACTTTCCATCCTGTTCCCAGAGAGATCAGCCCCAAACTTCCACTGGCACTTGTTTGTGCACAGAGTGCCCTGCACTCTAATTGTGCCATTTTCAGGGATGGTGTTTAGACACAATCCCTTTTTCTGGACAATAAGGTAGATTTTGCGTTCCAGACCCCCTTGCAACACCACAACAGGCACAGCCTAACACCACCACTTATAGGTTCCTCCACAGGTTTCTCCACTGAGCAGAAGCTACCAGTAAGCATTTCAATCTTAACTCGTTATCTTCTGCCTCCCCACCCCAAGTACAAGGTGCTGAAGCAAAGGGTATTTGGAGAGCATGGGATCAGATTCCTTTTTTTCTGTGTGGCTAAAGAATATTTGATTATGAGTGGTTTGTTGTAGGGTGAGACAAAGACAAAGTGGCTTAAGTACAAGAGTCTTCAAGCTTTAATGGGGAGAATGCTGGTGCTGAGTGGTAATTTGGGGGTTACCTCTAGTGCTTTCAACTCAGCCTGGATTTTCGGAGGAGTAGCAAAGGCACTGAATTGCTGGTTGAAGTGTTTGCTTGCTAATTTCAAGTATCATCTGTAATCTGCCAACAAGTTTTGATGATATGTGTGAAGTTTCTTTGCAAGAAGCACCTTGAGGGGACAGGAGACCTTTATAAGACACCAATATCTCCTTCTATATAGCCCCTCATCTTCATTTACACCTTACCTGCAGCTCCATGAAGTATCACCAAGAGGAGAGTAAGGAGAAAGGAAAGGATTTTCATGGCAGAAGATGGACTGGGAACTCCCGTCACTAGAGGAAAATAACAGCAAGGCATTAATAAGAGGGTTGTCCCTCCAAAATCATAGTGGGCTGAGAAGTGCCGTACAGAAACATTCTTCAAGACCAAGTGTTATCTAGTAGAGCTATTATACATTTTCTTTATAATAATGACTGTTGTCCTAAGAGTTCCCTGAGGCACACATAGGATTATGGCATAGGATGAAACTTCTGTGCAGAAAATACAATTTTAAATACCCTTTTAATTACTGTATTAATTAAACAGATATTTATCCTAGATTGGTTGATACTTTGCAATACATTGCAACAAACTCGATTTGCCTTATGGAAGTAAAAGCTGCTAATTCAGAAAGAAAAATAAGACAATTTTTGCTATATTTATACCAAAAAACCCAATATGTGTTCTTAAGCTTTTCTAATTAAAAAAAAGCAGAAAAAGCTCCTTCACAGTTAAGTTAAAACCAGCTTCTCCCTATTCTTGCTTAGAGGCTGTTGCTTTTCCTCCACCTCAAGAATGACATGATTTCCAGGATAAATTTCTGAATGTCTGTGTTTCCTCTCAGCTCTCTTCCCACAGCCAACAAAAACTCTTCTCCCTTATCAATATTTGAAATCTCTAGAACTCACTCTTGATACACTGAGCTCACTGCACGGTTAAGGATATAACAGTGAAATGCAGCTGAAAGATATAAAGTCTCCAGCCCATTTAAGAAGGACAGAAATTTTTAAGAGAGGCTGAATAATGAGAAGATTTTGGTCATTACCAGGTAAGAGGAGGCTCTAGGTTGGAACAGTCCCTGGATCTGTGTCAGCCACCCACATGCATTAAGATGAAGGAGCAGAGCTCGGCTTTATGCTGTTTCTGGAGGGTGGTGAAGGATGCTTGCTCTTCATAGCTTTCCGGTGGCCAATCAGACAATTGTCACACCTTTGGGGAGCATTGGGGAGGTCCAATGAATCCTCTCCATTATCGTCCTCCTAAGAGGAACCAAGGTATTGCTTTCACAATATTGCAGTGTTGCTTCAGGAAATGTGCTGAGCTGCACACGAACTGCCTTGGGCCACCTCCGTTTGTGCAACGTGTTCAGCCACAGCAGCTCGCTCAAGGCTTCTGTGCCATATGTCCTGTGCTTGCTGGCTGAGGCTTGATGGTAGTTACTCTCCAGTAGAATAGAAACAGCTACACAGGCTGCTGTGCTCCTGGATGGTCATTCTGTATGGCTCATTTGGAAGCTGATGGGATCCCTCAGGGAAATCAATTAGAGTCATAGAATCATAGAATCATAGAATCATTTTGGTTGGAAAGGACCTTTAAGATCATCGAGTCCAACCGTTAAGCCAGCACTGCCAAGTCCACCACTAAACAGTACACAGTAGGGTCTGGTGGGATTTACCCAGCAGATGTCCACTCAGATGTCCACAGAGCAGGTATCTTGCAAAGGCACACCCCTCATTCACAACTTTCAGTCCCTGTGGCGTGGAAGAAAATCATAGACCTGAAGCTATCTTGAAGCTGTTCGGTTCAGGTAGGCTTCATGGTCAGCACAAGCAGTGCCAGTTGTTGCCACTGAATTTAACTGCTCTTCGAGCACAGAAGTATTTGCTACTTGATGGTCATATCTCTGCTAGGGAGCTAACCTGCACCAGGTTTATCTCCAGGCCAAAAGGCAGAGCCTAGCCATGTCCATATCAAGCTCAGCCTCCAGCATGGGTTGGCTTCACCTAAATTGCCTGCTGGGAGTGGTCCCTGGTCTCTGCCAGTTTTTAGACTGCATCTGGAAATTGCAGGGAGAGCGCCAGTGCCAAGCTTGTGCCAGGGGCAGCTCTGTGGCTGAATTAGGGAAAGGTGTTGGCCCTAAGCTTGCCTTTGCTCTTGTAACTTGGAAAAAAAAAAAAAAGAGAAGAAAAAAGTAGATTTTAATATAATGTCATCCAGTCACTTGAGGGATATGCAATGATTTCTTGCTCTAGGTATTAATTTTGCCTTCTGCAGTAATGTGCTTCAGGTTTGGATGAGAGTAGCCATGTGTATCTGAGTGTTATCAATGAACTAGCCAGTGATTTCATTCACCAAATAAATCCCAGCAGGAATTTCTCCTTAAATGCCCACAATTCTCTAGGGGGAAGCACCGTCTCCATCTGTCTTCAGAGGTTTTGTATTAATTCCTTACAAATGTGAAAAATATGTCACCATAAGAAGAAAAATAATCATCAGCTGGAATTAGGTTAAAGAGAACTGCATTAAATGGGAAGTTAGTGCTTCTTTGGAAATTCAGAAAGAGGATTAATGAGCTGTCATGAATATTACATCATTTCCGTTGTTGGAAGGGAAAATTTGGAGAGTTCTCTCTATTTTGATTA
The DNA here is from genome assembly GCF_013368605.1 of Nyctibius grandis. Classification (NCBI taxonomy): domain Eukaryota; kingdom Metazoa; phylum Chordata; class Aves; order Nyctibiiformes; family Nyctibiidae; genus Nyctibius; species Nyctibius grandis. The sequence continues at coordinate 129,551,123 of NC_090658.1, read as the reverse complement.
AGAACATGAAAAAGATCTGCAATAGGGAATGATAGGAGAAAAAGTGAGAGAGTAAAACAGAAATCTAATAGTTATGAGTAAAAAAGAAAAAAGGAAAAGGTAGTTTGTTATTTTTTTAACTTTTGCACCAAAAAATTTTTGGTAGTAATTACCTGCACCATATGTAAGACATTTTAAGCCACATCTATTTATGGAAATCACGACTAGGACCACCCCAACAACATGATGTCTTAAATCTTTTTTTTCATTTTCCCTCATGCTGGTTTTCCAGGGACCTTCCTCTTTGGTATGAGCCCTGGTCAGCTTGAACAAGAAACCCATGCAGGCAGGAGTTTACATTTATTCTTCTGCAGCTTCTACTGCTGTTGGTCTACCTTCTCAAGGTGATACTGGAGCAAGAGTTGCCATCTTCACATTTCAAGGACTAGGTGTAAGGACTGTCATGTCCTTGGATGCTCCCAATACCATACGCCTAGAAAGGACCTGCAAGTCTATGTCAGCTTTCCTCAATTAATTTGAGAGGTCAGACAATGCTGCTTGAGCAGGGTGGTGTCACCAGGCTGAGGCACAGTGAGACAAAAGACAGGACAGGCAGGTTTTGGGTATTCACAGGACCCCAAAGTGTGTCTCTGACACGTGGTGCAAATGCACCTTCCATGTTCTGCAATGCCCGTAGGCAGAGCTTGGCCACAAGCTCAGGAGCAGATATATAGGTTGTGCAATCCTTTGTTAGAGGAGGTGATAAGTTCACCCCTGATGTCTTACAGCACAGCCTCCTGGACCTCTGCAGTATTGCCAGAGTCGAGGAGAAAGCAATCTCTGCCTCGACAAATCTGTGGCAGATTTTCCAGTGTGCATCTCAGGTACAAAAGAGGGGAAAGCCTCCTTCTGCCTGAAGTTTCTGGTGCCCGGCAGGATTAGACCATGGGATCTTTTGGCAATGGTCTATCAAGAAGAGGAAGGCTGGAAGATCACCACCATTTCCTTTTGGTAGTCTTCCCATGCTCAGCCATGGATGGATTTTGATCTTCACGATGTCAGAAGTCGGCGCAATGATTTCAGCAGAGTTTCTTCTGATTTACACCTCCCAGCATGGTGAGGAGCAGAATACAGTCGTAAACTGTAGAAAACATTGCTCTGGTTACATTTGCCATTTTATCTTGAATATATTTGCTCCTGAACTCTCTCCAAATGCGGAGGTTTTTGTAGACCTTGAGGCTAACCTAGTCGTGGTTAAAGCTTTCTTCGCTGCCCTCCCTGGCCTCTGCACCTCCAAGAGCATGAAGCAATAGCTTAGGTCTTGTGAGTGATGAGTCTGTCAACGCTCAGGTGTCACAGCTGGCAAATCAGGGACTAACTGGGGTAACAATTCTGCAAAGCAAAGCCATCTGATGAGAGATGCTCCAGAGAGCAACTGAATTAGTTAAATAGTTAATGAATTTAGTATGGAAAGGATTTCAGCCTCCCAACCAAAGCCAAAGCCCATGGAGGCTTGCATCAGTGGGCACCCAACTCATAAAAGCTGAGGGATGTGTGAGCAATCCCACCGGGGTGTTTCCCAGAAGTTTCTCCATGAGAAAGCTCTCAGCAGCTGAAGTCCCAGCTGCCACCTTTGCATGGGCTTTGCCACCAAGCAAGTCAGGCCACGGGCTCTTCCAAGGGCTGTACATTTTAGTTCACAGCTCATAACTGAGGAGAAAAATGGTTTACAGATTCATTGGTTGCAATTAAACACCACAGTCAGCAGTGTGTTGCCACTGGCCTGGCTCCAGATGCTGCTCACCATCCCTTGCCTGTCTCTGGGTGCTGTTTTTCCTTCTTTTTTGCAATCCCTTTCCATGCCTTCTCTTTGCTTCTCTTTGCCTTCTCTTTCCATGCCTTCCCTGCTGTTCGAGGAGAACATGTGAGCCTGGGCACTACCTGTGGGCAAGTCCTCCCATTTTGCCCCAGCATCCATAATTGCAAAAGCAGGGATGTTGCAGGGGACATCCTTGCCCATCCTTTCAATACCCACATAAGGACCTGCTGTCCGTGAATTTGCCTAACCCTTCACGGGCCTACTGGTGTTTTCTACCTCCATAGCCTCCCTTGCCAGCAGCATCCAGAAATTCACTGCCCATGCTCAGCAATTTTATTTTTATTATAGCCTTTACTATCTTGCTGTGGACAAAGAGAGTACTGAACTACAGCATACCACCCCTGAGTGCCCTCCTACTCCTTTCTCGTCAAGGACTCACCCAATGGCTTCCTGCTTTCCATGCATTTACTGACATTTCTACTATCAGATCAGGGGTCTGTTGCAAAGGCATCTTCATTTTCCTTTTTAGCCTTCTTTCCTACCTGAATCTGGCCTGCCACGTTTCATGGGAGTTGCTGTTCTCCTCTGTCAGCCGTTTGTCCACCACTGAGCTCTTCCCTTCAGGAGCCTCCCTTGACTTGCCCTTCATGCCCTGCAGGGATTTTTCTTAGACTTCTGTGTTTTCTTTCCCAGTCAAAGCAAATATTTTACTGAGGTTTCTAGCACAGTTTTTTTAACATCTTTCAGGCCGCCTGCAGGCTTCTTGCTCCTCTGGACTGCTCCTTTTGGTGCTTTTCTTTCCTCATTTTTACTTTTTGGAGATTAAATATTCACATGTTGAATCTATTTGGTCCCACAACATGATTAAGCCTAATTGTACTATGGTCACTTCTACCGAGCAGCTCTCTCACAAACTGCTTTTGAATTAGGTCCTTTGCACCACTCATGACCAAATCCAGGAAGGCAACTCTTATTATGGGGGCCAGGACTAGTTGTTCTAAGAATCACCCTTTTACTGCAACAAAAATTTGATCTCTGCCTCTCACAGAATCACACAGAATCATAGACTGGTTGGGGTTGGAAGGGACCTCTGGAGATCATCCAGTCCAACCCCCTGACAAAGCAGGGTCACCCAGAGCATGTTGCACAGGGTCGTGTCCAGGCAGGTTTTGAATATCTCCAGAGGAGGAGACTCCCCACCCTCCCTGGGCAGCCTGTGCCAGGGCTCTGGCACCCTCACAGTAAAGAAGTTTCTTCTCATATTCAGATGGAACTTCCCATGTTTCAGTTTGTGCCTGTTGCCCCTTGTCCTGTCACTGGGCACCACTGAGAATCACAGAATCACAGAATCACAGAATGTTAGGGATTTGAAGGGACCTCGAAAGATCATCTAGTCCAATCCCCCTGCCGGGGCAGGATTGCCTAGACCATATCACACAGGAACGCGTCCAGGCGGGTTTTGAATGTCTCCAGAGAAGGAGACTCCACAACCTCTCTGGGCAGCCTGTTCCAGTGTTCAGTCACCCTCACCGTAAAGAAGTTTTTCCTCAAATTTAAGTGGAACCTCCTGTGTTCCAGCTTGCACCCATTGCCCCTTGTCCTGTCAAGGGATGTCACTGAGAAAAGTGGTAATCTCTACTAGAGATTGGTAGATCTCCTAACATCATCCACAATCACCCCTCACAACCGCTCTGCTGCATCACCTCGAGCAGGGGAATGATTTGCAAAAGATGTAACCCGCTATCTGGGTCCATCAGGGAGGGACTATTGCTTAAACCCTTCTCTAAGGTCTTGAGAAATATTTGCAGCTAGGGTGTGTAGCAATACACAGGCTGAAACAGGTACACACAGGTGGCTCAACACGTGAGGGCCAGCTGGGTCCACGTGATACCACCTGTAGGCAAGCCAAGACTCCCTTTGCCTTCACTACCTCCTCTCTTATCCACGGGGACAATGCTAATTGGGGCATGTAGTTGTGCAGGTGGTTTTGATGCTCCTCATTCTTCCAGTCCACTGGATGAATAAAGTACAGGCTGTCCAGCTCCCCAGTCTTGCTGGGCTTCGCTGAGCCTCAGATTGTGAACCCCCTTCAAATGCTGAAGGCATTTCCAGCTCAGTATAGCCCTGACTCTTACATTATCCGTCTTTCCCATGGAGTGAATCTTCCTGAGTTCTGCAAAGAAGAGATTTTTCCCATGCCTGCCCCACGATAGCCATGACATGGCTCTTCAGATTTCTGGGATGTGGTGGCCAGCAATCATGCTCTACACCAAAGGATCAATTGTCCCCAGTTGTTGGTCACAATTAAGAATGATTGTGTATGCTATTTTGTTAATGATGCCTGCCTTTATATTCAAAGGGGATAAACAATTTAGGACATCAGAGCACAGCTCCCAAGATCTTTCTCCTCCTCCTGGCTGTGGGTGACCAGGAGACAATGACCCTGCTCACACTTCCCCGTTCTCTGCCCCGGTTTCTTCATCAACACAGTGTGAGCAGCAACTCTCTAAAGCACTTGATTTCCTAATTGCAATGATTATGCAGCCACTGAGGAGTCTCACTTATTACTCCTGAAAGCCAGCCCTGTGCCAGAGTCACTGCAACTTTTTGGCATACCACCAAATATTTGCTTTTTGCTATTATTATTTCTTATTCCTGAACTAAAAGGGTTAAAATTAATCCCGAGTGGAAGAGCATGACTTAATTACAACAGCAGGTACCTCCTGTTTGCTTGGCTACCTCCTACGGGTGGTACAAGCCTTAGATCACAAGTACAAAGGACTTTCAAATTGCTAGATGGAAGGAGTGATTAAGGTTCAAATAACACCTTTAGGCTTGGAGAACTTGATTATTTTCAGTGATTTTTTCTTTGGAGGTGACAATGTGCTAATGTCAGCTGCAGTGCATTTGCAGGACTAGCTGTGTGTGGAGAAGGTGCTGCACCAAAAGCAGCACAGATGTCTGATGAGATTATTTTAAGCCATCTTCCTGGGCTGAACAAATCTGAGCTCCCTGATGGCAGAGTTAATCAAACCTCCTCTTGACTTGGGCTTGGGTAGGAGGTGAGCTAGAAAACCCTTCCCAGGTTTTGGAGATGCCTGCTGATGAGATGTGGCTGGATATGAGATCCATAGGACCTAGGCCCTGCACCTCGGAAACTGGAGGGATCAAAACAGTCCTGACCAATGAATTGATTAAAGCACTTTGTGTTATTACTCATGATTTATTAGATACTTACACAACTCAAATAGTTTGCAAACCACAGCCTCTTTGGACACAGCAAATATGTGTTAGAGGAGAGAAAAAGAGCACAGGTCACTTCAGTACTGGAAGGCTGAGGTATTTTGCAGAGCCTTCAAGGGAGCAGCAGAACATCCCTGAAGACTTTGGTTTCCAGCCTTTGCTGTATCATGGTAGAGGTCAAATGAGAGTTGACCAGACCTCCCCTCCAGAACGGGGTCTGAATCAGCCAGATGTCCTCTGAGAAGCTGGACAGATGACTGAGCGAGGATAGCATCTTCTGAGGATACAGGATGGGAAAGGTGGAAGATGAAAGACCTTCTCTTGAGATGATTATAAAGGGATATGGGAAATAAATAGTCTTATGGAAGAGAAAAGGGGTCCTACAGGGAAGATGGGAAAATGAGGGTTATTTTTCACATTACCCATCTGTTCAGGAAAGACAGTCATCCTGCATGGAGAAAGTGGGCAAGTTAACAGACATTAACCAAGATATTTCTAAATATTACATTGGCAGGAGCAACTCAGTGCCCGAAGAGAGAGATAAGGTCTGGCCAGAGGAGCTGGGACCTCACCATGCAGGACCTGGCTGATGAGGATGGAGGCAGAGAGACAAATCACAGGCAGGGGCAAGGTGGGAGAGAAAGCAGTGATGTCCCTGCCTCGCATCCCTTTGGCATGTGGTGGGTGGAAAAGGCAATGCAGAAGTCCAAGAGCTGGAGAAAGGTCCCAGGGAGGCTGCACTGTTGGATCTGAGCCTTGCCTAGCACCAGTCTCCACACCTCACCCCTCCATGGGCTCGACCAAGGTGAAGCAGCAGGGCCGTAACAGGGAGCCCCTTCCCACCTAAACTCCTTCAGTGGCTGGAAATCAGCCTTGTGCTTTCCCCTTGAGCCACCAGGGTGGCAGCCGAGGCCATCAGGCCTCCATGGGTGACTATACAGGAGAGCACATGGGATGCTGTGGTATCTCAGCATCACGTGGGACACATCACACTATTCCCCACCACGAGGAGGAAATCTGCCTGATTCCCACCACAAACCACCCTTGGCAGGGAGAGGAGAGGAGCTGCCCAGTTTCAGGCTAGCAGTTCAACCCTGCCTTGGTGACACTGAAGGGATAGTGAAGGTGGCACACAGTGATTTCCCAGGTGTGGGTACATTGGTGAAGAGCAGACACATGGCCACATGCAGAAGTAATTTCCACCAGCTCTGAGGAAAGACAGCACCAGAACCACCACATACCCACGCAAAGAAGGACAAAACTAGGCTACTGCTGCTGCCGCTACTGATGCTGCCGATGCCACCAGCCCCTGCATGGACTGCGGAGGGTCACTATAAGGGCCTGCAGCACTTTGCCCGTCCATTGTAGCAGGTACCGGTGGCTCTCTTAAACAAGGGACACAGCAGGAACGAACACTCGCCCTTGGTCTTCCGACACGCCACGGTGTCTGACACTGGAATTGAGAAAAAGAGCCAGTGAGCATCTTTGGATCTGCACGCGTGAAGAAAGCCCGTCCCCACGTTCGCGACATCTTGATCTGCTGACAGCACAAGTGGCATCTCGGGGAGATCATCAACCTGCTGTTGAGTTCTGCTGCGACCTCTGAAAGCATTCACAAGTTCTGCAAACTGCGATGCGCTCTCCCCTTAGCACTGAAAGGGCTGATGGAGTTTGGCTACTCAGAGCTAGGCAGGCAGGTTCAACGCCAAGTGTCATCACAAGTTCATTCCTCATTTACAGACTCACTCCCTGCTTCCCAAATACAAAAATGCCCGTTGGTTGTTATTCACACTTACCTGCAGCAGCCTGGGACACCGCGGGGAGAAGCAGCAGCAGCAGGAAGAGTAACTTCATGGCTTTGTTTGACATGGTGGAGCTCCACCACAAAGCTGCTGAGACCAAGGGACACTGCAAGAAGAAGGGATTAACCGGTATTTATAAGGCTTTGATGAATGCCGACTGCAGGGATTTTGCAATCGTATTTAGATCCAAATAATATATTCAAAGGATGCACATTGTAACCTCTAATTACACAATCTTGTGTGGATGGATACCAAGACATGCCCCCACCCTGAAAGGAATTATCCTCTTAACACCAACACCTGCTGGCTCCGTGTCCTGATCCAAAGCACCATCTCCTCCACGAATGGCACCGACAGGCAGATATTTCAGCAACCAATGACCACGTGCACAAGGCCCAGTTCATTCCAAGGTATTTGCACACTCAAATCTCGGTAAGATGCATCTTTACCTCTAGAAATCCAGATTCTGCACAGAAAGGAATATTTGTTCCTATTTTAGACCCAAAAAAAGATTGCCCAAAGCCACGTAGAGACTGAATCCAGAATCAGCCCCACCAAGATGTTATACCTCTCTGTGTGCAGCTCCAGAAGCACAGCAAACAGGTCTCTGCAACTACTAGTGCTCCTGCTTCAAGAGGGGCTTAAAATATGAGAAGGTGCAGCAGAAAGTCCCCAAAAATCACTTGAAGGTTGGAGGAACAGTTTTCCACGGAGGCGCTGGAGGACCTCCATTTACTAAGCTTGTTAAACAAAATATGGAGAGGTGACTTCACCATCCTCTGGATGTAGCTTTGTTGGAGATCTGAGGGGTTTTTTAGCAAGAGAGGCTCCTGGGCACTGAAATCCAGCAGAGAAAAGCGCAGTCAGACCAGTGGCTGGATGGCAGCCAGAGCAACTGGGAGTTGGCAGTGAAACTGGGGAGGGTGGTGAGCTCTGGGAATAGCTTCTGGAAGGCTTTCTGGCTTTCTTCTTCTCTGCTTGGCATTGTTTTGGGGTGGTAATGGCATGTCTCATGTGGCATGGGAATTTATTCCTGGCTTGGAACAAAGCCTTTGGGCAGGAGTAGGGACTGATTTTGTCATCAGTCACTTTGTGACTGAGAAAAGACAGTTGAGGTGCCTTGAGGTGGCTCCTTCCAGGGAACGATGATGATGGAGGGCAGGGGGATTGAGACGATGAGGTTCACCTGTCTTCTACTGGTGACAAGAAGGGTCACGGCACATTGCACCTGCACGAACCCTTGCAACTTCCTCGCCGCTGGGTTTGCAAGCAAAGATGTTTCTTCAACAGCGCATCCTCAGCTCTGGAAGAGGCTTTGGTGCCCGTTAGAGGCTTAGTTGTACTTTGCATGTAAAACGTTGGGTTTTCTAGGCATGGGCCATTTGGCAGCCATGGTATTTGCTACACTACGAACTGTGGAGGACAAGGCTCGGAGACAACCAAGACTGAGCTTCGTTTGGCTCCAGAGCCTTATTTACACCCTTAACTTTATTAAAATTTTCAAGGCCAGGTTGGATGGAGCTTGGAGTAACCTGGTCTAGTGGAAGGTGTCCCTGCCTGTGGCAGGGTGGTTGGAACTAGATGATCTTTAAGGTCCCTTCCAACCCAAACCAGTCTGTGATTCTGTGAAAATGCTTTGTTGGAGCTGGACCCAACAGCTCAACACTGTTAGTTAATGAAACACCTCGCTAAATACGGACACGGCAGCGGAATGAGAGGAGGAGCAGGCTATCCCTTCCACCCGCGACTTCTTTAACCCACTGGCCACCAAACCCAAATGCCGGAGTTGAAGCTGCAAAGATGTAAAGTTCTTACAGGCTTGATAAAAAACAGTGCTGGAGATTGAGCAGAGACCCTAGTAATGCTCCCTCGAGGAGGGACAACCAGGCAATGACACCTCTGAGCAGTTTGGCTTCCTTGGAACATCTGCAGCCCTGAGCACACACAGGGTATTTATTTCATCACACACATGCAAATATCAAAGAGGGATGTTATAGAGCACGGCAGGGACAGGCATAATGCCCTGGGGACCTACAGAGAACCCTGGAAACTGAGCTTTCGTATTTCAAAAAGTCCCTGCTCTGGGACTTAGCTGAATGGGTGAGAAATGTTGCTCCTGTTAAGCAGCAGAGTCCAGGCTTTGTTCTCAGGGTTGCAAAGAAACTCGCTAAAATTTCACCAAAAAAAAACAGTAAATGCGTGAAAGCCCCAAACACATGCACGTGCTGACAGCCCAGCCGAGGTACAAAGCTTTGGGAGCTTCCTGCATGATTTTGCAAAAGCAATGACAAAACCTTCGGTGATATTTGGACCTAATTAAAAGCCCCTTTGTGGCCTTTCCTGTAGCGACGCGCAGAGGATTTATTCTCTAAAAAGCACATGCTTCTCGGGGGATGGAGTCTGCAGGGCTGGAGATCGGGGGGGAAAAAGCAGATAGGACATGTCTCTGCGCACACAAGGGCACCTGCAGCCGCCAACGGTTGCAATCACGTTTCACAAAGGTTTCATCTCTTGGATGGGGGGGTAAAAACAACTGGACTCATTTATGGCTCCGTGTGCATCGTGTCCCGGCTGCCACCTAGTGCTCATCCCTGCGGCGGATGCACATCTCTGGGCATCGCACAAGGGGACATTGGGATGGGCTGGCACAAGAACGTGGGGATCATTGGGGTGGGCTTGTGCGAGAGCACAAGGACCTGGGGATCATCAGGGTGGGCTGGCGCAAGAGCACGAGAACCTGGGGATCATCAGGGTGGGCTGGTGCAAGAGCACAAGGACCTGGGGATCATCAGGGTGGGCTTGTGCAAGAGCACAAGGACCTGGGGATCATCAGGGTGGGCTGGTGCGAGAGCACAAGAACCTGGGGATCATCGGGGTGGGCTGGTGCAAGAGCACAAGGACCTGGGGATCATCGGGGTGGGCTTGTGCGAGAGCACAAGGACCTGGGGATCATCGGGGTGGGCTTGTGCGAGAGCACAAGGACCTGGGGATCATCGGGGTGGGCTTGTGCGAGAGCACAAGGACCTGGGGATCGTCAGGGTGGGCTTGTGCGAGAGCACAAGGACCTGGGGATCATCGGGGTGGGCTGGTGTAAGAGCACAAGGACCTGGGGATCATCGGGGTGGGCTTGTGCGAGAGCACAAGGACCTGGGGATCATCGGGGTGGGCTGGTGTAAGAGCACAAGGACCTGGGGGTCTCGGGCTGGTGCACCCACCGCCGGTCTATGCTTCCGCAAGACCCCGCGTGACGCAATCACCGTGACGTCACACCGCGCTGCGGCAGAGCAGCGGGGCGGGGGGAGGCGCTTGGGGAGGTGCCCGGTGGGGCCGGGCCGGGGCGGGCGCGGAGGGACCGGCCCCGGCGGCTCCGTTCCTCTCTTCCTCCTGCTGCGCCGCGGTGCAGCCGCCGCGGAAGAGGCGCGCAGGATGCGCGGGGCCTGCCCGGGGCTCTGCTTGGCGTGAGTGGACGCGCAGGGTGCGCGGGGCGGGGGGAGTGTCGGGGGCTGCGCACCCGCGGTGGGGGGGCTGCGCGGGGCAGCTGGCAGCCGCCCCCCCCCCCGTGTCCGCGGTCACCCTCGGCTCCCGGGGGGATGTGGGGGGGGGGCGGCCGCCCCTGCGCCCCGCGGAGGGGAAGGTGGGTGCGCCGTTCTGCCCCCCGGACCCAGCGGCAGCGCCCCGGGGGCGGGATTTCTGCGTCCGTGCAGACCCCAGCCATTGGCTTGGGTTTTAATTGGACAAATTGAATATTTTTAATTATTATTTTATTTTTTTTTAATTTCTTTGGAGCACGAGCCCTTGTCCGAGCGCTTTTTATCAGAGCCCTTCATAGAATCATAGAATGGTTTGGGTTGGAACGGACCTTGAAGACCAAATGGTTTTTGACCAAAAAAAAAGGGGGAGATCTTTCTTTCCGGGCTCCAGCTCGCTCATGGATGGAGCAGCCACACACACGCAGAAACATCCTCCCTGGCACCACACAGATGTGCAGCGGGTGTGTTTTCACACCCTGAAGGCTTAGGGCTGTCTGGGAAGGCAGAAAACCCCGCAGCACCCAGCTCAGGACAGCTCTTTTTGGGGGGGACCCCCTCCAAGCCCTGAGCTTCCCTCCCTGAGCATAGAATGGTGTGGGACCATGCAGAACTACAGCAGCTTTCTCCCACCCTGTTTTCTTTCAAAGAGCAGCGCTGCTTCTGTAAATGGAAAAGCTTTTTGTGTTCATGGGGAGGATTTTTTGGTATGTGATGGAGAAGGTACTCCATACCTTGCCCATACCCTGCCCATAAAGCAGGCAGCAGCTATGGTCAGCTGGTGCATTTAATTCCCTAAAGCTTCAGTGCACAACTCAGCTGAAGACGGGGAGAGGTTGTATGATGTTTGCAAACAACCCATCAGCACCTCTGTTTGCAAAACTGGCGCTGGGCAAGGACGGGAGCTGCTGGTTGCTGGGTGAGGTCCCCACCAAGCTCGTGCTTTCCCAGCAGGATGGGGGCAGAGGGAAGCTCTAACACCCATGTGCTGGGCTTTGTGCATCTGCCCAGACTGCAGCTGGAAAAGGAGCAATTCCTCTGGCCTTGAACGAGTTTAGGATAGTAGGAAAGTGTCTTAAAAACCTGCTGGTGTCTCATTTAATGGCTAGAAGACAGGGATGCTGCAAGACAGGCTGCCCAGGGCAGTAGTGGAGTCTCCATCCCTGGAGGGATTTAAAAGCCATGTAGATGTGGTGCTGAGGGACATGTTTTAGTGGTGGCCTTGGCAGTGCTGGGTTAATGGTTGGACTCAATGATCTTAAAGGTCCTTTCCAACCAAAACGATTCTATGATTCTATGGGAAGGTTTCCTGCACCTCACACCTCCTCCCTGCCCTGTGCCCTGTCTGTGGTGCTCAGCGCCTGCCTCGCTGTGCACCCATCAGTCTGCAAATCAATCCAGATTAAATTCGGTCTGGAGAGTGTGCTCAGCACTCCCTTTCCCAAAAGCTGCTCGAGTGGGATTCTTACATCCCTAAAAATGCTTGAAAGACATGCTGCTTGGGCACCTGATGCCCAGCAGCATCTCTGCAAAGGGCCTGTTGATCTGAGGTGGCAGCGAGGTCTGGGCTCTCCTCCACACCTCACCAAAACGCTGCTGGGACTCGTCCCTTGACACCTTTCTGCTCTTTTTTCAGGTGCCGCAGCTCTGGTGGTTTATTACAGCCTGCTCCATCCCAAGTCCACAGAGATCTGGCAGGGCTTCCTGGAGACAACCTGCTGTGCTGCGGCTGCTGGTGATGATGAGGTGGCTGGAGACGGCTCCCAAACGGGGCAGAGCTTGGGAATTTTGGGACACAGCGGGTCCTTGGCAGGGGAAGGGACCACAGCAGATCCCCAAACCAGGAACAGCTCACCGCTCCTGCAATTCGGAGGATGTTTGGAGGACGGCTGGACAACCCATCACCACTGGCTGCTGGTGAAGCTGGCCTTGAAGACAGGAGATATATCCATGATCAACGCAGCTTTTGGAGATGGTGGCATGGGAGAGGTTTACCCCGGAGGATGGGTGATGGGGAGACCCGGCGGCATTGAGCCTGGGCCAAACTTTTCCCACCCAACGAGGGAAATTGGTCCTTGGGGTGTTGAATCTGGTCTGACTGATGAGAAATTGCGGGCGGCGACGAATGGAGGAGGCGGCAAACCCAGCGCTGGCACAGTGAGAACGGCACGGGAGGATTTATCCCTTGGGATGGCAAGCATCAGCCCAATCCTGGGCGCTTGTGCCCACCTGCATCTGCAGAGTAGCTCTTCCCTCGGCGGCGTGAGCGGCTGTGGGGTGGCGGGTCTCCCCGAAGAGGGCTCAGAGCCCACGGGGCTGGAGGGTGCCCTCATGGGGTGGCATCGCCTTTGGGACACCCACCCTGGTGGCAAACCGGACTGTCGTGAGGAGCAAGCTGAGGCCACCGTGCTTCACCTCCACCCCTAAAGCTGACCTTAGATGCCCACAGCAAGGACCGGAGGAGCTGGAAGAGGGGACAGACCTGTCTGGGTTGCTGGAGTGACCCTGTAAATTGCTGCACCGTCACCTTGGGTCAGCATTGGGGTGACTGCCTCGTCGGTAGGGTACGACAGGGGGTGGTGGGGTGTTAGTGCTGGCCATGAAGACTGTCCCCATGGTGTCCCTGCAGCCAAGCAGATGTGGTCCTCCATCGCTAGGACATCACCTTCTCTCCCAGTGCATTTTCTGTTTGCAGTTTTGGAGAGCTTCAAAGGTCTTAAAAAGCCTTAAAAGTCCAGGTTTAGGTATTTATTAAACTTATTTATGTAACAGTCCTGCTGGCGGCTGGAGCATGCTGCCTTTGATGTACTTGTGACAGTGCGTCCTTTAACAAGTGCCTGTACAAGCTGCTGGCCTGTCCCAGCATGGAGATCTGGCTGCTGTCCCCAGGGGCTGCAACACTGGCCAAAGCAGGAGTCTTCTCGGGAAAAATAAGTGCCTAAACCAGAAAAAAAAATTGATTTTTACTCTCAGATGCCCTTCCTTCGGGGCAGAACAAGCCCTAAAATAAGGCTCAGCAGTGCTTGATTTGTTTTTCTCCTGACACGTTCATCTTGAGAGCTTCACCAACTCCATTTGCTGGGGCCACGTATGATTGCAGTTCCTCTTCATCCTGTAGAACACAACCTCAGGGCCCTGAATTGTAGACAAAAGCCACGTCCTGCTTGCTTGCCACCACCTTGCTTCCTCAAGTGGCCTTTTCTGCCCTGCCTCTTCCTTGCCCTGGATCTGTCTGGATGCTCCTTCCTAAATTTATCCTCAAGCCAAATCTCAAAACAGATCTACATACTCCTGCCACCTTAAAAAAACCAAACAGACGGGCAGGGTTTGTTTATATCGGGAGCTAAAAGCCTCAATACGGTGGTCTCACAAATAGCTGATGCTGGACATGGGCTTGTGCCCTGGACATGGCTTGACATGTTGATTGAGGTTGGGTCTGCTGGGTTCACCAGCAAGCTCATGGGTGCCAGCTGGTGCACATCTGGCTGTGTCCTCCAGCTGTTGTCCTGCTGCGGGCAGGACTCCGGTGGTGCCACAGGGCAGGAGAGGCAGCAGGAAGCACAGGCATGTGATGAATTATTAAAAAAAAGCTTCCATGTAGCATTCACTGCTCAGGACTGACCCAGCCAGATGTTTCTTCAAGCTGATCTGGGCACTTAACACCCATCTGGTGCCAGTTTTGGAGTGAAGCTGCTTTCCGACGTGGTGAAAGCTCCATGTCTCTGTTTGGACCCCAGCACCGTTGTGCCGTGGCTGAGCTCTGCAGGGAGGGAGCAGCTGCAGCAGCTTTTCCAGAGTCCTTCTCACTATGTGCATCACACAGAAGGCAGCAGAGCTGTCATGGCATTATGGGAATTTTTATCAAGTTTATTTTTCTATTTTTGATAATATATAATGATGCTAAACTGGCCTTTGCTGTGTCTGTGTCGTGTTGGGGATAAGCTTGGAGAGGTCCTCTCTGGACCTTGCTGTAGGGGATGTTGGACCTTGGTCTTCTGCTTCTTTGCAAGCGAACTGCTGTGCAGCTTCCTGGCTGGATGTGACTTCGCCTCCTCCCCTCTCCTCTGCAACTCCATTTTCCTGTTTTCTTAGATTTTCTACCCATTCTGGTTCTACCCACCCCCAATCAAGCTGTTTGTTTAATTGAGCAGGGTTTTTGCCTTTCTCCAGCTGGAGGGTGTGCAAGGAGATGACACAGATATGAACAGGTGCAGGACTCCACATCTTTCTCTCTTCCCCACACTTTTCTCCTGCAGCCCCAGGATGAGTTGCCTGTCAGGATTTTGAAGAAGAATTTGCATCCAGCATCTTTCTAGCTGAGGCCACCTCAGTCTGCGGGACCTGGGCACTTGGATGTGGCATGCAGATAGCAGTGGGCTGGGTGGGTTTGGTTGCTGAGGGCAAGTAACAGCTCAGGAGGAGTGGAGATGGCAAGCTGGGATGTTGGCAGCCTTTTGGGATGGGGATGCAGACCTTTAGTGGCCAAATTTCTGTGCCAGGCAGCGGATGCTGGGAGGAAGGATTGGTTATGTCTTCCTTGTCCCATTCCCTCTTACCAGAGTGGGAACCTGGGTTCACTGTGGGGGTGGCTGGTGGTGGCTGCCCCTGTCCCCCATGCCCTGACCCAGAGCAGGGGGAGTGATGCTGAACCAGGCAGTGGTTCCTGCTCACCCTCTCCCCAAACAAGCACCAAACCAGGTCTAGGACAAGAAAGTCCTTTCCCTTCTTGAACAGGATCATCCTCTTCCTAACCCAGAGCCTGCCCTTTAGTTTGGAGGGGTCCCACAAAAGCAGCTGTGAGGTGTTGGAGCGAGTCCAGAGGAGGGCGACCAAGCTGGTGAAGGGTCTGGAGGGTCTGACCTATGAGGAATGGCTGAGGGAGCTGGGGGTGTTTAGCTTGGAGAAGAGGAGGCTCAGAGGTGACCTTATTGCAGTCTACAACTACCTGAAGGGAGGTTGTAGCAGAGTGTGAGTTGGCCTCTTCTCCCAGGCAGCTAGCGATAGGACAAGAGGACACAGCCTCAAGCTTTGCCAGGGGAGGTTCAGGTTGGACATTAGGAAGCATTTCTTCTCAGCAAGGGTCATTAGACATTGAAATTACTTTTATTTAGTGAGATCTAAAGCCCTGTTTGGAGTAGGAGGACTGTCCAGCTGCAAAACACAGCTCCAGATACCCCTCCCCACCCTTCCCATCTCTGAGGCAGGGGTGGGGGGGAACAGGAGATGCCCCAATGACCTGGTCCACATCTGGATTTTTCCCCATGCTGACAGAGGGAAGAAGTCGCGCTGGGGAGGTGTTTCGCCCCATAGCTCCTTGGTCCTCAGCCACCAGAGGGAGATGCTGCTCAAGGCCACGAAAGCAGGCGCCTTGTTCCAGACGCTGCGTGCCCATCCAGTGCCTGGGCTATGGGAGGAGAGGGATGCGCAGGAGCGATGTTGCTGTGGCATCACAGATGGGAGCTGGTGGGAGCGAAATGAGGGGCTCTGGGGTACTGGAGGTGGCCGATATGGTGCACAGCAAGCGCCTGGAGGAATGCGACCATGGTTGCGGGAGGCTCCTTCCACCTCCCCAGGCATCACCAGGCCATGGGGAAAGTTTGGAAGCCCCTGCCAGGGTCTTGCCAAGGTGGTATTCAGGGACGGGAAGGATGATAGCCATCTGCAAATATCCCATGGTGACTTCAGGTCCAAAGGTGCACGTGCAGGGGGAGCTGCCACCAGCTACGTTGGATATGGCATGGGAACCTGCTGGTTTGGTAGAACCGGCTCCAGCTGTCACCACCACGGTGCTGAGTCCTGATACTTGGTGGTGTAGCTATGGAGCTGTGCCTGGGCGGGGTGACGTGGTCACTCCCCGCTCTGGTCTGTCTTCACATCAACACACAGAGTGCAGAGATCCCACAAAGCCCAGGTCCTTGCTCTCTGTGAAGCAACTGTGGTCCTGGGCCAGTTGCGTGAAGCTGCACGAGACACTGCAACTGGGAAAAAGCATGGCAGAGGGGCAACAAACCAACTGCTCAGGGGAACCATCTGATGTTCCTCCCTGTGTCCCAAATGCTTGAGGACACCAAACAGAATCACAGAATCACAGAATCAATCAGGATGGAAGAGACCTCTGGGATCATCGAGTCCAACCATTGCCCTGACACCACCATGTCAACTAGACCATGGCACCAAGTGCCATGTCCATTCTTCTCTTAAACCCCTCCAGAGATGGTGACTCCACCACCTCCCTGGGCAGCCCCTTCCAATGTCTAATGACCCTTTCTGAGAAGAAAGACCAGACCCTCTGCTCCTTCTTCAGCATTTCCCATGAAGATCTTTTCGGATGAGATACGTTATCCTGACATAGACCTTAGGATCCACCCAACTTTGGGGGATCCTCATCACCAACGTTTGGGCTTCAGCTACCCACAGAAGGTCTGGAGGGGGCAAGTGTCCATCCCACCACACTCAGCCAGATCCTCCTGCACTCTCACCTGCTCTGGAATAAAAGATTTCTGCTCACTCGCCTCCCATGAACATTTTCTGTTTGTTCTGTTTTTTTAAGGAAACCTTCTTCAGCACTTTAGAGAGGTGGAGGATCATGCCCCATCCCAGGAGCTCAGGGCCACCGATGAGAGGAGATCTTGTGGGCTGCAACAGGGCATCAAGGGAGCGGAGAGCAGGAATCGACGGTGAATTTTGACAATGCAGGGAGTGACCCGCGGGCTCTCAAGGAGAACTGGCTGTGCTGCTCACCGGTGATCTGGACAAAGGAGCGAACAGGCAGGAACGGAGGCTGCGTCCCTCATAAATTAAACAATACCTGGGCGAGCGCCTGGGCTTGGGGACGTGGCTGTCCGGCCCGCTGGCACCGTCCCATTGGCTTGTTGCTTTTAATGGGTCACTCTCATCCCTCTTTCGAGGTGAAATAAAATAAAGTGTGTTGGAAAGGTATTGCCAGGGCAGGAGGGTTGGCAGCAGCCCTGCCCCAGCCCTGCCGAGATCTTGCCTTCCAGCATTTTCCGCCTCCCTCTGCAGCCCCATTTCTGAGCTCTGCCCACGGGTGCCAGGTTTCGGGGTCGGTTTTGCTTCATGCACAGTGAAAAACATTCCCTCCAGCTCCGAAATGATGTAACCTCCCTGTGCTAACCAGGAAAAGATTTGCCCAGAAAAACATCTTTTCTCTTCCAAAAATATTGGAACACATTACTTGGATATTACAGAAAATATAAGTGTTTGCCCTGGGGTTGTTGTTATTTCACAGAATCACAGAATCAATCAGGTTGGAAGAGCCCTCTGGGATCATCGAGTCCAGACGTTGCCCTGACACCACCCTGTCAACTAGACCATGGCACTAAGTGCCATGTCCAGTCTTTTCTTAAACACCTCCAGAGATGGTGACTCCACCACCTCCCTGGGCAGCCCCTTCCAATGGCTAATGACCCTTGCTGAGAAGAAATTCTTCCTAATGTCCAACCTGAACCTCCCCTGGCGAAGCTTGAGGCTGTGTCCTCTTGTCCTATCACTAGTTGCCTGGGAGAAGAGGCGGACTCCCACCCCACTACAACCTCCCTTCAGGTAGTTGTAGACTGCAATAAGGTCACCTCGGAGCCTCCTCTTCTCCAGGCTAAACACCCCCAGCTCCCTCAGCCGTTCCTCGTAGGTCAGACCCTCCAGACCCTTCACCAGCTTGGTCGCCCTCCTCTGCACTCGCTCCAACACCTCAACATCTTTCTTGCAGTGCGGGGCCCAGAACTGGACACAGGATTCAAGGTGTGGCCTCACCAGTACAGTATTTCCTTTTTTTTTTCCCAAGCTGAAACTTTGGATGTTTTTTTTCCCCCTAATTAAACAGTTTTGATTTGCCTCAAATCCCTTTTTTGTTGTCTTTGCTGTTCCTGTAAATGCCTTGGCCCAGGCTGCATCTCCGTGCCCATCGCTCTAAGGCTAAACAATAACACAGAGGGGGGTGAGTGGAGGGTAAACACGGCTAATCAGGACTTGCCTAATACAAGCTTAATGAGAACCCAGGGACTGTGCTTCCTGTGCTGCGCCGGGCTGGAGGAAAACGCTTTGTGCTCTCGACACCAGGTTTGAGACGGCTCAGTTCCCTCCAACACACCCGAGCAGCGTTTCCTCCCGCCCGTAAATCCTCCCCAAAGGCCACGGGGCAGGATCTGCGGCTGCGAGGGATCCGTGGGGATCCAGGGGTGATGGAGGAGCCTGGCCAGATCCCACAAGCTAAAGGATCCAGCGCTTGGTCTGTTGGGAGATCTTTAAAACAAAAGCCCTGTTTGTGCCTCGCTTCTTCTAAGCGAAGCCGCCGAAGGGCCCTGCCCGTTCCCCTTAATGTCCTTCAGGCTCCCTGGGGAGATTTGGGGGGGCTGTTTTAGGGACTGGCTTCAATGTATTACAGCGAATGTGCCACTGCTCCACCCCAGAGACTCGGATAAATCATCTCTCCATCCACGCTGTGAAGCATCGGGTGGCTGCTACACCCGGGATGTGGGTTTGGGAAGGGGATGGCATGGGGAGGGCACCCCATGCCCCCAGCCTCTCCCTGGTTAATGGGGAGGGAGATTTGGGGTTCAGCACCGGGGCTGTGGGCTTCGGGGTTGCTGAGGCGGGTGGGTGACAGGGTGTGCACGGGGAGGGGAGAGCTAGGTCATGGGTGGGTGGCGGGCGCAGCTGTGGCTGGGAATGCATGGAGAGGTGGGTGCGGACGCAGGTGGGCATCCAGACATGCATGGTAGGTGGGTGCAGGTGTGGGTGGGTGTCCAGACATGCACAGTAGGTGGGTGCACATACTGGTGGGCACCCAGAAGTGCAGAATAGTTGGATATAGGTGTAGGTGGACACCCAGACATGCACAATAGGTGAGTGCAGGTGTGGGTGAGTGTCCAGACGTGCACAATAGGTGGGTGCAGGTGTAGGTGGGCACCCAAACGTGCACAGTAGGTGGATGTAGGTGTAGGCAGGCACAGAGACGTGCACAATAGGTGGGTGCAGGTGTAGGTGGGCACCCAGACGTGTGCAATAGGTGGGTGCAGGTGTAGGTGGGCACCCAGATGTGCGCAACAGGTAGGTGCAGGTGTAGGTGGGCACCCAGACGTGCACAATAGGTGTGTGTAGGGGGAGGCGGGCACCCAGATGTGCACAATAGGTGGGTACAGGTGTGGGTGGGTGTCCAGACGTGCACAGTAGGTGGGTGCAGGTGTAGGTGGGCACCCAGACGTGCACAGTAGGTGGGTGCAGGTGTAGGTGGGCACCCAGACATGCACAATAGGTGGGTGCAGGTGTAGGTAGGCACCCAAATGTGCACAATAGATGGGTGCAGGTGTAGGTGGACACTCAGACATGCACAATAGGTGGGTGCAGGTGTGGGTGGGCACCCAGACGTGCACAATAGGTGGGTGTGGGTGTAGGTGGGCACCCAGACGTGCACAATAGGTGGGTGCAGGTGTAGGTGGGCACCCAGACGTGCACAATAGGTGGGTGCAGGTGTAGGTGGGCACCCAGACGTGCACAATAGGTGGGTGCAGGTGTAGATGGGCACCCAGACGTGCACAGTAGGTGGGTGCAGGTGTAGGTGGGCACCCAGACGTGCACAGTAGGTGGGTGCAGGTGTAGGTGGGCACCCAGATGTGCACAATAGGTGGGTGCAGGTGTAGGTGGGTGTCCAGACGTGCACAATACGTGGGTGCAGGTGTAGGTGGGCACCCAGACGTGCACAGTAGGTGGGTGCAGGTGTAGGTGGGCACCCAGATGTGCACAATAGGTGGGTGCAGGTGTAGGTGGGTGTCCAGACGTGCACAATACGTGGGTGCAGGTGTAGGTGGGCACCCAGACGTGCACAATAGGTGGGTGCAGGTGTAGGTGGGCACCCAGATGTGTGCAATAGGTGGGTGCAGGTGTAGGTGGGCACCCAGATGTGCGCAATAGGTGCGTGCAGGTGTAGGTGGGCACCCAGATGTGCGCAATAGGTGGATGTAGGTGTGGGTGGGTGTCCACACATGCACACTAGGTGGGTACAGGTGTAGGTGGGCACCCAGACGTGCACAGTAGGTGGGTGCAGGTGTAGGTGGGCACCCAGACGTGCACAGTAGGAGGGTGCAGGTGTGGGTGGGCGCAGGTGTGGGTGGGCACCCAGACGTGCACAGTAGGTGGGTGCAGACGCGTCTGTGTCCGGACGGGAGGCCGGTGCCGGGGCCGGTGGGTGCCTCCACCCCCGCGCAGAGACGGGGAGGGCTCGGGGCAGCGGGCCCGGACGGGGGCAGGCGGCGGCGGCGGCCCGGGTGGCGGGGGCCGGGGCCGGGGCCGAGGCGGGCGGCGGGGAGGGCTGAGGGCGGGCGGCGCCTGCGCGGGGCCGCGGCGGAGCTCCGCGAAGTTGCGCGGGGGCCCGGGAAGTTCGCGGCGGCGGCGGCGGCGGCGGCGGGCGGCGGCTCCCGCTCCGCTCCGCTCCCGGCACGGCCATGGCCTTCCGCCGGCGGGCCAAGAGCCACCCGCTCTTCAGCCAGGAGTTCCTCATCCACAACCACGCCGACATCGGCTTCTGCCTGGTGCTCAGCGTCCTCATCGCCCTCATGTTCGAGGTGAGACCCCCCCCCTCACCCTCCGCCTTCCTCCGGGGGGGGGGACACGGTCCCGCGGGGAGACACCCCCACCACCACCCCACCGGGGTCAACCCCACCCGGGACCGGCTGTGTGCCCCCCCCACCCGTGTGCACCCCCACTGTGGACCCCCCTTTGCTTCACGGGGTGCCCCCCCCCCGGCTCTGCCTCTGCTCGGGGGGTGTCCGGGGTGCTGCACCCCCTGCGAGGTGACCCCGTCCCGCGTGGGGAGGGGGCTGTGGGGTGCAGGACCCCTCCGTCTGGGGGTGCCGAGTGCCACCCCATTCATTCCCCATCTCTCTCCCACCAGCAGAGAGGTGCCCCCCCCCTCCAAAACCCCCATGGGGACCCAGCCCGGCGCTGGTTTTCGGGGTGGCACATCCTTCTGCCACCCCCAGCCCTGCCCGGGGTCCCCGGCTGCGGAAAGGGGGGGCTCAGGGGGTGGTGAACCCCCTTCTCCTGCAAGCCCACCATGGCTGCTGGGGACGGTCCCAGCCCCGCACCACTTCCCAAGCACGGAGGGGTGCATCGGCCGCCCGGCCACAGGCAGGGAGAAGTCAAGCCCTCACTGATGTTTCCAGCTATTGGAAATGCGGGTAGTAGGTTTTTGCCTTTTTTTTTTTTAACATTAGCCCTTTTCCAGGTGTTTTATCCGCAGCTCTCTGACCCCGCGCCATGGGACGAGCACCGGGGGCTCCTGGGCCTCGTGCAGACACCAGCAGCTCCCCGGCCTTTCCCCATCCCGGCCATCCCGCTCCGCCACGGGCCATAAGAAACCGTCCCCGGCTCCTCTGCGGGAAACCTTTGCCCAGTTGGGGTGACCG
Source organism: Nyctibius grandis (assembly GCF_013368605.1). Classification (NCBI taxonomy): domain Eukaryota; kingdom Metazoa; phylum Chordata; class Aves; order Nyctibiiformes; family Nyctibiidae; genus Nyctibius; species Nyctibius grandis. Next base: position 129,529,333 of record NC_090658.1, on the reverse strand, counting down.
GAGCCCCCTGGGAAGGCCTCTGCCCTGCCACCACCCCAGCGCCGTGCGGAGCCATGCCGGGAATGCCGCGCTCCCCCTGCTCCCTCTCCTTCCCTCCCAGCTTGCTTTTTCCTCTTCTCTTTCGGGGAGGAGACAGAGGAAGGCTGGAGGCCACCACCGTGCAGCTTCGCTCGGCTCCCGGCACCCTACGTGGAGGTACCTCGGGGTGGCTGCGAGCTGCGGTCAGCGGCTCGGCCGGATCGGACCCCCCGCCTTTGCTTCCCCCCGCTCAAACCCTCCCCTCCAGCTCAGTGCCACGTTTCAAAGCAAATCCGGACGGGAAAGGGGTGGCCGGGGGGCCTGGCGGAGGAGGAAAGGCTCCTTCTGTAGCAAATCGCAGGAGGAGGAAATCCATTTCCTTAATACCCTCCCTGTGGCAGCCCCCTTCTTTTTTCTTCTTCCCCCCTTCCCCCTTTTTTTTTTCCTGCAAATGCATTGAATGAGCGAGTTGCTTCCAGTGCACAAAACCCTTTCGATGCGTTTGTGCATATATATACATATATATATATTTATTTAAGGGTCGAGGGGGTTTCAAAACTAACCCAAGAGGGCCAGCTGTGTTCTAAAACCACATGCAAACGCTGCAAACTTGGGCTGCAAGTTTCATAGTTGTACTTAAAAAAAGTCACTGAAGTCGCACCTCTGTCAGGGTTTCTCCCTGCAGCTGGTTTTTTCGGGGTGCTGGTGCTTGTGGTTGCATGCTGGGAGCCCCATCCCGGTGAGGTGGTACCCGGGCTCGGTGCTGCGAGGGCTTTTCGTCGCGATGATGCTCCGAGGGCGGTTTTGAAATGCGATGCGATGAAACCCCCCGTGGAGGTGGCGGCAGGGAGGGTTTTGTGGCGTTTCTGATTTTTTTTTTTTAATGTCTTTTAATTAAATCTCCCCTAGTTTGCTGAGAGGCAGCAATTTCCTGCTGGTGCCACCGCTCTCCCGGCAGACCTTGGGGAGACGTGCCGGGGTGGCTTTCAGCGCTCCTCCCTCTGCATCCCTGCTCCGTAGCATTTCCCCTTGTCTTCCCCTTGGCATGGGGATTGGGACAACTGTTTTAGTCCTTGTGGTTCTATTATTTTATTTTATTTTATTTTATTTTATTTTATTTTATTATTATTTTATTTTATTTTATTATTTTATTTATTTTATTTTATTTATTCCTTCTGCTTTCTTTTCCCCTGGAGCAGAAATCAGGCTCTGCTCTTCCCCAGCCCCCCAAGCCACACGTGCCCATTTGCGTCACCTCTACCGTGAGTTTCGGTGGCATCTCAGACATTTCTGCCTTTCGACGCCTTTTCAGCACCTCCTCTGCGATGGTGGGGAGGACTTGTCACCGTCCCTTCTCCTCCACCTCGCCACCCTGCTTCCCACCCCGCCACCGGGCTCCCACCTTCCCCGATGCCGGTGGCCACGGTGGCCACAGCCGAGCTGGGGCTCAGCGGAAGCGGCCGAATGCTGCTCACAATAGGCTGTTTCCTGCAGGGGAGGTTTCTTTGGGGAGGCACAAACAGCATTTTTAACCTTTTCCCAAGTGGCCCCGGGGAGCTGAGCGCTTGCTTGCTCTGGCACCGTGTTTGTGGTGATGCTCGAGGGCTGCCGCGGGTATCCCCCTGCCAAAGCATGGCACAAGGCACACCTTGAGCATCCTTTTGGGTGTGCAACCTCTTCCCTGTCCAAACAGATGGATGGGCTCCTCCAGCCCGGTAATTCCGCGGCAGGGTGCGGGTGTCAGTTGTGGTGGAGATACCAGTCGCGGGGGAGATACCGTTCGCATGTCGCTGGATGCCCGGCTTCGCTGCCGACTGCGCCGCTAGCACCGTCCCGGCTCCAGGGAGGGGATTTGGGGGCACAGAGCACAGCACGAGGCTGCGCACTGCTGTTACGGGTGTGTTGGACTTTGTTATTCAAGAATTGTGTGCATGTGAGATGATCATAACATTGCTGAAGGACATGGAGCTGTTGGAGCTGGTCCAGAGGGGCCCACGAAGATGCTCAGAGGGCTGGAGCACCTCTGCTATGGAGACGGGCTGAGAGAGTTGGGGCTGTTCAGCCCGGAGAAGAGAAGCCTCCGGGGAGACCTTCTAGCACCTTCCAGTACCCAAAGGGGCTACAGGAAAGCGGGAGAGGGACTTTTTACAAGGGCATGGAGTGACAGGACGAGGGGGAATGGTTTAAAACTGAAAGAGGGGAGATTGAGATGAGATATTAGGAAGAAATTCTTTGCTGTGAGGGTGGTGAGACCCTGGCCCAGGTTGCCCAGAGAAGCTGTGGCTGCCCCCTCCCTGGCAGTGTTCAAGGCCAGGTTGGATGGGGCTTGGAGCAACCTGGTGTAGTGGAAGGTGTCCGTGCCCATGGCAGGGGGGTTGGAACTAGATGATCTTTAAGGTCCCTTCCACCCCAAACCATTCTATGATTCTGTGCTCAGGTAGGGAAGCTCAGGGCTTGGAGGGGGTCCCCTCCAAAAAGAGCTGTCCTGAGCTGGGAGCTGCGGGGTTTTCTGCCTTCCCAGCCAGCCCTAAGCCTTCAGGGTGTGAAAACACACCCGGTGCACATCTGTGTGGTGCCAGGGAGGATGTTTCTGCGTGTGTGTGGCTGTTCCATCCATGAGCGAGCTGGAGCCCAGAAAGAAATATCTCCCCCTTTTTTTTTGGTCAAAAACCATTTTCATAGAATCACAGACTGGTTTGGGTTGGAAGGGACCTTAAAGATCATCTAGTTCCAACCCCCTGCCATGGGCAGGGACACCTTCCACTAGACCAGGTTGCTCCAAGCCCCATCCAACCTGGCCTCGAACACTGCCAGGGAGGGGGCAGCCACAGCTTCTCTGGGCAACCTGGGCCAGGGTCTCACCACCCTCACAGTAAAGAATTTCTTCCTAATATCTCATCTAAATCTCCCCTCTTTCAGTTTTAAACCGTTCCCCCTCATCCTGTCACTACTTGCCCTTGTAAAAAGTCCCTCTCCCACTTTCCTGTAGCCCCTTCAGGTACTGGAAGGTGCTAGAAGGTCTCCCTGGAGCCTTCTCTTCTCCAGGCTGAACAGCCCCAACTCTCTCAGCCTGTCTCCATAGCAGAGGTGCTCCAGCCCTCTGAACATCTTCGTGGCCTCCTCTGGACTCGTTCCACGGTTTTAAGTGACTGCGTATAGAAACTCGAAAGCAGATGCCCTCCATCCTCGCGCAGAGATTGTTTTGCATATCTTTTTCCACCCTGCTTTGCAGAAAAATGAAGCCAAGGCCAGGCTGGGTTTAAGCTGCAGCTGCCCGGTGACCTGTGTCCCATCTGGGACGGCTCCTGTGCGTGGTGTCGGATCGATGGGCCTCTGCGTGGGTTGAGTTTGGGGGAGACCTCGCTGGTGTTGCGGGGGGGTTTCTGTATTAGATGGGGTCTGCCAGCATAACCTCTGTAAGATGGGGAAACTGAGGCTCAGTCTTATTTCTCCTTTATGCCCAGAACTGGCTGCCACGAGCTCGCGGGCAAAGCCAGGGCACAGCTCCTGATGCTCACGCGTGGGGTGACGGTAATAAAGTTATAAACCATTATATTCCAGGAGATGCCGTGCCCTTGCTGGGCTTTCCCTCGCGCGCGGAGCCGCGGCGGTGAGTCACGGTCTCCCAAACACCCGGTTGTGACACTGTCAAACGAAGGCGGCTGACGAATGAGCTGCTATTTCCAGGCTTCCTGCTAAATATACTTTCCCCTCCCCGGTCCCCTCCGTAGTACTCTGCAAAAATTAAGGCCTTCCCGTCGTTAACGAGGGAAAACAAACGGTGTTTCTGCCTCCCTCCGGGTCTTTGCCAGATGTGGCAGCTGAGGCACGCAGGCAGCTTAAAGGCTGAATAGTTGGTGGAGGGTGTGGGGGGGGAAAAAGGGGAAAAAAGCCGAATTTAGGTCTGCTTTTAAAAAGAGAATAAACAGGAGGGAGCGTGAGGCAATGATAATCGCGTGTGCCGGCGGACGAGCGTGTCGGTGGGAGCAGAGGGGCTGCGCCGCCCTCGGGGAGGGGTTTTTGTCAAAGCTGCCTGTTTACTTTTAAAGGCTTTGGTCCAAAGTTTGGTCTTTAGTTTACATATAGGGCCTGTGTCAACCCATAGCGTGGATCAACAAGGTTTTTCTTTCAATAAACGCTTCGGCTGGTGGGGGAAGAGAAAAAAAAAAACCTCTCTCAGTTGTGAGAAAAGCCTTCGGACAGCATTTTATCTGTAATTAGTTTGAGTTGTTTTTCAAGCCCTGGAAATATTTTCCCGGCTCAGACTGCAGGAACTCCCCCAGCCTCCCCCGCCAGAGGTTTGGAGCCGCTTCCTTCCTCCGAGGCGGTTTTAACCCAAGCAGGACCGCAGGGACGACTGCGTGTCTGGGGGATCCCAGCCGGGGTGAGGGCAGCACGGACCCTGCAAATCCCACCGGGCTGAGGCTTTTGGGAAGGGAACCGGGTTTCATAGAGTGACCTGGTACCTCTCTGCGAAAGATGCTCAAAAATTATCCCTTGCTGCTGAAAATCTTCAGGCTGGAGAGTCGCGGCGGGTAGATTTTGGGAGAGGTGCTAAGCTGCCTGGGTGCTCGTGCTCAGACGTGTTTATTAAAAGCCACTTGGTTTTAATGCCTGCAAAAGTGGAGTTGGGATTTTGGTTTGGGTTCTTACAGCGTTCCGAGGTGGGGAAAAAGCAGCATCTTCTAAAAAGGGTGGGGGGAGCTTTGCTGCTTTGTGTCAGGCAGCAAACTCCAGGGTAGTGGAGGTGTGAATTTTTCTGGTCACCGCATTATCGGGGAGTAGATGCATGGTGGTGGATAGTAGATGCGTAGTAAGTGCATAGTAGTGCTGGGATTGTTTGGCTTTATCCATCGCCCTGCTATCGAGGGCTGCGAGATCACAGAATCACAGAATCAACCAGGTTGGAAGAGACCTCTGGGATCATCCAGTCCAACCACTGCCCTGACACCACCATGTCAACTAGACCATGGCACTAAGTGCCATGTCCAGTCTTTTCTTAAACACCTCCAGAGATGGTGACTCCACCACCTCCCTGGGCAGCCCCTTCCAATGTCTAATGACCCTTTCTGAAAAGAAATTTTTCCTAATGTCCAACCTGAACCTCCCCTGGCGAAGCTTGAGGCTGTGTCCTCTTGTCCTATCGCTAGATGCCTGGGAAAAGAGGCCGACTCCCACTTCACTACAACCTCCCTTCAGGTAGTTGTAGACTGCAATAAGGTCACTTCTGAGCCTCCTCTTCTCCAGAGATGGATGCTCTGATATGATTTCTAGCTGTATTCCTCTGTGAGAAGCAGCCTGAGCTCTGTCCTGGCTGCTCTGAGCATCACAGGAATCTGCGGTCTTGATGGACACGCTGAGTTTTGCCTCTTCACCGACCGTGTGTCCTTTGGTCCTGGGGTTAGTGTCATTAACCACCAGAAACCCACTCACTGCTGAAGGTGCTGTTCCCTCCGTGTGGCTGTAGAGAGTCCCCAGGACAACTGCTTCCCAAATTCAGCTGGTTCAGGCACATCCCTCAGGCCAGGCAGGATGAGGAGCATGTCCCTCAGCCCCTTGGGCAGTGGTGGGTTGCATAGAGGTGCCCTTAATGCAGGACAGGGAGCAAACAAGGAGTATCCAGCCTTTCCTCTATGCTCCTCAGCTCGTCCCACACAGACAAATCCCTCTCCCACCCTATAAAGATCCCTGCCCGAGTCATGGTGATGTCCTGTGGGATTTGGACTTCTGACTGCCTTGAGAGAAGGCTGGAGATAAGAGAGGGAAATTAGAGAAGCAGGTTGAGGAGGTGGCCTCACAGTATAACCCAAAAAATACAATAATACCTGGAAAGGCCCAATTCTGCCCTGGTCTGCAGCAGTTTTGCAGCAGCTCCGGCTCTGCCTGGTGCTTCCTGTCCCATACCAGCATCTTGTTTCAGAGCAAACAGACAGTGAGTGTCTTGTGCCTCTGAATAATCCTCACGTTGCTCTTCCCGTTACAAACTTCTCCTTTCTCTGGCCGCCTACGAAATGTTCGATGCGAGCTCTAAAGCTTTGCCATCCCTGGTGCTCGTCGCTCCTTCCCGTGCCAAGGAAACGTGGTTTCTGCCTTGTAGGGGAGCTGGAGGTGGCATTGCTGGAGGTCATGGCTTGAGCGTTCCACCTGTTCCAGGAGGCTTAAGGTGCTCGGTGGTGTTTCCATCTCTGTACGCTCCGCAGGGCTGTATGGCAGTGGGTGCACCATGGGTGCTCCCAGTTGGTGTGGTGGAGGGGATGCTGTGGGGGTTATGGCGATTTTGGAGCCTGATGTTCACTTGGTGGAGCTCAGCCATGACCTCGGTCAAGTCACCTCTCGCAGAATCACAGAATCACAGTCTGGTTGGGGTTGGAAGGGACCTCTAGAGATCACCTAGTCCAAGCCCCTGACAAAGCAGGGTCACCCAGAGCAGGCTGCACAGAATCATAGAACGGTTTGGGTTGGAAGGCACCTTAAAGATCATCTAGTTCCAACCCCCTGCCACGGGCAGGGACACCTTCCACTAGACCAGGTTGCTGCAAGCCCCATCCAACCTGGCCTTGAACACTGCCAGGGAGGGGGCAGCCACAGCTTCTCTGGGCAACCTGGGCCAGTGTCTCACCACCCTCATAGTAAAGAATTTCTTCCTCATATCTCATCTCAATCTCCCCTCTTTCAGTTTAAAGCCGTTCCCCCTCGTCCTGTCACTCCATGCCCTTGTAAAAAGCCCCTCTCCAGCTTTCCTGTAGCCCCTTCAGGTACTGGAAGGTGCTAGAAGGTCTCCCCGGAGCCTTCTCCAGGCTGAACAGCTCCAACTCTCTCAGCCTGTCCTCGTAGGAGAGGTGCTCCAGCCCTCTGATCATCTTCATGGCCTCCTCTGCAGGGTCGTGTCCAGGTGGGTTTTGAATATCTCCAGGGAAGGAGACTCCCCACCCTCCTTGGGCAGCCTGTTCCAGTGCACTGGCACCCTCACAGTAGAGAAGTTTTTCCTCATATTGAGATGGAACCTCCCATGTTTGATCTTGTGCCCATTGCCCCTTGTCTTGCTGGTAAAGGGCGTGTTGTGAGCAATGGCAAAAAGACACAGGTCCCTCCGTGGACGTGCAGGGTGTCCTTCACCTTCAAGGATGGAGGGATGTCACCAGTGTCCTGCTCAAGGTGGTTTGTCCCAGGTGTGGAGTGCTCCATCTGTCTCAGCTGCTGGAAACTGACTGAGATGTCCTCATGGTAGTAGCGGGGAGGTGGAGGTGACCTGGCCAAGGGTGTGAGGCACATTTGGGACGCTGGTGGTCTGGCGAGTGATGAGTCTCAGAGGACAGAGCTGAGCCAGATGATAAGTACATCGTTCTGGGTTTCTTGTGCAACTGCAGTGAGGAAAGTGTAGGGGTGCAAGCACACACCAAATGAGATGCAAGCAGTTTTATGGGCCCTTGGAAAGCCCAAGGACCCACCTTTGAAAATGCTGCCTTGGCTGTTAAAGTCCTGCTGGTGCCCACAGGGGAGCATGTACGGGGACCATGCCAGGACGAAGGGTGAAATCCTGCACACGTTCAGATATTTCCATGGTCAGTGTGAAAACTTCCCAGCCAGTTGAAGGAGAAAGGAACACCTTTGATGCCTGAGCAGATCTTCCCTCCATGTAAGGTCTGTGAGATGTCTGGAGTTGGATGGGGAGGTTGGATGCCTGGAGGTTCAAATTTGGTCCCCAGAGCTGCTGCTGTGGCCCTTAGTGCATGGGTGCAGGTGTGTGCCTGGGCTTCCTCATCCATCAAATGGAGAAGAGAGACAGTTTGTCTTTGGAAATTGGTCTGTTAGGAGCCTGCCTACGTCCAGGAGGTTACGTTTGTCTTAGGCTGTAAAACACCTTACACAGGCTTTAGAAGACAACCCGCTACCTCTCTATAATGGAAGGTGGAGAGGTGAAGGGGTGAAGAGGTGGCCCCTGAAGCTACTGGCGATCCTCTGGCCTGCGGGAAGCAAAGGCAGGTGTGGAGATGAGCAAAGCATTGCTTGATCCTTGAGTGGATGGAGGAAACCTTCTTGCTAGGCCCTGCTAAAAAGACAATTAGGAGGGTCCTTGCAAACCATGGTGGGGCTGAGCACCGTGTGGGCATTGCTCCCCACCCCAGAGCTGCTCCAGGGTCATTTTCTTGGACCCACAAGTCTGGCTTATGGTCCGTCCAGCAGGTTAGGTGACATCTGGAGATGATGCCTTGCTTCCAGCTGTTTACACCTCTGGGTATCGAGTCGGATGTGAAACCTTCAGTGCCTGCTGCTGTCGGCACATCCATGACACGGCTGCCCGTCCCCGCGGCATCACAGCCGCTGCCGTGCATTTGTTTCATGTCCTGCGCCAGCTTGTGATGAGGTTTGGGTGTAAAATCCAGGTCCCAGTTGTGCTGTACCGCTCCAGGATGAAGCAACTTTCCTTTCCTAGCCAGCAAGTTTGCAAGAGCCAGAAGTGTCTCGTTAAGCCAGCTTGAGGCCAGGCGATGCGCTTTTTCCATTACCACCCCAGACTCTGCCCGTGGTCTCCATCTCCCTTGGCAGGGTGCTTCTCACACCTACTCCTTCACAAGCAGAGCCCAAAAATTTCTTTTTTTAAGTGGGGAAAAAAAATTAAAATCCCAAAACATCATGAAAACATGCCGTGGAGTTTGCTGTCCTCCAGCCAGGGCTGCACGAGGATGGGCAGCGCTGCCTGGGCCGCCGGCCGGTTGCTCAGTGCTGGTGGGGGCGGGATGGGAACGCTTGGCAAAGCCCCCGTGTCCCCCCCACAGCTACATCCCGCAAGACGTGAAGCAATATTTCCAGAAGGGTTTTTGACAGCCTGCAGCTCTGAAACGGTTGCAGCGACGTTTGATGGTTGACGAGAAGCTCACCATGAGCCGGCAATGTGTGCTTGCAGCCCAGAAGCCAACCGTGTCCTGGGCTGCATCCCCAGCAGCGTGGCCAGCAGGGCGAGGGAGGGGATTCTGCCCCTCTGCTCTGCTCTCGTGAGACCCCCCCTGCAGTGCTGCGTCCAGCTCTGGGGCCCCCAACATAAGAAGGACATGGAGCTGTTGGAGCAAGTCCAGAGGAGGCCACGGAGATGCTCAGAGGGCTGGAGCACCTCTGCTATGGAGACAGGCTGAGAGAGTTGGGGCTGTTCAGCCTGGAGAAGAGAAGGCTCCGGGGAGACCTTCTAGCAACCTTCCAGTACCTGAAGGGGCTACAGGAAAGTGGGAGAGGGGCTTTTTACAAGGGCATGGAGTGACAGGACGAGGGGGAATGGTTTTAAACTGAAAGAGGAGAGATTGAGATGAGATATTAGGAAGAAATTCTTTGCTGTGAGGGTGGTGAGACCCTGGCCCAGGTTGCCCAGAGAAGCTGTGGCTGCCCCCTCCCTGGCAGTGTTCAAGGCCAGGTTGGATGGGGCTTGGAGCAACCTGGTCTAGTGGAAGGTGTCCCTGCCCATGGCAGGGGGTTGGAACTAGATGATCTTTAAGGTCCCTTCCAACCCAAACCATTCTATGATTCTGTGATTCTGTGACGTTTGTGTGAGATGCAGCTCATCTCCATCGGTGTTCAGCGGGCACGGGATTTTTTTGGTCTGGTTGTGTACAAAGTCGAGCGCTTGTGAAGCCAGTTTGTTGGAGGGGTGGCTGAGGAGCCATCAGAAAGGTAAAAATCTGGTGACCCTGCTGCTGTGTGGGGCTGGATGGGTTGAAGGCGTGTTTAGTGTCAGACGTCTGTGCGCCGGGTTTTGCTGTGACCCCGGCTCGAGGGTGCGTTGGTCTCGGAGATGCTGCTTTGGGGCATCCTGCAGATGCACTGGGATGGGATGCTCTGCCCTGTCCCGTCAAGGCCTCCTGCTTCCCTGCTGGGGAGGATCACTCCCTTGAACGGAAAGCAAGAAATGAAGAGCGAGCAGCACAGCCCTGGTTTGCAGGGCACCTGGTGTCTCATGCCAGGCCTTTTTTTCTTTCCCTTTTTGGGGAAATCACGGCCTGTGGTGCTGGACGTGCGGCTGGGAACTTGTGCATGGCCAGCTCAAGGTTCAGCTCTTTCACTAAAGCTGCTTTTTCCCTGCCCCGTGCGACCCTCGTGAGCGCCCACACGGTCTCTAAGGGGGTCCAGCTTCATCAGTCCCGTGGCTGCTGTTACTAGAGGAGCCTCTGCGAAGCTGCGGGGGTAAATACCTGCGTAGCCTGTTGGGCTTTGAAGCCACTGAGCTTGCTCAGGTGCTGGGTGTTGTCATTTCTACCTGGGCCGGGCTCCCGGTGTGGCTGCCCAGGGTGGATGGGAATGAGGGATGGTTTTAATTAACACAAACGGCCTGCTGGGTCAGGCTCCCGGTGTCCCCCAGGCATTAAGGGTCATTAGACATTGGAAGGGGCTGCCCAGGGAGGTGGTGGAGTCACCATCTCTGGAGGTGTTTAAGAAAAGCCTGGACATGGCACTTAGTGCCATGGTCTAGTTGACATGGTGGTGTCAGGGCAATGGTTGGACTCGATGATCCCAGAGGTCTCTTCCAACCTGGTTGATTCTGTGATTCTGTGGGTCACACGTGATGATGGTCCGTGCTGCTGGAGGAATGCTCATCCTCAAGGGGAAGCGGGGAGGTGGCTGTTGGTTTTTACAGCTGCGTGGCTTTTCCAGGTTTCTCCCTCTTTTATCCGCCCCTTTCTCCTTCCTAAATCCCAGGTCCCTGTTGGCAAACCTCTTCCCTAGCAATCCCCTTGCTGAAAGGCACTTCTGTGAGTGAAGCCAGTGCCTGCACGTCTCCCTGGACGATTTGCCTTTCCCAGCACAGCAGGGAAGGGCAGTAAATGGTGGCAGAGGAATGGCTTTAACCACTGATTTGCTTTTTTTTCCCCTCTGTGTGTCTTTGACAGGTTACAGCCAAGACCGCCTTCCTGTTTATCTTACCTCAGTACAACGTCAGCGTGCCTACAGCAGGTAAGAGATGCTGCTGCTGCGGATACCCCAAGGGGAGGGGTGAGTCGTGGTCTACCCCAGACCCTCGCTGCCAGCCGGCCTGGGCTCACCCTCTACTGATGCACACTGCACAGGCCCTTGTCTGCTGGTAAACGAGACTTTAAAAATAAAATACATGTGGGGAAAGCAAAGTTTGAGCGGCTCAGAGCACGCTGATCGTGTCTGACAGTCCTTGCGCTGCCGAGGTTGGAAAGAAATGCTCTCCAGGGCATTTTAGGTCTTCCTCTCCTGTTTCTGCCGTGGTCAGGCCACTCGGTGCGCTTTGCAGGGTGAGGATCCTCCTCCAAGCCTGGTCAGGCAACATCAAATGGCCTGATTGCATGTCCAGAGGGGTTCTGTGCCCTGCTGAGGTGGGGGCTGCGCAGGTAATTCCTGTCTCGCTTTATTTCTTGGGCATGGCACAAAGGGAGGGTGCGGAGATGCACGTGGTGCACAGCATCCCTGCTCCGGGCAGCTTATGGTCCTGGTGCACATGGAGGGTGATTCAAGGAGGCTCTGAGCTGGCACGGGTCAGAGCGCGATGACCCAGAGGACGTGCCCCAGCTCCCAGCCAGGAGGCAGCTGGAGGCTCAGTCCCCGTTGGTATTTTGGCTGCTAGTTGTTACCTTCCTAGCTGAGAGCTCCTCCGAGGCTGGCAGCGATCTGGGCACCGGCGTGGGGGCAGCAGGAGGTGATCTGGGTAAAGTCCTGGGCTCAGGATGAGCCAAACACCCACAGCCCAGAGCCTGGTGTGGGTGCAGAAAACTGCAGTTAATTAGAAGTGTTTGAGTAACCATCCAAGGGAAGAGCGGGGTTGTTGGGATTAGTGAAACTAGGGTGAAGCAGACAGGCAGAAGATAAAAGGTCTGCCCTTAAAATCTTTGCATGTCATGGTTGAAGAAATCATCCAGCTTCCAGATTAAATTGTGGTCTGCGTTCCCCTATGGCACAGTCCAGACAACTTCCACTGCCGTTGTGCTAAGTGGTTTATTCTTCCCTGCTACCAGAAATCACAGAATCACAGACTGGTTTGGGTTGGAAGGGACCTTAAAGATCATCTAGTTCCAACCCCCCTGCCACAGTCAGGGACACCTTCCACCAGACCAGGTTGCTCCAAGCCCCATCCAACCTGGCCCTGAACACTGCCAGGGAGGGGGCAGCCACAGCTTCTCTGGGCAACCTGGGCCAGCGTCTCACCACCCTCACAGGAAAGAATTTCTTCCTAATATCTCATCTAAATCTCCCCTCTTTCAGTTTAAAACCGTTCCCCCTTGTCCTATCACTCCATGCCCTTGTAAAAAGTCCCTCTCCAGCTTTCCTGTAGCCCCTTCAGCTACTGGAAGGTTGCTAGAAGGTCCCCCTGGAGCCTTCTCTTCTCCAGGCTGAACAGCCCCAACTCTCTCAGCCTGTCTCCATAGCAGAGGTGCTCCAGCCCTCTGAGCATCTCCGTGGCCTCCTCTGGACTTGCTCCAACAGCTCCATGTCCTTCTGATGTTGGGGGCCCCAGAGCTGGACGCAGCACTGCAGGGGGGGTCTCACGAGAGCAGAGCAGAGGGGCAGAATCCCCTCCCTCGCCCTGCTGGCCATGCTGCTGGGGATGCAGGCCAGGGTACGGTTGGATTCTGGGCTGCAAGCGCACGTTGCCGGCTCATGGTGAGCTTCTCGTCACCCATCACCCCCAAGTCCTTCTCCTCAGGGCTGCTCTCAATCCATTCTCCACCCAGCCTGTATTTGTGCTTGGGATTGCCCTGACCCACATGCAGGACCTTGCACTTGGCCTTGTTGAACTTCATGCGGTTCGCACTGGCCCAGCTCTCCAGCCTGTCCAGGTCCCTCTGGATGGCAGTCTCGCAGGGGGCATGTAACCACATCACCAGGACCAGGTACTGGGGTATCAATACAGGGCATGAGCTAGCTGAGGCCGTGGAGAGGGAGGCCTTGGTGCAGTGAGCTCGCTCAGAGGAAGGGTTATTTCTCGCCTGATTTTTTTCCCAAGGCTGTTTCACATCCCTCGCAGCAAGGATGCTGCTGCCTGGCAGGCAGCAGATCTCGCTCTCCTCTCCCTTGCTTAGCGCACGCACGGCTCCTGCTAGAGCAGCTCCTGAAATGCCCTGGAGAGAGGAGAGGAGGCAGAGCAGTCGCACACGCGCGTGATGTTATTTTCTTTAGTCTTGCGATTCTTTTATCTTGCACTGGGGGTTATGAGCTCCGTGGTACAGGCAACGTCTTTAGCTCTGGGTTTGCACAGCAGCCAGCCGGGGGGCTGCGGAGGACCAGGTGTTCCCACATCCTTACACCAGGTGTCTTCATAAATCCTATTCAAACCTTATTCACAGAATCACAGAATCAATCAGGTTGGAAGAGACCTCTGGGATCATCGAGTCCAACCATTGCCCTGACACCACCATGTCAACTAGACCATGGCACTAAGTGCCATTTCATGTACCTCAAATCTTAGAAATCCGGACTGAAGCTTTGTTCAAGGGTAAACAGGGTTGGTGACAGACAAGTCGCTTCCCAGCGTTGATATTAGGAGAGGATGGTCAGGATCAGGGTAAGGGAGAGCAGCAGCTGGGGCTGGGCTGAGCTTCGCATCGCGATGCTTTCTGCAGCATGCCACAAGGACAGCAGCTTTCCTGACTCTGCTGCTTCCCCATAAGCTGCAGGGCTGCAAATAGTTGCCTAAATGCAGATGTCTGTGGTGTTTTGGGCACTGTTGGGTCTCCTGTTGCTCCAGAAGAGCAGGTCCTCCCATAGGTCCTGTTTCTCATCCACCAGCCCCGTGCCACTGTCTCAGATCTCCTATTAGCACAAGGCATCTGCATTTAGGGCAGCTGAATCCTGCTCCAGCAGCTTTCAGGGGTGAGTGGGAGAGGCTGGGTGTTGGATGATAACAGAGGGGGTGGAAATCCCATCCCGAGCCCTAATGCTCCCAGTCCCTGATCCCATCACCTGCTTCAGCGCTGCCTCCATGTCTTCATCCCTCCAGCCTGATCAGTTCCCATCTCCACAGCAGGGCTGTCCCCAGCCCCTCACCTCTGGCAGGGGAAGTCTGAAGTCTCCCGAGTGTCTCCTCCATTGAGGTGTGTAACTATTAGAGGGGAAACCATCCACCCTCTGCCGATGAACTAACCCCTGCTAGAGCCCTTTTTTCCAGCCCTGCAGCCACTGGCACAGTCGTGACCTCTCTCTGGTGGCCCCATCCAAGCTGCCTGTTGGGAATAGCCCCCCCCTTACTAACCCTTAAGCCCTTACCTGAAAATCGTTTGGGTCATGGGGATTTGACCCACCGTTTGGTCTCTTTGCAGATGGGGAGCTGGTGCAGTATCACTATGGGCTGAAGGATCTGGTCACCATCCTCTTCTACATCTTCATCGCCATAATCCTGCACGCGGTGGTGCAGGAGTACGCCCTGGACGTGAGTGCCATTTGAGTCGCCAAAATATCTAAAGTACCATGGGGGGACGTGGTCCTGCTGCAGTTAAATGCTGTTGTGGGGGTTGAGGTGGTGACGAGTGAGCCTTCAGCTCTGGGGGCTGCTTGGGATGGGGAAGAGGAAGAGGAGGGAGGGTTGTTGACCTGGTGGCTCATGTTTTCTTGTTGCTTTTCTCTCCCTCTCCTCCTTCCCAGAAAATCAACAGGCGTCTCCATCTCTCCAAGGTCAAACACAGCAAGTTCAATGAATCGGGACAGCTGGTCGCCTTCCACCTCACCTCCGTGATTTGGTGCTTGTATGTCGTGGTGACGGTAAGGCACGGGGCTGGCCGGGCTTTGGGTTCCCTGGGTGGGATTTGTGCTTTCTGAAGCTCAAAACCCTGGTGGCAGGAGACAGTCCCCAGCCAGCCCCTGGGCCACAATGGGCACGTTTCAGCAAGTTGAGTGTTCAAGTGTGGTGGGTCTTTCCAGCCACGGAGTGAGGGCAGTGAGGGGATTGCTGAGAGCAGGGAAACCACGCTGAGGTTTGGGTTGCAGTGGGGATGTTTCAACCCAAAACTGCTGGGAGAAAAATAGGGAGTGAAAACGTTTCATTTTGGGCAGGAAGGGGGAGGGAAGAACAGGTGTTGTTGGAGAGAGCTGGCTGTTTTGGCAGTGTGAAGTGGACTCAATGATCCCAGAGGTCTCTTCCAGCCTGATTGATTCTGTGATTCTGTGATTCTGTGATAACGATGCTTCGCTACCAGTGGCTGTTGGGGTCCAGCTGTGGTCCCCAGTGGCGCTGGGGATGGATGCTTGGGGGCAGGTCCCCTCCCCACTGCTCGGGGGGGTCACAGAATCACAGAATCAATCAGGTTGGAAGAGACCTCTGGGATCATCGAGTCCAACCATTGCCCTGACACCACCATGGCAACTAGACCATGGCACTAAGTGCCATGTCCAGTCTTTCCTTAAACACATCCAGGGATGGTGACTCCACCACCTTCCTGGGCAGCCCCTTCCAATGTCTAATGACCCTTTCTGAGAAGAAATGCTTCCTAATGTCCAACCTGAACCTCCCCTGGCAAAGCTTGAGGCTATGTCCTCTTGTCCTATTGCTAGTTGCCTGGGAGAAGAGGGTCCTGCCAGCCCTCCTTAGAGGACCACTACCCCTTTCCAGGCCAGCACTTCTGGGGATCTGCCAGCACTGCTCCTGCCCCGCAGGGCTGCTGCGGGGGGAAGCTTTGGCAAAACAGTCGATGCCGCTGGTTTTGGGCTGCTGTTTCCCAGTGCCAGATCCGTCCCCATTGGCTCCGAGGCTGCAGCCTCCTGTGCAAAGCCACGTTGCCACAGAGAGCTCCCCAAATGGTCCCCAAATGCTCCACGTGTGCAGAGCAGGTCACTCTTTGCAGCACTTGCACTTCCCCTGGGCTCCCCCAACCAAAAAAAAGGGCTTAGGGCAGACAGAGCCTGGGCGATGGTGACAGAGAGGTCCTGGGCAGGACGGGTTTTCTGTGCCAACATCTCTGCAAAGCTGTGGCAGGAGCTGTGCAAGCATGGAGCTAGAAGGCAACCCCATCCTGAAATCCGCCCTGCAAGAGGCTGTAGGGGAACGCAGGCAGGTGGAAAATTAAACTATGCAATGCATATTAAATTATTTTTGTAGGAGTTTTCTGTTCCCCTTTCTCTTCAGAAGTACTTCTTTTTGCTTCAGTGATACTCAGGTTGGAAATGCCGGTGGGGAAGAAGCACCTCCAGACCATGTACACGGGTTCCTTGTAGCTGTGCTACCAGTACCTCGCCCCCACGTCTCCAGAGCATCCCTCTTGCATTGCCCAAACCCCAAAACATCTTGTCTTGAACTTGGGGCTCTCTGGGCAACCGAGCAAGCAGAGAGCTTGGGTCCCTGGGTCCCTTCAACCCCCGAATACGGGGCCTTCATGAAACTAGAGACCCATGAATGTGGCTGAGCTTTGGAGAGCTCAGCCCTGGCTCGCGCGGGGGACACGGTTTTTACTGCAGGCTGAAAGGACTTGGGTGGCACCCCCAGTTCCTGTAGCATTAGCCTGCCTCGTCGTGACCACGCGCTGCCCGTTCCTTCTGCTGAATACTCACATTTTCTCTGTTTCAGGAAGGATACATATCAAACCCCCGGAGTTTGTGGGAAAACTACCCGCATGTTTATCTTCCGTAAGCACTCGCAAGGGCATTTTGTTCTCCAGCTGACCGCTTCCTTCCTCTCTATGGTTTTCCCTGTGGCTGGGAGCAGGGTGCTGACAGCGCAGCGCCCTTCGCATGCGCCCTGCTGCAACGATGCTGCTGTGAGATCCTGGGGGATGGTGGACGTCTCGTTTGTGGCCCCGGGGAGGGTGTTTCTGGAGGGTTTCCTCCATGAGGAAGGTCCTGTGGGCTTGGTTACTCATCCTGGCTGCTTCCTACCTGCATCACCTTGGACAAGTAGTGACAGGATGAGGGGGAATGGTTTTAAACTGAAAGAGGGGAGATTGAGATGAGAGATTAAGAAGAAATTCTTGCCTATGGGGGTGGTGAGACACTGGCCCAGGTTGCCCAGAGAAGCTGTGGCTGCCCCCTCCCTGCAAGTGTTCAAGGCCAGATTGGATGGGGCTTGGAGCAACCTGGTCTGGTGGAAGGTGTCCCTGCCTGTGGCAGGGGGGTTGGAACTAGATGATCTTTAATGTCCCTTCCAACCCAAACCATTCTATGGTTCTATGATAAGTAGCTTTGCTGTTCATTTTTCATAGTAGAAACGAAGTGGAGGAGAATCCTCCCTTCTTGGGTTTTGGCAAGAGTGAGGTTTGCTGAGAGCATGAAGACCACGGCACAAGCATCTGGATAAACTCTGGGCGTGGGTAGCTCAGCTCAACATATAATTTCAGCCCAGAAATGATGCCTCCTAAATCCCGTGGCTTCAAAGCGGTGGAGGGATTGCCCAGTGCTGTGCGGCTGGGTCCTTGGGGTCCTGCCGTGCCCTGGGCTGGCTCACACGGCTCGTCCCTGCGTTTCAGGTTCCAGGTGAAGTTTTTCTACCTGTGCCAGCTGGCATACTGGCTGCACGCCCTGCCGGAGCTCTACTTCCAAAAGGTTCGCAAGGTGAGAGCCAGGGGGGTGCTCCCATGTGCCCCGGGGGATGCTTGAGGCCGTTTGCCCACCGGCTTTGGGGAAAGCAAGCTTTGGGAGAGGGCGGGCGAAGAGGGGCGAGGGGTTAACATGGCTTTCTGCCCCTGCCAGGAGGAGATCCCCCGCCAGCTGCGGTGCATCGCGCTCTACCTGGTGCACATCGCCGGCGCCTACCTCCTCAAGTGAGTCGGCTGCCTCGGCATCCCAGCAGGTCCTTTTGCAGGGCGAGTCGCCCAGGAAGCCTCAGCGGGGTGGGGGGCTTAAAGGGAATAAAGGCGAGTGAAAGAACAAGAAAGACAAGGAATTACTGGGGAGAGTCCAGCGAAGGGCTACACAGATGATCAGAGGGCTGGAGCATCTCTCTTAGGAGGAGAGGCTGAGGGAGCTGGGTCTGTTCAGCTGGAGAAGAGCAGACTGAGGGGGGATCTTATCAGTGCTTACAGATACCTTAGGGGTGGGTGTCAAGGGGATGGGGCCAGACTCTTCTCAGTGGTGCCCAGTGACAGGACAAGGGGCAACGGGCACAAACTGAAACATGAGAAGTTCCATCTGAATATGAGGAGGAACTTCTTTGCTGTGAGGGTGCCAGAGCCCTGGCACAGGCTGCCCAGGGAGGGCGGGGAGTCTCCTTCTCTGGAGATATTCAAAACCCACCTGGACGCGACCCTGTGCAACGTGCTCTGGGTGACCCTACTTGGGCAGGGGGTTGGACTAGATGATCTCCAGAGGTTCCTTCCAACCCTTAACCACTCTGTGATTCTGTGAGTGATTAAAAGGCAGATGGTGTTGAAGTTGCCCTCCTGACTGCGGGCTGTTAGTGAAACAGTTGTCACAGCCCCGCAGAGCTGGGTTTGAAGGAGCTCAGCAACGTTACGCCAGTGCACGGGCGGTCTCTGTTCACGGGGCGTTGCAAAGCAAATGTTACCCAGGGACCCAAGCTGCAGGCTGATGGGTGCGTCTCCCCTGGGTGTGGGAAGCACCCTGGGGTGCTCTCCCAGCATGGCATGGGCAGGCAAGCTCTTACCCTTCCTCTGAGGGCTGTGTCTGACCCATCCCAGCTCTGCTACTGTTTTGGGCTGCTTTGATGCTTTGGGGACAGGGATCCCCCCATCACAATCCTACCCCTGCTGCTGCAGAGAGGTCCAGCTTTGGGCTGGTGCTTGCTGCAGCTCTGGGATGGCAGGGGAGATGCTGTTGCTGGATATGAAGGACTGAGGTTGACCAGCCCAGTGATGCTTTTTTCTTCTCTTCCCTCCTAGCTTAACCCGCTTGGGGCTGATCCTCTTGCTGTTGCAGTACTTAGCTGAATTCTTCTTCCACATGGCCCGGCTGGTCTGCTTCACGGATGAGAACAACGAGAAGCTGTAAGCAGGCGAGCTGGCCATGGCTTCCATCCTCCGGTGCCCAGGAGAGCCATCGGCGTGACGGAGGCCTCGCTCTCACCTTCCAGCTCAGTGCTGGAGGCTGCTCCTGCCGACACCTCTGCTTGCCCTCCTGCAGGTTTAACGTCTGGGCTGTCGTGTTCGTGGTCACCAGGCTCTTCACCCTCACCTTGTACATCCTGGTCATCGGCTTCGGGCTGCCACGGGTGGAAAACCAGGCCCTCGACCCCGAGAGAGGGAACTTCTTCAGCTTTCTCTTCAACAATATCCTCTTCAGGTAGGAATATCCCCTACCATATCTACCCCCTTTATTTTTTAAAGACTGAATTGTGGAAACCTCTCCCATATGTTCCTTGGTTGTGTTATCCCAGGGTGGTTTTTGCTGAGTTTGGAAATACCAGTGGGGATCTGATCTAGGTTCCCTTTAGGGAAGGTCCTAGTGAGCTGGGAGGGTGTGGAGGAGTGAGGAGAGGTTAAAGGCTACAGAGCCACGACGGAGGGGAAAAGACAGCAAATAAGTTGTTCATTGAGTGAAGTGTGTGAATCGGCCTCTTCTCCCGGGCAACCAGCGATAGGACAAGAGGACACAGCCTCAAGCTTCGCCAGGGGAGGTTCAGGTTGGACATTAGGAAGAATTTCTTCTCAGAAAGGGTCATTAGCCATTGGAAGGGGCTGCCCAGTGAGGTGGTGGAGTCACCATCTCTGGAGGGGTTTAAGAAAAGACTGGACATGGCACTTAGTGCCATGGTCTAGTTGACAGGGTGGTGTCAGGGCAATGGTTGGTCTCGATGATCCCAGAGGTCTCTTCCAACCTGGTTGATTCTGTGATTCTGTGAAGTGACAAAGCATGAGCCTGTCTTGGAGAAAGGCTTGCAGGCTTTCCCTTCTGCAATCGTGACTGCACTTACAGGGATGTGGTCAATGAAAAGGCGTTTTCCCTTCTGCTTGGACATGTTTTGCTGCCTGTTGACGTGGGAAGCAGGGGGTGGGATGGGTTCCTCACGCCTTGCAGTCTGTCTGTCAAGGCTGGGAGCGCAGCTCGCCCATACAGCAGCTGTAGGTTCAGTTCAGAAGTTGCTAGGACACATGCTTGGTCGTTCCCAAGCTTTTTGGAGCTATGGACTACTGGCATGCCTGAGGATTTGGAGGACTTCCTTAGCTCCCTTCCAACCACATCCACCTTTTAGTTGCACAGAGCAGCTGGGGACATCTTACTTTGACCATGCAGGCTGTGGTTTGGTCAGTGCTCTTTGGGATGATCCTATTCATCCATTCCTGCCCTAAGGTCTTAAGAATCAGCAATGCCCTGAGCACCTGAGAGCTTTGTAGTGAGGAGGGAAAGGGAGGTGGCTGCCCTGAGCTCAGGAGATGGCAGAAAGCAGAGATGGTGGCTGGAGGGATGGCACCTGCCTCTGGCACTCGGTGCAGCCACCCGGGGGGACCCCAGCCACCAGCCCCGGTGTGGGTGGAAGGCTGGGCTGGTGGTGGCCTCGCTCCTCTGTTCTCAGCCTGCCTCTTCTCCGCCCCTGCCAGAATGAGTGTGCTGCTGTTGGTGTGCCTCTTCCAGGCCTCGGTGATGTGGCGCTTCATCCACTTCCAGCTGCGGCGCTGGCGGGAGTACTGGCACGAGCAGAGCAGTCGGAAGCGAGCTGCCGCCGGCGCCAAGCAGCAAGCCAAGCCGCTCAAGAGGGACTCGGGTGAGTGCCGGGACTGGCATGCCGTGGGGTGGCACCGTGGGAGGCATCAGTCCTGTGGGTCAGCATCCCCTCAGCAGGCTGCCGCCCACGCAGGCAATGCTGCGGCGGTGCCTCTCGCCCTGTGCTGAGCCCAGAGGGTTCCCAGTAGGGTCATGCCGTGGTGGAGGTTTTCCCCATGCCCCAAGAGCATTAAGGTTTTGGCCTATGCAAGGGACCAAGTTTTCTCTCTCCATCCCCAGGTTACCATGAAAACGGAGTGGTGAAAGCGGAGAACGGCACCTCGCCACGAACCAAGAAGCTGAAATCGCCGTAGAAGCAAAGGCTTGTCTCCTGGGGAGGAGGGCGAGATACTGGGACTAAGAAGCAGCCCCTCCTCCCGGTCCTCACGAGCGACATCTTGAACAGCTTGGAAACCGGTCGTCTTCCCAAGGTGTCTCTCGCTCTCCTCCCTTCCTTTCTTGCTCTCTTGAACTATTTGCAATAAAACCAAAAAGGTCCCTTTCCCCTGCTCCCTTCCCCTCGCAGGAGCCTTTTCCAGCCCTCCTGGGTTTGCCTTCCTCTCTTTCATCCTAAATCAGCGTGCAATTTTTTTTTCTTTTCTATATTCGTGCTTGGTTATTTTGGCTTATTGTTACAAATGCATCGTAGATGGTTCCAAACAACCCTTTTTTCTTCTACAGCATGTTCCTCCCCTCTCTCTGTGGTACTTCCCTGAGCCCTGGGGTCAGGGCCACGGCAGCTTGAAGGCACCATGTGTCTGTTATGGGAACAGGCTCCTGGGGGAACGCACTGGGGCTCTGTGACCTTGAGGCTCAGGGGTGCCCTTGGGCGAGGGTTGCCTCTCCTGGGGTACGTCTGGCCAGTGCTTGGCAAGTGCCACAGGATGGTGATGCTGCAAATAGAGACCAAGGTCCGAGAGAGGTACCTCAACTGTGTCTTGTCTCTTGGTGGACCTCTGGTTAAGTGGGGTATTTCTGACCTCTGGTTTTGAGCTAATTTTGGAGAGCTGGGCAGCAGAGAAGGGAGAGAATTTCCCTCTTCATATAGGACCCACCTCCTAGCCTTTGCATGCCCCAGCTCTTCTGGTACAGCTGGGTCCCTCCTACCCTCTTGGCTGCAGGACGTGAGCTTGCCCCATAGTTGTTCTGGAGCTCCCAGCCCCGAGAACTGGGCTTGGGGCTCTACAGCTTGCAGTGCCTTCTCGTGGGGCAGAAGCATCTTCAGGTCCACGTGAAACCTTGAGTCCTGCCCCACTCTGAGCGCTGGCCTGGCTCCTGTCAGCCCAGGCCCTTTGCCAGCTTGCTTGTGCTTCGTGGACCTGGTGTTCTCATGGCTTGTGACCACGTCCACACGACAAACTGGTTGCTGCAAAGGATTTTGCATCAGTGGGACTGTGCCCCTCATGCTCTTGCCTTAGCCTTCCTCATCCCTTCCGTACCAGTCCAGCCATGCCGTCGGCAGCCACCAGCTTCACTCTTTGTTTCCAAAGGATACAGAGCTTGTATCCACACAAGGTGCTATCAAATGCAGGGTTTCTTCCAAAAAACCTGACCCCTTCATCCCTTTCTGAGCTGTGAATGAGATGACAGGGAAGGGGAAGGAAGCCAAGGCTGCAAGGAGCAGCTTGCATATTAGGAAAAGCCTGACCTGTGACGCATAGCTGTTGGCAGATGGAGTTGTCTCAAATCTACCTCAGAGGCCATCTGTTGCTGCAGACCACTTTCCCCTCTTGCTCCTGCCTGCTGCCACATGTACATGGTGGCAGGAGGTTCGTGGGAACCCCAGATCCCACCAGCTCTGTCCCCTGCTGCCTCTTTGCTGGGAAGCAGCATCTCCTGCCCAGGGTTTCATGGGTCAGTGCCAGCTCACTGAGCTTCTTTGGGGTGCCATGCGCCACTCTAGATTTGGTAGGCGTGCAGCAGATGGGCACCTCTCACCCCACAGCTCTCCTCCAGGGCAGTTTCTGTAGCTGGGCTTTGCTGTTGGTGCCTCTTGTGCAGCAAAGCCAGCTGTAGCTTTCCTTCTCCTTCACTGCAGCAGGAGCAGGCGAGTGGTTTGCTGCCTTGGCCGGGTAAGAAGAGGGGGCACAGGGCTGTGGGGAGCTCGGGTGCTCTTCGATACGCAAGCCAGGAATGAGGTCCACCTTGCGGGTGAGGGAGGCACGTGGTCCTTAGCGTGCCTCTTGCTCAGCCCCTCGGGCAGCTGAACTGTGGCTCTCTCTGAGTGCAATTCTAGCTTGGGGCCAGCGCAGTCGTCCTTGGCATCATTCATGTTTTGGGAAATGGGTGACAGGTGATTTTCTGCCCCTCTTTGAGTTGGGTCTGTTTTTTTCCTCCTTCTGTAGGTGTCTTTTCTCCCTTCCTCCCCTCTCCTTCTTGAGCCCCAGCTAACGCTGGGCACTGGAGGGAGAAAAAGTGCAGGGACACGAGGACAGTTGGTCAAATGCCACTTGTTCTTCCATCCCCATGATCTCTGAGTCCCACATGAGAGATGTCAGCAGGAGTCAGGACAGGGATTCCCCCTTTTTCAAGGGAACTGAGGGAGGAGACTTTGGAGCAGAGCCCTTGGTGGCATCTTGCAGTTGCTCCTCATAGCCTTTGCCCCGTAGATAATACACATTTTGGCTCAGGGGCAGCAATAGTACCTGCAGTGCAATGTGATGAGAGGGGGGCAACGAGCTTTACGTTAGGGAGGACATGGAAAAGGTCTGGTGTGAGAGGTTTTGCCTTTCTCCTTCCTCTTCCCATCCCCAGCCATCCACTGCCGCGTGCCCTCTGCGAGTGACTGCTGGCCAGCACCTCTCCAGAGCCTCAGCCGGTCCTTTCTGCAAATACCTCGCAGCAGCTGAGGTATTGCCTTGGTAACAGGTGACACATACAGTCCCCCCCAAAAACTGGCTGCTGAAGGATTCCTCCTCCTGCCTGCTTCGCTTCAGGCAGCTTCTCCACTTGCACAATCCTGCGTCTTCATGAAGTAGCTGATTATTCTTCGTATCCCAAGTGCCTTATGTCGCCATGTAGCCTCTCGTACGCTTGAGCTGTGTACTCTACCAGTAGCTGAATGCCCTCCCTCTTTACAACCTATGTACAACATATGCTACGTTTATGTGTTTTTTTATTTTCTTTTTGATAGAGCTACCAGTAAAAGGGACAGTTTGTTTTGGAAGCATTTCCATGTGTTCTTTTTTTTTTTTTTTCTTTTTTTTTTTTAGCCTATAGATGATGGGGCTTTTTTTGCCCTCCCCTATCTTTAGTCCTCAGAAATCCCCATCCTTCTCCTGTTACGCCCAAACGTGGCAGGTTTGGGGTTTGGTTTTTTTTTTGAGCTGAGCCTTTGCTGTAAGGCAACACGCTCTGTCATCCCAGAGGTCTGCAATCCACCCTCCACTGGGGGGGCTGCCACGGGCTGCTTTTGTCTCTGTCTTCTAGTGCGAGCACCATCCCTTGGCTGCAAGCCTGCAGTAACTGCTTCTATGTCCATGTCATTTCTCAGCAGACCGAGCCTTCTCTTCAGCCCAAAGAGCTTTTTCTTCCCCAAACAAGAGTATTTTCATTGTAAAACCTTAGTGGTCAGTCTTTCCTTGACCTCTCTGCGTACAAAGATGCCATGAGTCCACTTGCTTTGGGTGGATGCTCTTCTGGTGCCCCATCTTCTCAAGCCCTGTGTCTTCTGCAGAAAAAAAATACAACCGCAAATAGGAGCTCTTGTCCACCACAGTGCAGAAAGTGTTAGAGAGTCTGCAAAACTGCAAGTCACAGAATCACAGAATCAATCAGGTTGGAAGAGCCCTCTGGGATCATCGAGTCCAACCCTTGCCCTGACACCACCATGTCAACTAGACCATAGCACTAAGTGCCATGTCCAGTCTTTTCTTAACCACCTCCAGAGATGTTGACTCCACCACCTCTCTGGGCAGCCCCTTCCAATGGCTAATGACCCTTTCTGAAAAGAAATTCTTCCTAATGCCCGACCTGAACCTCCCCTGGCAAAGCTTGAGGCTGTGTCCTCTTGTCCTATCGCTAGTTGCCTGGGAGAAGAGGCCGACTCCCACTGCGCTACAACCTCCCTTCAGGTAGTTGTAGACTGCAATAAGGTCACCTCTGAGCCTCCTCTTCTCCAGGCTAAACACCCCCAGCTCCCTCAGCCGTTCCTCGTAGGTCAGACCCTCCAGACCCTTCACCAGCTTGGTCGCCCTCCTCTGGACTCGCTTCAACGCCTCAACATCTTTCTTGAAGTGCGGGGCCCACAACTGGACACAGCATTCAAGGTGCGGCCTCACCAGTGCCGAGTACTTTACTCTCAGTGTAACGCTATTGCTTGCACCCTTCCTGTGGGCTTGAGACTGCTTTTGTAGTCTATGTCCATTATCCGACCTAAGAAGGTCGGGGATTGAGTAGTCTGTGATTTTTGGTGTGAAGCATAGTGTTTGCCTGCCCTAGCCTAGAAGAGCTGCGAAATACCAGCGGTGGTTCTCTCTTTTTGTCTTAGATAGTTGGGGAATGGGCTTGGGAAGAGAAGGGGGCAGAGGAAGAACAGATGTAGCATTTCACATATAATTTTTGAGTGACTCTTATGGGGCATTACAGTTGCGTTATTTTTTTGTTTGTTTAGGATTCTTTCTTCTTATTCAGCGTGTTTGGGTTAGTAGTAAAGAAGACAAGTTCCAGTTCCCCTGTAGGCCTCCTTGCCCTTAATTCACCATTTTAAAAGGTATTTTTGGTAGGCTTCCTGGTTGGAGGGAAGAACGACTACGCTAGGATGCCTCCCCCCTGCCTCCAAGTGACTCTTGAAGCCTGTAGACACCCTGTCTTTACTGCAGTACATGGGGGTTTACAGCAGCCTCAGTCTCTTGCCTTAGATAAAGTCTTGGTAGATGGACCCTGACTTGGGTCAAGAGTAGATGGAGATTATGGGGTTTGATTTACAGCCTTCTGGTAAACTTCACGAGTGTGTAATAGATGGTTTGGAGGCTTTGTACTCCAGCTGGGAAGTGTGTTGTTTCGCCTTGGGGCTGCATGTGGGGTTTTGCTGGCAGCGGGGAAGAATGGCTGTTAAAGCCAGGCAGAGGCACTTAGTTTTTCTTTGAGTATGTTGAACTCGACGGACCAAACTTCAGCAAAGGAACTCGAGGAAAATTTCTGTTCTTCCATATTTATGCTTTAGTGCAAATTTCCTAATTTTGGAGGGCGGGGGCGGGGGGAAGTAACAGTTTCTGATATTTTATCCCGTTTGTTTCATTCTTCCTGTCATTTAAATTTTTGTACGGATTTCGTTTGTTGTTGTTTGTTGTTAAATGACTTTTGTGATAAACTCGACAAAAGTATTTTTCTGAAATAAAGAAATAAAAGGCATAGATTCTTCCATTGCTGCTGTCCGCTGATGCTTCATCCCTCTGCTAAGCCGTATGCGTTTCCAGAGCAGGCTGCGGTGGGTTGTGCTTGTCCCTCTCTTGCCATACCAGACTAGTCTGTTCCCTTTGGTGCAGCATCTCGTGTCCTTGTATTCCCCACAGCTGGGGTTCATCATCTCCCATTTCCCATGTGTGCAGCACAGGCAGCTGCTTCTGAGTTGGTTATCTGTGGCTGCCTTCATCGTTGGGAGTGGAGGATAAGGGCTTTGTAGGATGTGATTTATCTGATGTGGTTTAGGTGCATACTTTATGGTGAGCTAAATTGTATACTTTCTGCAGCTGGCCCCGGGCATGCCACCATGAGTTGGCTGAGTATTAGGTTACAGTTTCGTAGCATGTGCAGAAAACAGTTTCTGACTTTCTTTTCTACAGCCTACAGCTCCAGTAATTTCATCTGTAAGTTCTTGGTCTCTGGAAAAGCTGATTAAGGTGGCCTTTAGAAGTTAGCCTTTGTCAGCTGCTGCTTGGGAGGCACCTCGTGCAATGCCAAGCCATGCTTTGAAATCTGAGGTGGACCTGAGAGAGCTGTAGGGATTCTCAGTCGGAGTGAGGGAAGAGCGGCGACCTTCCCGGACAGGCAGGAGGGAGCTGTTGTGAGGAGGCTCTCAGCTGTCTGAGGGGAAGTGGGGAATCCACAGCACAACAGCTGATTTAAATAAGCATTTTGTTACACAGAGCTTTGTTCTCTACTGTGAGAGACAGCTACAATAATAGCTGCCTTTCGTGTGTGCTCGATGGCAGTACCTGGCAGGTGTCATTTGGGGTGAGGAGGTCCCTGCCACGTTTACCTTCATGGAGAGATGAGCAACGTGACTCTAAGCAGAGCACAAGTGTCATAACTATTGCTATGCCAACAGCTACTTTTCCCTTTTCATTGGACCTGTCTGGTAAGATGACAGGTTGCATAAGATGGGTTTAGATAGTATCTCAGTCCTAAAACCATTCTCCCAACCCTGTGATAAAAAATGCAACGCTGTCAGCAGCTTTGTGTACAGACGCCTGCTATCTCCATAGCTATGTAGAGCTAAACTCACCACTCCATGTCAAGTAAACCCAGAATCACAGTTTTGTGGGGTTTTTCCCCCTCACTTTAATCCTTAGCTATTCCAGCCATTGAGGTACTTATATTTAAAGCAGATTTATTAACACTTTTATAGCAGCCATGCGTGACTTGCTTACATTAGACTAGCAAGCATGAGTTTATTGTGGTCCATGGCAGGGCTCTTAGATTCTCTTGCAATGCAAATAACAACTTAAACTGGCAGTCTTTGCTGCTTGAAGGTGAAAGGCCCCTTTTGACTCTGTAAGAGAAATCTAGAGTGGTTATCAGTCCAGGCTTTAGGGAGCTTTAGCTCTAGCAAGCCTTGCTGTACTGCATTAAAAAGTTGAGAGCTCAACAGGAGAACCTGGCTTTGGTTCTCCTGTGAGTTGCATTTCAATATCCAGCAGTTGTGAGGTTGAGTTTGGTGGTAGCAAAAAGGGCAGGGAGAGGTTAGGAAGGAAAACAAGTTAGCAAAGTGAGGGTGGAATAAGCTGGCTGTGGTGAGGAGGGGAGGGAGAGAGCAAGTGAAGCAAAGGTGAAGACTAGAGCATCCTTTTTGAGGTACAATGTCTTAAAGTCAACTCAGCTAAGAATTTTTTTGCTGGTCTTATGCTTCAGCTTCTTGGAGAAGATCACGAGGGGAAGGCTCTGAGGAAGTCATGGTAGTTTATATTTTCTTCTCCAGAAGAGCATAGGTCAATCAGCTGGGGAAAAAAAAAAAACAAACACAGACCATAAAGAGTTGGAAGAAGCTACAAATATTAATTTTAGGGGACAGTGCCCAGAAGTACTCCTTGTGTGACAGAGCAGAAGACCTTATTCCCCTGTGTGGAAGAGCCTACCACCTCAGTAGTCCTGAATCAGAGGGAACCTTGAATGCTTATAGGTGACACTAATCTATGCAAGGAGAAGAACTAAAGTGTTTGAGTTCAATCCTGATTGCCTTCTGAGTATCACCACAGTGGCAACAGATCCATAAAAAAATAAAGCATGGCCCCAGACTGACATAGGCCACGCCAAATCTTTCAGAACCCCCACAGAAACCCCTGCCAAAAGTGGGATGGGGGCAGCATATCTGAACAGTTACTGTTCAGTGGTGTCACTTCGGTGTGTGCACATGGCATAAAGCGGAGGCACAGATAATTGAGCTCAGTGACAGCCCTACTAATGAGCCAGTTCTGGTATCCGTGCCTGACCCTGCATTGTGTTACAGAGCCATCGCCTTTGTGTGCTTAAGGGGAAGAAAGAGGGCTTTTGTTACTTTAATTGCATAACTAATCTCCTTCTGACACCCAGGGAGATGGAAAAGGTCTAATATCAGAGTTCCTTGAAAGGATTCTCCTTCCCCTTGTCGCCTAGAGACAGATTTACTAGGGCTGCCCTTGTGTGACTGACAGCTGTGCTCCTCTCAATCCAGACAGTAGTTAACTGTCTGCCATATGGTTAATTTATAGCACTGCCACACTTCTGAGGGCTCTGAGCACACTAGTGTTAAGATTTCAAGAGAGAAGAGGCATGCTTTTAGTGTTTAGGTCCTAGATGGGGATTCAAACATGGGGGTTCAGCTGCAATAGTCACAGGTTGCCCACATGCTCTTGGGCACGTCACTTCATCTGCCATTCTCGGAGTGGGAGCAGGAAGGACTGTCACCACATTGTAAATTCCTCAGGGCAGAGTGGTCTCCTATGAACTCTACTACAGCATAAGCCCTGGGCGCTGGTCAAAGGCCTTTATTCAGTGAACATTCAGAGACATAAATATCCTGCCTATGCACCTTTCTAACCACGCTATGATGCTCACAGTTGGCTGGTTTAGAAAATGTTTTGTTTTGTTTTTTTTTTTAGCAAGGGAAATACTCCCACTGGTTTCTAGATTTCTTTAAACTCCGAATCTGCCTTTATTGGCCACTAATCTACTGCATATCACATTATGCTAAGAAAGCATCTTTGCCAGCCATATTCCTGAAAGGATCCTCCATCCTCACTGCATGAATTTTTCTCTTCAGTTTCCCTCACATTTTCTGCTACGCAGACTGTGATCTCCACATGCTGGTGCTCACAGTGTCCAGCAAGCCCACGTTTTAGTTGTGTTAACCAAGTGGTTATGATTCTAATTTCTTTATTTTTTTTCCTTTGGTACAATACTTAGTTCTCAAATCTTCAATTCAGTTGCTGTTAAATCCAGAATGCATCTAAGCTTTCCTAAGGCTGATTCCCCAAACACCCCAGTGTCATCTCTACTCAAGCCCAGCTGTGCTTAAGTCATGACAGACACTCAGTAGCTCTGCAGTAGCCTGTGCCTGATCTCTGTCATGATACACAACCTCTTCTGCTCATCTCAGACCTGAGCCAGCAGGCATTTTCAGGCTTCACACAACAGTGCAGCCAAACATTAGGCTGCTCATCTCGGGGGCAACCTGGGTAACATTTCTTCCCTTTACTTAGAGGAGAGCAATTATTATCTCCTCCTTTGAGACAGGCTCAGTCTAACAGCTCAGAGGTCCTTCTGAATCAGGACTCTCTTGCCCTTTTCTTGAAGCTGTTCCCCTTTGTAGGGTAGAGCAGCTGTTGGTCTTGCCTGACTAGGGCAGGTTTGTAGAAGACGTCTTTTGAAGAACTATAGGAGAGGAATTCAATGTGCACAGCACCCCTTCCTTCTGACCTTGTTAAGCAGAATAATATTGGTCGGCACACTCAAGCTGTCACAAAGGGCTAAAAATGTTGCTTTGTCCAGGGTGCCAGAGCCCTCCTTGTCACACTGAAGAAACGCCTCCCGAATGTTCTTGTTGTTCAAGTGCTTATAGAACTTCAGCTCTTCCTGAACCTGCACAATTAATTCATCCAGTTCCTGCTTGCTGGTCCCAGGCATGGCGATGTCACTGTAGAAGAAAGGAGGAACACGACTTCATGTAAAAGCTACTTCTGGCAGCTTTACTGTGACCCTTGCGTGCTGGCTGCTCACCATGGCTGGCCAGACTGCATTTCTGAGTAGACAGCAGGCTTCTGGGGTGCTGGGTTTTCATGGCAAGCTCAGCTCAGCTTGGATTGGGAGATGAAGTTCAGTCTTGACCTTGGAGCATTAGGTAAACTATTTTCCCTTTGCAGGACATTTCCCCCATGCACCTTTTGTCTGCAAGTGCTCTGGGACAAGGAGCATTCCCTTGTGTGCTCCATGCAGTCCCAGGAACTGTATGCAACTCTAATTTCAACCAGAGGCCCTGAACTACCATGATACTAACTGACTCCAAAGTGTCTTGTGAGGTAATAGGGTTGTTACTGGGTCACCCAGAATGGGTCCAGACAGCTAAAAAAGAGGATGTGGTCTAGGCTCTGATGGGCTGATAAGCACAGCCAGAGCAAATGAAAAAAAGACTCCACCAACCCTCCGCTGAGCCTGCAACTACCCAGTGGCTCATGCAGATATTGTTAGCAGCATCTGTTACAGTTAACTGCTGTCTTTTGGGGAAAGATGACTGTGTCCTTTCAGCTGAAAGTATCTATCTCTGCTGCTAAACCAGACCTACCCCACAAGGTTTTTGGGTCAGCAGCAGCCCCGACATTATACTGTACATACATGACCCTCTCTGTATGTGTCCAGACACAGGCTCTTGGAGCTGAATAATCAGCTGAGCAGCCATTAGACAGCAGGCTGGAGCACAGGGAGGCTGCTGGAAATGCCCTTAGCTGTCAATCCTGAGTCTTAGTTAGCTCCACGACGCCATCCTTTGAAGCCTACCTGTTGGCAGTCTCCTTTACCACCTGCCGTGAGTGAAAATGATT
The DNA here is from genome assembly GCF_013368605.1 of Nyctibius grandis. Taxonomy (NCBI): domain Eukaryota; kingdom Metazoa; phylum Chordata; class Aves; order Nyctibiiformes; family Nyctibiidae; genus Nyctibius; species Nyctibius grandis. Next base: position 129,498,497 of record NC_090658.1, on the reverse strand, counting down.
CCTCAGGGACTGCAGTGTTGCCACAGGGAAACTCTCGGCATTGCTCTCCATATAATTAAGCACATATTCATCAGCGTCAGTGATAACAAACCTGTGGCCAAACACTGGGGAAGAGGCATTAAAGAAAGCAGTGTTACTTGCCTGTCAGCATGGGTAAGTCACTTCATCATCCAGGAGAGAGCATGGTTTCTCTCTTGTGGCTGGCTCAGGTTTGAGCGAGTTCTGCCATTTGTTTCAGTTCTCAAGGTGAGAATAGTTTCACTGACTCAAAGGGAGTTTTGCTGCCAGAAAAGCAGCTGCTGAGAGCAAAGGTCCCATGCTTGTACCTACAACTCCTCCCATTAGCACTGGTGTGTTTCTAATATTTCAGTATTACATTTATTTTCCTTACAGGATAGATTTTCCTTACAGGATAGGCCTTTGCTACTGGGAGACATCTGGCGTATTAACCCTGAGAATCCTGGCAGGTCCCAAAATGTAAACTGAACATATACTATGGAGAACGTAGCTCTATTCCTAATTATGTCAAAGGTCCAAACGTTGACAGTAGCAGAGTTATACCAATGTACACCACCTGGTGATTTAGAAACTCAGATGTGATGAGAGCCAGAAGGAACAGACCTTTCAAGAGAAGAAAGGTATATGCACCATCATGGGATAAATGACATTTCAGAGCAGGCACTGAAAACCAATGCTCAGAGGGTATTATCAATCCAGGCTGGATTTTACCTTCAATTGTAGAACCGATGGTGAGGTCAGAGGGCTCATAGTACGTGGCATTCTCTGTAGTAGAGCCTGGTTTGGCAACTCTGGTCTTTCCTAAGTATTTGCCTCCAGTGATGCCAGAGTTACGGACTGGGGGTTCATAGATGCTGATCATGTCATTGGAGAGGAAATAAGAGAGGATGAAACGACGCTTTCTGTCCTCGGGGTTTGGTGATTCCTAGAGGAAAGGTAGTGGCTTTGGAAAAGAACATTTGAACCAGGTTTTTCTTTCCTGGGGTGCTTAGGAGTACCTAGTAACCCGCTCATAAGCACCCAGAGTTCACAGAATCACAGAATCAACCAGGTTGGAAGAGCCCTCTGGGATCATTGAGTCCAACCATTGCCCTGACACCACCCTGTCAACTAGACCATGGCACTAAGTGCCATGTCCAGTCTTTTCTTAAACACCTCCAGAGATGTGTTTAAGTTCATAGCTTTTTTTTTTATAGCTGACTAAACAAAGCACTTGGTGTAGGCCAAAAGCTACAGATATGCTGACATAGCATAACAGAGCCCTAGACAGCATTAAGTATCTGAATTTCAAAGGTTACTTGCTCTAGGCAGACTAGAGAAGCAGAATCTGCAGTGACCAAGTATATTCAGTGTTTCCACAGACTGAGTAATCCAAGAGAAAATGATATTCTATATGGAATGATTCATCACAGAGAGAGACTGGCTGTAAAATTCAGTATTAAAGATATATTTTTCACTATAGTGAGTGCCTGAGAGAGGCTGGTGCTGCTTCCAGCTCTTAGTCACAGGAAGACACTCCCCTGACACACCAGTAGGTTTACTTGCTTAGTTTAAAATTAAGTGCATCTAAACTCGTCAGCTGTGACCTTTAGGTCACACTCCTGCACAATAGGGAAAAGAAATCATCCCTTATTCACTCTGAGTGTTTGGAGAGGGCAGGCACCAGGCAGCACAGGAAATGCCATTGCTGCTGCTGGACGTGCCAGAGGCTCCTTGCATAAACCAACTGTAAAGCTGGCACAAAGGCCAGGGTCTGAATGCTGCTGTCCTGGGTGGAAAGCACCGTCCCTGTAGACTCCTCGGCTTCTGCGCTGGCACTTGGCTGCACAGCTAGCACAGCCCCTTGCTGGCTGCTGCCTTCAGGACTAGCCTGGAGAAGGGCAGGTGCTGGGAGCCAGCAGCAGAGAGGCAGCAAGCTCACGCCTGTGGCAGCGGCTGAGGGCAGGCAGAGGCACAGTGCCCAGCTGCAATGCTGTTTCAGTTAGGGCCATCTGTCACGTGCTGATGTCAGTGGGAGTTTTTCCATAAATGGCTGTGGTTTTGTAGCATGTCTGGTTTGTACTTTCTGGCCGTTTTTTGTTTTTTTTTTTTTTTTCTACCTTTGCGTGCTACTAATTGTCACAGCAAGTACACAATAACCCAACGGCATCCCCTGAGGGGCACTTGTGTTGGCTTGGAGAACTCTCTTTTCCCAGCAGTAGAGAGGAGAATTTGCTAACAGCCTTGTCTGAGCAGGCTGTTCCTCTCATCCTTCTGCCTCTACAACATAAGCTGGCACTATACCATCAAGAAAAGCACTTACCAGGGCCAGCTGGTATCGCAGCACCTTGTGGTCATTCTCTAGCATCTTAATTATATCTTTGCGGGGAGGCTTTGGAAGCAGAGAAAAGCAGTTCTGAAGGGAGTCTTCGAGGATGCCAAAACCATTATAGGGAGGAATTACCTGCATCCAGAGGAGATATAAAGTAGAAAGAGCTGAAACTAAGAACAAGACAATGTTTGCAAGATAGCTTATCAGAAACCATCTATTTGGAAAGAAATCTTCCGTCACCAGGTAGCAACAGCTGTGACGTCCTGCCCAGTAGAGATGCTACTAGCCTGGCCATGTGTTGGACCCCTTAGTTATAGAAATATTTAAGAGAATTAAGGAAATCTGAAAGTCAGAAAGACAGGTAATTTCTCCAAATAAAGAGACTATGTCTATACTAATAACTAACCCTTCCTGTGCACAGGAACTCCATCATCTATATGGTTACCCTATTATCCTATTCCCCATCATGTCTGTGGTCGAGGCCAGCTAGCACTCCAAACCATTCCTAGGCTCAGTTTGGCAGGTAACAAGGACTGTGACCATCCCCAGTTGGCAGTTTGGACTTAGCAACCCTGTTCTGGAGGGTGAGGGAGAGTTTAGTAGTATGAGTGCTGCCAAACTGTGCCAGTTGGCTTCCCAGCCAAAAACAAACCCTGACACTGTTTAATTTTCTAGTATAGACATAACCAGAGTTCTATCACTATTAGCAAGTGCTTTGTCCTTTACAGTATTAGAAATGAACAGTTTCAGAGGACTTTCATTTCTGTACTGATTATGACCATTCCTGCCTTGTCTTTTTCACATTACTTTCTCTTTTCCTTAAGCTGAACTTGTTTACTATAGGTTCTTACTAAGCTGGAACTATACTTTACTATGGGAGCTTATACCAACTGCTTCCTTCCCTCCTTCCCTTTGAGAAACTGTTTGCAGTACCCGTGGAACTTCCTCAAGTTGTTTCTTCTTTACTTCCACGGGCTGGAAGTCTTTGATGCCAAATTTGTCACGATAGAAGTTTCGCGTGAACTCATCGCAATCATAGATGAAGAAAGTGCGTCCAAGGAGGGTGGTAGATTTGCCAACAGCAAAATCTTTAGCTGTGTACCACTCAAGTACCTCCTGATCAGAGATCTCCAGCACACAGCTTGGGAAGGTCACTAAGGACAAGGGAGCAAAAGGAAAAAATAAATCAGGTAGATGTTAATGTTTCCTAGTGAAAAGGGATACAAAAGCAACCTGTATAAATAGCTCCAGGGAACTGTTGGTACTGCTGTCCTGCCACTGTTTCCCAAAAGATACAGAATTTAGTTACCATTTAAAGAACTTTTCTTTGACCAAAAAACAATGACACTCGGAGTGCTCTCAGCAAAAATTCTCCAGACTTGGTGTACCTCTGACACAGCCACCACATACGTGTCTACCCACCAAGGCACTTTAGCACAGGCAGATGGGCTGGCCAATCTAAACTTACTTGTCTTGTCCACTAAGGTTTTGGGCAAGCGTTGGCGTTTTATCAGTATTGGGAACGGGTCTCTACCATCATTTTGCTTGTAGACTTCCTGAACCTCCACTGTGTCATCTGCCAAGTAGTAATGGATGATATACGGCCGATTCTCACCAAACATGCTGTTAGTGTCATCCCACATGGCGTAGAAGCGAAGGACCTAGGGTGGAGGAAAAAGAGCCTTAGAAAACAACCATGGATTAGAATTACTAATGCTTTGTCCACATGAAGTGGGTTGAAATGGGTTGGGTGATTGGAGGCATCTCAGCAATCATCTTCTCTGCCAGGTACAGAAGAGCCAAGCCCTTGTAGTGTGGGCACTGGGGTGAAAGGGCTGCTGAGGCAGCACTGGGAATGGCAGCAGGTCCCTGGGGAATTGGACAGGCCTGGGTCACCTTGAAAGCAGCAAGTGAGAAAGAACAGTTTATGCTAAGTCAAGAAATTTAGTTAAGGAAGCATGAGGAAAAATGTAGCCGGGGGGAGGAATGATTAAAAAGCTGAAAATAATTGCTCAGGAATGAGTAGGGAAGTGGTTGTAAGGGAAGTGATTTTTATAATGAAACTTAACACAGCAAGCCAGAATCTTGTTTTGATTCTTAAACATCTTAGAGGTTTCATGGCCCATTCTTTACCACTCTCATGCTGAGGAAGGCAGAGAGGAATGCACTCAGAAGCCCTGAGGAGGCTGCATTCGCTGCGGACATCATCTTATTTCTGCCTAGTGGAAATATCATCTTTTAATGCCACAGAAATCAAACTCCTCACACTGCAATGCTCAAGAGCTCCCCAAGGTACAGCTCCTAAACAGGCAGCCCAATAGCCATTGCAGGCAGAGGTGGCCCAGCACAGGCTTGAGGCACTAAGGTTAAACTGGCAGTAAAATGGCAGGCATGGCCCAGCTTGCATCCACACAGCAAAACTGTCTGCTCCTCTCTAAACAGGGTGACCATATCCAACATGGCAACTGGATATGGTCCTGGCCTGTCCTAACACCTAGCTGATGGCCAGGAGCTGTTTGATTGATAGCTGGCCAGGGATAATATGCAGAACTCAGGTCATGTCCTGGCCCTGTTTTATTTTCTAGTATAGATGTAGTCTGTAGGGTTTCTTACATTGTTGCTAGATGAAAAGAAGAAGGAGTAGGGAGGAGAACGTTAAGTCAACTGTGTGCACAGGGAGAATTCAGTCAGAGCAAGTGGCATTTGTGTTTGTCTGAGATGATTGTCCACTCTGGCACCTGGCATCTGTGTTTTGGGGAATAGAGGAGTGGATGCAGCATGCCCATTCGTATTAGAACTGCATCTGGCCCTATCTGCCAACTTCCCAAGGCAGGTGGCTTATCTCACCCCAACAGAAAGCTAGAGAGAGATGGAGGATCTAGAGCATAGGCTCTGCAATTCAAAGAGAAGCTGTTCACAAGGCACAAAGCCCAGTAAAAAGACAAAAGATTTTGTTTCTTACTAAAGCCAAGAAAGGAGCAAAACAGGAGTCTGTTCAGTGGACTGAGATTTTTTAGAATGACTAAGGTTGTAGACACTCACAAAACCCAGATTTCAATAACACATATAGTCTGTAATGTGGGTAATCACTACGAGCTCTCTCACCTGCTTGTCGTAAGTCAGAAACTGTTTGAACTGGTCGAAATCTGACGGTGTGATGTACTTGTGCGGAGGCATCCGACGCATTTCTGTGTAAGGATCAGAAATCATTTTCTCTGGAGGGTTCACTTCGACTCCTTGGCTCTCCAGGAACATCTAGGAAGGTCATCTGAGGTGTTAATGCTGATGTGAGTTCTGAAGGTAAGATGCAACTAGAGATTACAGAAGGGCTGAGATGAATGTTGTCAAAACAGTGCAAGTTCCTTCCTCACAGACCCCCAGGCTGCAGGAGTATCAGTTCTACTGCAATAGCAAAGACAATAGAAGATGACCAAGATCACAGAATCACAGAATCAATCCGGTTGGAAGAGACCTCTGGGATCATCGAGTCCAACCATTGCCCTGACACCACCCTTTAATTACTTAGAGCAGTCCTGTCCTCAGCATCCTAACTCAGATTTTACCTGAGCACAGTTTTCCTTGGCCTTAGGGCTTTAAATGGAGGATAACTGTGAGTTGGTCTCTTTTATATAAACAAAAAAGATTAAATTAGTGCATAACCGTGGATGTAGTCAGTCTGAATTTGCAAGAGACCAAGGGCTCCCCAATGTGTCAGACAGTGGAAGTTAGCGCTACCCATACTAGGCCCACCAAGGTGCTTCAGGCCACAAGGATCTGGGCCAGAGTGGCAGCTTCAGTTTGTCTTTCAGGAGGAGCACTTTTCCCACAGAAAGAGGACAATCAGTTTGTTTAGAAAGAGATTTTCTGCTTACCTCGGATGCATCAACAAACTCGAGGGTACTACTTCTGTACTCACATCATTCATCCAAAACAACCTCTGAAGTCAATGGACTTCTTCCCTTTTTGGCCTTGGGAAGTGGCCCATGAAAATATTCAGCCCAGGAAGCACCTCTGCAAACATCTCCAACAGGCATGTGACATCACCCCGAAGACCCACAAGGCAGGTTCACCCTTCCAGACTCACTATTTTCTGGTCTGGAGGATGCCAGTTAATGATAAATAGACTAGTGGCCTTGAGATGTAGACCCACATAGCTCATTTCATGTTTTCCATCAACCAACCAATATTAACATGAGAACCAACTCTTCATTCCATGTCACAGAATCACAGAATCACAGAATGTTAGGGATTGGAAGGGACCTCAAAAGATCATCTAGTCCAATCCCCCTGCCGGAGCAGGATTACCTAGATCATACCACACAGGAACGCGTCCAGGCGGGTTTTGAATGTCTCCAGAGAAGGAGACTCCACAACCTCTCTGGGCAGCCTGTGCCAGTGTTCGGTCACCCTCACCGTAAAGAAGTTTTTCCTCATATTTATGTGGAACCTCCTGTGTTCCAGCTTGCACCCATTGCCCATTGTCCTGTCAAGGGATGTCACTGAGAAGAGCCTGGCTCCATCCTCATGACACTTGCCCTTTACATATTTATAAACATTCATGAGGTCACCCCTCAGTCTCCTCTTCTCTAAGCTAAAGAGACCCAGCTCCCTCAGCCTCTCCTCATAAGGGAGATGTTCCACTCCCTTAATCATCTTCGTGGCTCTGCACCGGACTCTCTCTAGCAGTTCCCTGTCCTTCTTGAACTGAGGGGCCCAGAACTGGACACAATACTCCAGATGTCAACTGACTTTAACAGTCATCCAGTTCCAGCAGAGCTGGCCCCACATGTTCTTAACAGCCACATATATACCAATATATTATACATGCTTGGGAACATTCCTGGGCACTGAGGCCAACTGGCAAGTAACAGCCTGCATCTAAACTCTCTCAGCCTCCAGGACAGGTTGGCTGCACGTAACTCACCTATTGGGAATGGTCCCTGGAGCATTCTAATTCCTGGAGTGCTCCTGGGAATTGCTTGGAAGAATAGTAGTTGACTAGGGCTGAGATTATACTGGGGACAATCTAACAGGATACCATTATACTGGTATTTTTTATTATTTGTTATTGGATTGTTATTATTTCATTAACTGGTACAGAAACAGCCAGAAATAGAAAAGCAGGCAATGAGTAAGCTCTCTTAGAAAGGTCAGTTCATACCACGATTCTCAACCCACAGATCACGACAGCTCTTCTGGCTTGGCTGTAGATGGGTGCAGAGTTACTGACTGCATTCCCTTCCCCTATTCTTAACAGAGGAGTATGAAGTCAGAAAAAAGTTAGGATCAGTAATTTCCCTCTCACATATGCACAATGTTTCATCTGGACTCTAAGCAGTTAAACTGTTGTACACACAGAAATGAACTTAGCATTTATACTGTAAGGAGAAGTCCTGAGGACAAAGGATGGACTCCTGGCAGCCCTGGGGCAAAAATACTCCGCAATTAATATGCCCTCAGCAAATATCGTATCTTGAACTCCCCATTGATCTGAAGAAAGATGTCTTCAAAAGAAGCAAAATGAAAGATTGCAAGCAACCTTATTGTGAAAGCTACAGGTGCAGACTACTGGACTCTTAACAGGTCTGGCCACCTGTAATTCCCGCGATTCTCTGTGTCAGTGTTCTTGGCACAAGCAACACACCTGTGTGAATGCGTCACAGTCGACTATGTGGTACGTCCTGCCATACATGGTGATGTTCATGCCCCGATTCAGATCCTTCCAGTGGTAATAATCCTCATGTTCATTCTTGGGTACCCGGTGGCGTCTGAGAAGTGTGCCTTGAGGAATACCAGAGTTCTGCACAACAGGCTCTGTGACAGACATGCTGTCATCTTCCAAATAGTAATAGATAGTCACTTGGCGGACTCGGTAACGCTCTACTGCAGAGAGAGGAACCTCTTCCTGGAAATAGGCATCAAACTTCAAAACCTGCCAAAGGGTCAATATCCCAAAGGGAGAAAGAGAGAAACAATTTGAACACCACGATTAGTTTATTAAGACAAATAATTTCTTTGCAATGTGCTCTGGCAGTGCAAAATTACTGGATTGTAATCTATCAAATCATCAAAGCCAGCTGTAGCCTAATCTGTGACTGATGGTAGAGGCATCATGAGGGATTTTATCAAGTCCTTCCTTTTACAATTTTGGTACGTGTGAGACAGGTGTAAAAACTACAGCATTTTCCCTACTCCTCCTTTATCACATGTTATTTCACCTGCTTCCAGGTGCTCGGTTACTGCCAGTAGTCTAGTTTTATGACATACGTGACTCTCTTTACTATTGTCAGCTTTGCAGGCCAATCAGGCCTTGCATACCCAGCCTACATCAGCCACAGGCCTAGGTAATTTAGTGATGATAAAGCCAGCAAGTTCCTACCAGCCAGCAAAAGTGCTTCAAAAGGGTCCATGACTTCCCCCAGCAGCACTGGGGGCTCCTGCTGCTACTCTGGCTTGAATGAAGGGGCAGAGAAGTATCTGACAGATTAAACGGCAACATCTACATTACTCTGAAGGCACAGCCTCAGTAATTAACACAGCACATCTGCTCCCCAGACTGTCTCCCAGATGGGCTGAGGCTTGGCTGCAGACTGCCTTTCCAGGCAAACCCCACGCTCAGGTCCGTGGAGCCTCACATGCTCTGCAGCGGCCGCTCTGTCTGTGGCTGCGCCTGCACTCACCAGCTTGCAGCCTGTGCCACTGGCACGTTTAAAATCAAGGGTCAGCTCAGGACTGCTCCAAGCAGACACAGAGCCACCTCCTAGTCCGGTACGATCACCAAGATGTAATGCAGGAAGTACTAATGGAGCAGCACAGGCTGTAACATGCTGTGGTGACAAACACAAGCATAAATAGATAAACCACAGCAAAGCAGCCTGACAGGGTCCCCATTGCAGACTGTCTTTTACAGTTTAAGCTCAGTTACAATCTCAATATAGTTTTGGAAACACAGAAGGCCAGGCTGTGGTTTACAGAGCACCGGTCATAAACTGAAGCTTTTCAGAGTTAATCAAACTTCTTTTCCAGCGCCTGCTGGAAATGCTCTCGCGTAACTTGTGGGGAATGTCTTACATCGTTTACACATTATAATCCTCCTCCCGAGCAAAGAAAGCCTCTTTCAGTCTGGGGTTCAGCTGTCTCTGACTAAGGGCTATGGCATCTGAAAACTGCTGTACGCTGTCCCATGAACCCTGGAGCTGACTGTTTATGTCTCCGAACTTGGCCAGCGATATTCCTGGAATAAGCTGCTTTATACCTTTTTGTCAAAAGCCACGTGTGCTGGCGTGAAGCCCAAAGGTGGAGCCTGCTTGGCTGGCCCATAGGTCAGCGTGGGTCTCTTGTTGGATAATTCCTCTAATTCAGCTTCAGAAAGCTGATTCACGTACAGTCGCTCCCCGCCGACCCCCGCTGTCGGCAGCCGAAAAAAGGCAAATCCATTTCTGTAGCCCAGTGTCTGGGACCGATGAAAAGATGTTTTCTGTGGAAGGAAAACCAGCTGTTAAAATACTACATGCACTTAGTAGATATGGCTACTGAAAGCACAGAAAAACAGTAAAAGAGTATAATATCAGAAAGCCCTCCCAGCATTTTATTATAACCTGCAGCAGTTATTTACAATCAGATTTTACACTTAGATCAAGGCTGGAAAAGCAGTAAGTGGCTGGAGGAAAAAAGCATGAGAGGGAACACAAATCCTAGCACTGGCACAGACTCCTCAAGAGCTTAAATCACTTAATTTCTCTATTGTCACCGTGCTCAGTGCCTAGAATGGGGTGACAGCACTTTATCTGCCCTAGTATTTACCTCAGAAACTCCTTGTTCCCTGCTCTGTGTTATGGCAGAACAGAGCACCATGGGATCTCAC